>NC_045444.1:38245663-38308136 GCF_002776525.5 Piliocolobus tephrosceles | reverse complement strand
AGGAAGGAAGGAAGGAAGGAAGGAAGGAAGGAAGGAAAGGAAGGGAGGGAGGGAGAAAGGGGAAAAGACATCTAGAAAGAAATCAATCTAGAAATTGTATTGATTCTCAGATTCAGAAATGGCCACAGTCCCTTGGCCTTCTTTTTGAAAAGCAAGTTATTCCCAGGAGTCAGCTGTGTTTAACTAGGAGGTATCGATACACTCATTAAAAAATACTGAAAACCTCTTAATAGAGAGAATGGGATGTATCTTTAAGGGACTGTGGGGAGTGCCAACTCCTCTCACTGTGAGGGAATATGCCAAAAAAGGTAATCCATTTAAAATTATATTTATCTATTATATATCATAAAGAAGTCTTCCCAAACCATTTAGCCATATACATTCAGCTTCATCAGTCTGTCCTGGGTAGCCCATCACACTACTTGGGAGCTTCACTATTTGTCATTATTAGCAAGACAGGCAGGAGAACTTCAGTGCTTCAGTGCAGAACAAAATAAAAGCAACACACGACTAAGCTTGTAGCTGGCTGCCTGCCTGCTCGCCTGCCTCAGTTGGCGTTAACTGACACAGACGGTGCCTCTCATTCCTCCAGAGTTACAAAGGCCATTTAAACAGCAGGAATGTCATCTGATAAATCCACACAAAAGCATGCAGAAAAACAGACACAGCTTTAGCCAAACCAGGCCTCTCCACCACCAAACGTGACACCTTTGTCCCCACTACCCCACAGTGTCAGATTCCTCACCATACAGCATTTTGTCTACGCTACCCAGGAAAACAGATGTTCTCAACGGGACAAAGGAACAGACTTTCCTCTAGCACTTGCTCTCGCACTGCCTCTGGCACTTCGGCAATGTTGGGGATCGGGGGGCAGCGGAAGGGCTGCAGAGGAGTCTTTTCATAACCTGAGGTGACAGGTTGGTGCCAATGGCTTCCTACCTTCCTCCCACAGACATGGTAGGCTCATGACGCTCGCCAGAAGTTTGCCATCTGCAACCACTCTTCTATCTAGCAAGGTCAGGAATAAGCCTGAGATCAGAACACAGGCAAGAAAGTTCTCCTCCTTGGAAAGGTTTTCCTGGCTTTCACCAGGGTGGGAGTGGGAAGAGGAGGAAGGCACGCAGGTGACCACTGGACACACTGTGTCCCCATGGTTCGGGCCAAAGGCGGGTGAGTGCTCCCTGGAGTGGGCCAGAGACTAGCATGAGGGAGGGAATGGAAAAGGGGCACCTGGCACCTTTTCTTTTGTTCTTTTTTCCCTAGAGTAGATCTAAAATCATTTTAGAGTTGAAGCCTCAGATACAAATATAAAAATTAAAAGAAGAAGGAAAAAAAAAACTTTCCTCAGAGGGAATGGAAGAGGGCATGTGAATCCAGGATGTCTTCTTCAAGGATAATAATCTCTTGTGTAGGTTCAACTAGAATGTGTGGGCACACCTGGAATCATCATCAGCCGCCACCAAGACCTCCCGCAGACACAAAGTCAAAATGCAATGGATCAAAGCAAAATGGAGTGGAAAGATGTCAAGGCACAGTGTGACCAACAGAAACACATGGCAAATACTCAACACACTCAGTGAGGAGCAACCTACAGAAAAGCTTGATTGGCCCATCTTTTGTGGAAGCAGAAAGAACAGAGAAAATACAAAAAAATTAGATATGGTTAGAGTCAAGTGGCTCAGCAGTTCACGCACTCAGCATAGAATTTCATGCTTCTTGGGTACATTTCACAAGGCAGCGCAGAGCCAAAAATTCATTTCCATTCAGGCCTGCCTCCAAGACTCAACTATTTTGTTTAAAAAATTATCCTCTTTAGAAGAGGGAAGAAAAAAAATTATTTCATCATAGTAGTACCAAACAGCAATACTGAACTGTGCTAGGCATTCCATAGGATAGGAATATTTTTTATATGAAAAACAATCAACCAAAGTCCAAATTCACATTGTGACAATCCAAGCACATCCTCCCAAAGAGACAGCAAAGGTTCCATCTGCTCAGCAGTCTGTCTCAGGTGACCTACCCAGGGAAAGGGAGCCAGATTGTTCTATCACATACTTGAGAAAGCAAGCCTTATTCTTCAAATGCATATTTCACACTACTAATATTTTCTCTATAAAATACGAAGAAAACTCTCAACTAGATAAACTATGGGGCCCTCCTCTTGGTCTTCTGTCTTGGCCACCTGCCCACTGAAGAGATAAGACCCTCCTGTTGCCTGTGGATCCAGAGGCCAAGTGATGTCATAGGTTTCTGACTTCCCAGGAGGCCTGAGAATATTAGCGAGGCTCTGTCTCTTGGTTCTACTGGGGGCATCCTGATTCTGTCTGGCCTCTTGGTTCCAGAGTGAGAGAGAGTTACTGAACACACTAGCAAAAACATCTCACCAAATGGGCTTCAATCACTAAGTATTAGCAGTCTAAATAAGGATGAAGAATAGAGAGGGATTAAAAGCCTTGTAGAAATTGCCTGATCTCAAGCTATCAAAGACTCATAAGGGTCTTGTAATGCTTCCAAGACATCCCTCACAATCATTTAGTGGACACTTATGGAAATAAAGAGTTCCTCTATTTCCACCTACAGTCCTCTAAATTGCATAAGCCACAACAGGGACCACTTCCAAGTATAGCAAACCCTAAAAGCAGTTGGTTATCAGCTGAGCACAGAGCTCTACACATTAAAATATTGAGGCAATTGACAGAGCCAACACATTTTTAAAATCAAGCAGTGGGAAGAGCCCAAGCAAATTAATAAATACATCAATCACACAGGACATGGCCCCTCAGAGGGAAGCTCTGGACACATCTCAGCCTCTGGGCTCTCACTCAGCTAAGGCGGTTCTGAGTTCTATGTTAGTGCTCAGGTGTGTGGAAGTGGGTGCTAAATCACACATTAGTGTTTGTCAGAGACAAAGGAAGCAGCCCTAAATGAGACACCACAGCAGACACGTCTCACAGCAAGTGCTCCCTGGGGGCTACCGAGTGCCTAATCAGGGTGGCCAGGTGCACGGGACAATTACGGGTTTCCACACCCAGTTACTGACAACAGCCTGGTGGTGGAACACATTCCCAGGGCTTGATATGAGGTTTCCTGTTTGTCTGTTTATATTCCATAGTCCATCAGCTCCAGGATGACTCTCCTCCAACTTTTCTCCTTCAGAAGTAATAAAAGTTCTAGAAGAAAGTGGTAGACGGGGAGAATCTTGAAGGGTAGAAATAAGTCACCGATTTACTGTGAACCTTACTGTAAACTGGAATCTTGTTTGTTTCCCTGACAGTTTTACCTAGAAGTCGGGGTGGAAGTAAAACCATGGATCTGATGTGGGGTGAATTTATTCTAGGTGACTTTGGGGCATCCAAAAGGGCTCCAGTCACTGGGATGAATGAGCCCTGATGACCAGCTGGCAGAGCTGCAGATGGGAGCCTGGAAGGGATGGAGATGGGGAAATCTTTACAGCTAAGAGTGGCTTTTAGACTTTGGGCAAAAGGCTCTGAAAACTATCACAGCCTTGGAAATGGAGGCTATTAGAGTGGTAGTTTTTCATTGCAAATCAGAGACCTCATGAACAGGCGGAAGTAAATGAGGAGGCAGAATGACCCCATGTCACAGGGATGGCAAAGCTCAGAGCAATTCCAAATGCCAGGGAAACACTTCAGTACTGGGAAAATGGCTTGTAGCATCAATCTTTGTTTCCGTGAGTCAAAACAAAGAACTCAGATTTCAAGGCATTAGAGTGACTCTCTTCCTCCTGCTCTAACCCCTACCTCCCATTTTATTTCTGGTGAGGTGAGGATGCTGTTTTCTATCTTCTGGTTGGCAAGAGGACATGAATTATTTGGAAGCATTTTAAGGCAGGATAACATGGCTGTTGGCAGCACTTCCTCCTTGAAGTTTAAATCCACTCTAGCAAGCTCTGATGTTCTCAAATGCTCAGAAGACATGCCTGGAAGCCTACATCGGGCAATTACACATAAAAGCATGTTTCCCTTTTATAGATGACATCATAAATACCATTAAAAAAAAAAAAAGATCCAGAAGCACTCAATGTCGGTGCCTAATATTGAGCTTTGACTACTACACGTAGTATCTGTATCGACTACTCCGGGTGTCCAGAAAGTATCTGCTGAACCCACAAAAATGCACTGATCCTCAAGCAGGTAGCTTGTCTCTCTTCCATTCTCTAGGTGGGGCCAGTGAAAGGCAGGAAGATGGTGTAGGAGATCAGAACCTCCATTGTGGGGTATGGTTGTGAAAAAAGACTACTCAGAGCAACGTGCCTCCCATGCATGATGATGTCCCCTCTACTGGCTACATCAGCAGGAATTTCTTACACCAGAAAGAGATACATGTCATTGCAAGAGACCTGGACTTTGAAAAAACAGCTTCAACTCTCCGAGATAAGACAGCCTTTCTGATATGAGTACCTGGGTTTGAATTCTGTGCTCTTACCTGCTAATCCTGAGTTGAAAACCACTGTGGGTGAAGATGTTCCAGGCAGCGGGGGTGCAGAGGGAAGGGGAGGTGCTAAGGGAGGAGCTGGTACAGTCTCAGCTACAGGACCTGGGAGAGGAGGGGGAGGAGGGGGTGGCGGGGGAGGAGGAGGGGGAGGAGGGGGTGGCGGCGGCGGCGGTGGCATCGGTGGTGTTACTGGACCATTTTGCACTAGCAAAGAGAAAAGAAACAGGTGGACTTTGAAAACAGGGGAATGGCTTTCCTGCAATAAGCCATGTGCATATAAAGCCATCTGAAAACAACACACTTAAAAGAACAAAGGACTGTTTACAAAAACCATAAAATGTCCTCATTGACAAATGGGAAAAATATTTCAACATATGTGAAATAAGGATTTATAATTTTAATCTCAAAATGCAAACTGTTAAGAACTACTCAAGAAAACCAATTCTTAAAGAATATGACAACAAAAACGGACAAAGGACAGACGTGGACAGTTGGCAAAGAAGTAGTACAAATATTCCGAAACTTCCTCAGTCCTCCTGCCAAGGCTTCTTACCTGTTTCAGGTGTGTCTGATGAGAGAGGCAGTGGTGGTGGAGGAGGGGGCAAGGGTCCCGAGGAAGCGGCCCCCGTTGTGGGTCCCACAGAGTTACCTGCTACCACTTCTGACCCCATGGACAATGTGCCAGAAGCCACAACTGGCAGTATGGCGATATCCCCATCCCCTTTCTTCTGAATTTTAATGGTCCCTTGTTTCTCCAGTTCATGAATCTTTTTTTCCAGGGTAGACTGTCTTTGAATTGCTTCTTCTTTTTCTTTGACCATTTTTCTTAATGTGTGAACTTGAGTATTTGCATCTTTGTAGATTTCCTGCAATAAAGTCCAAGGTCGAGTTTAACTTCACATAACATTCATACTTATACCAAGTCTGAATCCATCAGACTGGCAGACTGAGGATAAAGAGAAAAAAAGACACTCATATAGATGGGAATTCTTTGGAACTCAGCCAGAACCTATAAAGTCCCATTAATTATTAGCTGTATGCTAGTAATGCATGTAATACATTCTAGCTATTGTTGTTGGTAATGAAGTTCTTTCCATTTAATAAATGCAGCTAACTCGATTTTCCCTGCAGGTGGAAAGAAACAGAGCAGAAATGAGCCTGAATGCTGACTCTGGAATCTCCTGAGGGTGTTCTGGCGGTGCATGTTTTCCTTCCCTTTATTTTAACCTTCATTTGTAACTCTTAGATACACATATCGGCTAACAATAGACAAAAGGGCCCTAAATCAGACTTGGATACAAATCAGACTGGGATTAAAAATCTGCAAAGCATGGAATAATCCACTCATGAGTAGCCAGGGGCTGACTGCTCCCGAATGGCTTTCTCTGGCCCTCACAACGCCCCCTTGACCAAGCTCAGGATAGCGATTGTTATAACATTTTCCCATCGGTAATGTGGTTAACAAAACAGGCCAAAGCTTCCCTTCACTAATTACTTATTTCTGTCTAGGTTTTTAGCAGAAAAACAAAGAAGTTACAATTTTCAATTCAAAGGCTGTCCTGGTTCCTTTTATAAGGGGGGCCCACAGAGGTTCTAGTGAAAGGGTTTTATGGAACTGAACTTCCTTGCTGGGCCTTGTACAAGCGATCTCTCAACACAAACCTCCAGCAAGCAGGGGGACATTCTTCACACCGTCTATTATTAATAATCTAAGAGTCTGAAGTTGAATTGGGTCCATATGCTACAACTGTGTCTCGAAGGCGTGCCAGAAAATAAATTCCCTGGACTGAAGTGTAGGACATGTCAGGATATCAGACACACACAGACACGATAACCATCACATAAAAGGTGCCATTTCACTCGCAGTGTAAAGGCAAGTCATTTGCCTTAAAGCTCTCCAGGCATTTTGGTGTTCTTACAGCACAATTCCAAGCACAGGGACGGCACTCCACAAATACCTGGCACATAAGGCAAACAATACTAAGGCCAAATAAAATAGCTGGGATTAGCTGATAATAAAATGGATTGGTTTGCTTTGTACCGCCCCCCTTTTTTTGGTGAATACCATTAAGCCTAGCCTGTGTTGTATTTCACTGTTTCCACAGCAACCACCAAATCTGGTTTTGAGTGGAAGCAAAGCAAAGAAATACAAAGAAGCTCAAGTCCTAATAAAAATAAATAAGTGGCATGAATTAAATCCATGCTGTGTTTTTATTTCCAACCAAATGGGTGTTCCACGGAATTAACTCAGCCTCCTCCAGATGGGAAAACACTGTTGCTCCCAAAATCTGTGATAAGGAAATACTGAACCCCCCAGTATCTGATTGCACACACATGTGTATACATATGCCGACTATGCGTAGTTTTCATCAGAACATCACCTCTGAAAGGGTTCCAATAAATATGCTGCATCAATGCATTCCTCTGAATGTACTCTGCGTTCCACTGGACAAAAGCTGGAGTACATTCCCAACCGTGCCCATCTGGGCCGCTGTCATCATCATGCTTACCCGAACGACATCCAGCTCCTTGTTCCTCTGCATGAGTTGCTTTTCCAGTTCCACAATCTTGGACATGGCTTCATTCTCTGTGTCCTGCAGTTTTTCAGATAACTGTAAAATTTTGAAAAGAAAGCTGTGTCACAATACAGGATCATCCTGATCAGGCCCTCAGTTTTCAGAAAGTGCAACTCCAAGATCATTAAGGGCCAGGGACCTACATGTGTTCTGCCCGTTGTTTTCTGTAAATGGTAATATTCATAATATAGCTCTGAATACATATTTGTTTCTACCAGGAATTAATTACTTAGACATGATCCTTAATAAGACCCACATGTCCGCTCCTTACTGTTCAACATACACAGTGTGCCTCCCTCCATTTCTGCAGGGGCTAGCAAGGTTAGAGGACAGTAAGGAGAAAGAGGAGGGAAAGTCCACCTCCATCCCCCACCTCCATGCCAAGAAAGGGCCATCAGGCTAAAGCTTTTGAAAATTGCTAACATAGTAAACTTGGTTCTTTCAATCTAGGCAGCCAGTTGAAAAACAACTACTGCTTGGTTTGACCCAAACTACACAAATAATAAAAGTTTGTTGGGCGCAGTGGCTCATGCCTGTAATCCCAGCACTTTGGGAGGCTGAGGCGGGTGAATCACCTGAGGTCAGGAGTTTGAGACCAGCCTGGCCAATATGGTGAAACCCCATCTCTACTAAAAAAATACAAAAATTAGCCGGGCGTGGTGGAGTATACCTGTAATCCCAGCCACCAGGGAGGTCGAGGCAGGAGAATCACTTGAACCCAGGAGGCAGAGGTTGCAGTGAGCCAAGATCGTGCCACTGCACTCCAGTCTGGGCGACAGAGTAAGACTCCATCTCAAAGAAAAAACTCCATAATAATAATAATAATAATAAAAAGTTATTTGGGGAAGCCATTCAAATAAACAGATGGCCTGCTACAAAAGTGGACACATAAGTATGGTCATGCAATGTTGGCTGAGGCTTCAGGAGAAAGACAGGGTGAGCCATGTGTTAAATAGCTGCCTTTCACAAAGGGCTCTAACACTGAGCAACTTCTGATTTCTAACATCGCCTTTAAATTCATTACAAGTAAAGAAAACCAGGGAGGCAAGGTAAGGAGGAAGAGTGGAGATTTACACTGATCGGGTTCAGCATATAACACAAATCTTCTAAGGGAAGATATACTGGGCCTCTACAATTCTCTTTTGAAGCGGATGCCAGCTGGGCCACAGCAGCACATTTAAAGGGAGGGTTTCTGGCTCACCAACTCGGCGTACCCACAGCCATGAGGAGACCCATTTTCAGAGTGGTGGGGAAAGGTGAAGGAAACTGAGCATATGCAGTACTCTTTAAAAAATGTGGAGAAAAATAAATGAACTGTTCAAAGGAGAAAATAATAATCCTCTAAAAGGAGACACTTCATTTCATAATCAAGGAAAGTGCCCATCAGACTCACCAAAAGAATTTGGTCTTCATAATGCTTGGGTGTTTGAGAAGCACCATTTTTCTGTTAATTCTTTTACTATTGAAATATGTGGTTAATGAATGAACAAATAACCTCTAAAGGCCCTTAGAGTCATATTAGAATCAGTCTATGTCAAGAAAAATCCCTCAAAGAAAAATGAGACGCTGTCCTGTGATAGAGCTGACAATGATACTGAGGACATTCTTCAAAGAAGAGGATATATGACAAAGCACACCGATGTCCTTGAAAATGCCTATTGTTGAAATGACTCTATTTAGAATTTGAGTACCGTAAGATGGGAATGTTCAGACGTGCATCACAGAGACACCAGCTAATCCTGTCCATGGGCTTGTGTGGACATAGTTGATAAGAAGATACCTCTTCACCTCAGGCCAAATTCCCATATTTCATTTCCCTCTAATCTTTTACGTAATGCCAATCATCAAACTCCCCCACTCCGCTTGAGCCTATAACCAAGACTGCCAGGAAATGCACCTCAGCAGAAACTGAGCAGGTAAGTGAGCTAAAGCAAAGCAACGGATTCTATTTCACTTTACATTACACATCTGCTTTTTGGAAAGAACATAGAACAGCTTCTGATAGCTCTCTATTGCACAGTATGGCCCGTTCCTATACTCCAAATTCTTTAATTTGCCACCATAAAAGCTGACATTAATTCTGTTTTGCACCCAGCTGAAATAGAAGCAGTTTTTCCTTTTCTGAGATGTAGTTACATGAGAGATGTTTTCTTCCAGTTCTTCCACCCTCTCCAAGGCAGCATTCTTAGTTTCAGCATCTTCCAGCAGAGCTCCTACATCAAAAACGTTGTCCAGGTAAGCCTGGATCTGGACCTGAAGCTTGTCACTCTCAGTGTGTTTCAGCTTCTAAAAACCAGAATAGGAGAGAACGTGGTGTTAGCTCATCTGTGGAAATGGAGTATCATTTCCTAACAGTCTGTCTTTTTTGTGTTGTTTTGTTTTGTTTTGAGATGGAGTTTCACTCTGTCACCCAGGCTGGAGTGCAATGGTGCGATCTCAGCTCACTGCACCCTTTGCCTCCTGGGTTCAAGTGATTCTCATATCTCAGCCTCCTGAGCAGCTGGGATTACAGGCCCGTGCCACTACACCCAGCTAATTTTTGTATTTTTAGTAGAGACAGAGTTTCGCCATGTTGGCCAGGATGGTCTCGATCTCCTGACCTTATGATCTGCCTGCCAGCCTCCCAAAGTGCTGGGGTTACAGGCGTGAGCCACCGTGCCCAGCCAGTCTATGTGTTTTCTTTGTGACAAATAGTCCAGCCGTTTCTAAGAGAGAGCTTAACATGTCATCTTCCTTAAGAGAATTATGGAGTGACTGCCTAAGGCGTATCATCAGATGACTTTCTGGTGAATACCCTCTACCAAGTGCACACACATTTTTCCCCGAATCCTTACTGTCCCATGTAGTTATATTGCAACCTAAAACATTTTGATATATGTGAAATTGGGATGACAGAAAAATTAAAAGCAGCTTTGACAGATTATAGTCACAGCCACATAAAACCTAAGGGGTATCTGTGTAGTGGAAAAGACTGGAGTGTTTGGTATCTTACCTGGTTAGTGACAGTGGTTCCAGTAGAGGAACAAGGTTAGGCGAGAGATGGGGCAGACAGTGATAGAGTTTATGCTTAACCTTGGGGATTATTGTAGCACAAATTGCTAGAGCCCAACCTCCACACATCCCTCCCTCGGTCAGTATACCGCATGAACAGATCAGAAAGCTTTCCCCAATTCACTGCCTCCCAAACTAGGCATCCTGCAGTGACTCAGCTAGCTCTGGAAACTAGAGGTCAAAGAAATCAGCGAATCTTCCCTACAAGTAACATAAGTCATGACTTTCCCTAGGGAACAGATGAGTGATTAGAATAATACCTGGCACATGGATGATGCCAATCAACATTACTGAACAAATCAATGGCTACTTACAAGGCTGGGTTTTTGTAAACGAATGAAGCATTTATATATCTTACATTTACATTACTCTTCTAACCACCTCTATTAGGTTCCAGAGTCAACACACCATGAAGTTCAAGAAATACAGAGTTTTGAAAAAAAATCTTACAGTTTTAAGAGAAATTCCACTCTATATAAATTTTCAGAAAGATGGATTTCCCCTAGGTTTAATCTGGAATTCTACAATACAGCTTCCTATGAAGAGAGAATGTTCTACTTTCCTTTATGAGTCCCAAGTGAGAATGGCTTCTAAATAAGGGCAAAGGCTAGAACAAAAGGAGAAGCAGCTTAATGGGATTTTTCATGATCTTCACAATGAATAACAGGTGTTCAGTGATAAGTTGGTACCTGCCATTATATTCTAGAGCATAAACAAGCTCTGCTCAGACACCACAAAACCAAACCCAGAACACCACTAGGAATTTGTACATCTAATTTTTCAAATACTGACACTTTTAGAGCATAGGAGAAAAAGGGATAGACAAACCTTGATCTAAAAGTAAGAGTCTTTCTGTACAATACTCTGCCAGTGATATAAATGAGTCTTTTTAAGGAAAGCAATTGAAACAACACTTTAATGGAAATCTATTCCACCTCTCCCTGAGTAGTCTTTAGACAAGAGTAGGCCCGTCTATTCAAGGGCAGCCCAGCCAGTCTAGGAAGCAAGGCCTTCAGGTTGAGAGTAACCACCTCTGTGATTCGTCTCCCAGTAAACTGAGGGTACAGTCTAGGCAATCCCTTGGGTTTATCTCTAACAAAGATGGGCAACTGAATGCTGGAGATGCCCAAAGGAAGTACTTCTATATTCTTCATAGCTGGAAACAGCCTTGACATTCAGATCACTGGCTGGGTGCATGACTTGAGGCAGGGGTTTGAGACTCGCCTGGCCAACATGGTGAGACCCCGTCTCTACTAAAAATACAAAAATTAGCCAGGCTATTCGGGAGGCTGAGGCATGAGAATCGCTTGAACCCAGGAAGCAGAGATTGCAGTGAGCCAAGACTGTACCACTGCACTCCAGCCTGGGTGACAAAGTGAAACCTTGTCTCAAAAAAAAGGAAGGAAATTGAGGTCAACAATTCTTGCTGTATCACTAGACCATTCCTATACAAAAGGGAAAACAAAACTGCCTGGTTCCATTTCTTTTCTTTTTTTAGACCCAGGGTCTCACCCTGCCACCCAAGCTGGAGTGCAGTGGTGCAATCACAGCCTGTTGCAGCCTGGAAATCCTAGACTCAAATAATCCCCCTACTTCAGCTTCCCAAGCAGCTGGGACCACAGGCACGTACCACCACACCTGGCTAATTTTTTAGTTTTTTGTATACATGGGGGTCTCACTATGTTGCCTAGGCTGGTCTTGAACTCCTAGGCTCACGTGATCCTCCACCTCAGCCTCCCAAAGTGCTGGAATTACAGGTGTGAGCCACCAGCCTTTTCAAGACCATTTCTGATTTTCACATCAAGTTTCTGTTTCTTAATAACTGAAGAACTTCAGGGAACTGGCTAACCACTTCTGCAAGGGAGTAAGAAAAAGGGAAACTTTAAACCTCCTTCTCCTAAGAACTAAAAGTGGAACTTCTAAAGCTACAAACACTTGAAGCAGAATTTAGCAGCTTCAGGAGGAAGTCTCTGGTGTCCATTTCCTCATTGTTTTTTTTTTTTTTATGCTCTGAGCACTGACTCATCACTGTACAGTCTTGGCTTGACTTTCCCTGCCCAGATGCGGTCCCCAGAGCAACCAAGAATGCAAATTGCCCAATAGCCCAGAGGAAGGATGCAATGAGACTTGACCCAGACGAAGCTCAAAAGCAGAGGAAAGCTGCAGCAAGGCTGCAAGAGGTTATCTGACTCCCGTACTAAAAGGCTGCTAGCAGAAGATGGCCTGAGGTCCCAGGAGCCCTGCAAGAATCCAGCATCTCTGGCAGAATACATCACTCAGCTCAGTTCCCTTTAACTGGCACTACAGTAGTCGACTGCACTACAGTAGTCTAAGCATTCTTTAGCTGCTATGGAAGCGTACCTTTGAGGGTAGGCAATATAAGAAGTCAATTCTTATATTAGAGCCAAAGGTTACAGCTATACTCACATCCAAGTATTCATCCAGGCCTAATTTGGTAAATTCATACTGCAGGTGAACTCTGAAATTCATATCTTCTACTGAATGGACTACAATATTAATAAACTGCATAGAAGCCACCTGAAATGAAATTGTCAAGGGGTTAGATGGGCTCCAAACTTTTTTCTCAGTTTAACTGCAGACATGTGCTTTCAATTTCACAAAAGAGGCTCACTTACCGATTTCCTTTTCCTTCATGTCATTGGTTCTTTAAAAATATTTTATAATTATTTTTAAATTCAAAAGTCACAGAGGTACCACAATAAGATACCACTTCACAACCACTAAGATGGCTATCATAAAAAAGAAATACAGTAACAAGAATTGGAAAGGATGTGGAGAAATTAAAACCCTTGTCCACTGCTGGTGGTAATGGAAAAAAGGGTGGCCACTTTAAAACGTGTGACTTTTACTCCAAATGATAAACACAGCATTATCATATGACCCAGCAATTCCGCTTCTAGATATACAGTTAAGAGAAATGAAAATATATGTCCACATAAAAATCTGTACACAGATGTTCATAATAACATCATTAATAACAACCAAAAAGTAGGAAGAACCCAATGTCCATTAACTGATAAACAAAATGTGGTATATCCATACAATGGAATATTATGAAACAATAAAAAGCAATCAAGTACTAACACATGTTACAACATAAACTTGAAAACATGTTAAATGATAAAAACCAGTTACAGAAGACCACATGTTGTATGATTCCATTTATATAAAAAATCCAAAACAGACTAAACTATTGAGATAGAAAGCAGGTTAGTGGTTGCCTAGGGCTGAGGGTGGGATTTATGGAAGTGACTGCCAATGGGTACAGGACTTTTTTGAGGGGGTGACACTATGTCCTAAATTAGATTGTGGTAAGGGTTGTACAACCCTGTGAATAGCCTAAATAGGCTCTGGATTATAAATAAATTGGGTGAATCTGATGAGATGTTAATTATATCTCAGTAAAAGTCATATAGGTATATAAAATAAACTGTGTAAATTACTATAGGTTTGTTGTACAACATGTGAATATTATTACAAAGAACTTTTAAGAAGAACATTTAAATCACCTACAATGTCACCACAAGGTAACCACATCTAAAAATTCCCTGTGAGCTCTTCCATATCAACGGGATAGTCACTTGACCCATCTTTACATATAATCAACCAGTCTGCATTCCCTAAAAGCTTGGAATTTACTGCTTTCTCCCCACCACTGCACCAGTGGCTCTGAGACCTGCCAAAGAGAAAACCAGTCCCAGGTTTGGTGAATAAAAGGACAGCATTCAACAGATCTATTTTGCTTTCCACAGTGACAATCAGTCTATTTATGGTGGAAACATCTTACTAATGCTTTCCCTCCATGGCTGTCACCCAGCAGAGTCTCCGGCAAGGAGGGAACATGACTGAGGGATGCGGAGTCACACTTATTCTGAGAACCACCTTACTCCTCATCTCTCTCCAAACCTAATTTCCTTTACGTTTACAATTTTTTTTTTTAATCGAGTTAGATTATTCTTTGAAGATATGGTATACATTGGATATCTTTGGAAGATGTGTAACCTCTCTAGCTTACAAAAGGACTCTACTGCAATTTACTAAAAAAAAAAAAATCACCTCGGGTTCTATCACTAAATGAGCTTTAAAAAATATATCTTTACAAAGGCAGGTACAAAATACAAACTAGAAAAATATTTTTTAAACAAAATAGTTTTTGTTTTCTTTTGTCCACAAAAAAATACAGAAAAAGGATAAAAATGTCTTACATACTACATTAGAAAAATTTATATTATATGTTATGAGGAATATCTTGTTTCAGAGGTTGTGCAACCTAATTGTGTTCTCAAGGCAGTTTATCAAAAGCCTCATTTTCTGGAGAGAAAATACGGCTGGATTCTGACATCTTTCCATTTCTCTTTGGAAAACAGGTCTAAACGATCTACTGGGTTTTATGATATGCCTAAGAGGCGACTATCTGAAGGTGACGCATGAATCTAGCACATAGAACTTGTGTAATAGCAGCCTCTAAATAAGGTACCTCAATGCACGTATATGTGAATAAATGAACGGACAGAAAATAGAACCTAGTTTGTGTATGGATAGTGCAGGTGTTTTAAAGGGCTTTATATAATTGTAGTTTCAGCAGAAACTCAAATGGCAAGGAGGTCTGGCAGGTACCATAAATGAGCATAAATGAGCAGGCTGGGCTGTGTATCACACAACAGGGAACGGTGTGGACTGTGACAAACTAGAGAGGACATCTTTGGACTAAAGCAATAGGGGCTGCTTGGCCCCAGCAGCTGACACTCTGCAGTCACAGGGGCCTCGTGTTCTCAGACGTTTTCTGTTTCCAAGCAAATCAGATGTGTATTTTTATGCATCATACTCAAATTGCTGAAGTAGGGTCATCACTGTCAGGCTGAACTGACAAGCCTGTAGGTTGGCTTTAGTGTGAGAGCCTCCAGTTTGCAACCTCAACTCTAACAGAATGAATAAGTTCCCCTAAAATGGCACAAGAAAGAAACTGACATCATGAGACAAGGCACCAATCTCTCTACATATTTATCACCAGGGCCAGCATTAGCCTTAACTTCTCTAAAAAATCCTAATAACAAGATTTTAAAAGTCAATGTAAAAGTGTCCCTTGTTTCATGTATGTGTGTGTACATATACGTATATCTATAAAGTGTGTATACACACATACACACACACACGCACGCATGCACACACTTTGAAAAGCAAATAACATGCTTTATGCAACAGAAAATCTTCTCTATAAAGGATTTTCTCTTTCTCACTGATTTTGGAAGGGGATGAGGGCTAGGAAGTGTATAAAACTTGAGGACTCCAAACATTTTTTTCACAAAAAGGGTTACAAATCGGCAAAGCTATGTTTCATGTTTTATAATCACTGAAGCAATTCAAATGAAAACGTCACTTGGCATCCTAAGCATAGGCTCTGCAAGGTAAGAAGTGATTGGTACGTCTGCTTCAGGTCAGAAGTGGGCTGGGAAATTATACCCCGGTTAGGATCTCCTGGGTCTAGAACTTCCCTAGGGCAACTGAATCGGGTCAACACCTACAGATCTGGGTGCACTCAAGGGTAAAACTTCTGGAGAAATTCACTATGGCAGATTCTATTTTCCTTCCAGATTAAGATTTACGTGTATGAATGCCGAAGTGCTGCAACTCACTTTGATGTTCTTCTTATCCGAGAATGGCAGGACTGCTGTGGAACCACATTTTGTATGTCACCTAACCTGCCAAGGAGAGCCCCAGTATGATAATATCCTCACAGAACTACCACAGCAGGAAAGAGATCAGGGAGGAAAAAATCACTACTGCATATTCATTTTGGAGATACATACAGTCAACTCTACAAACCAAAGCACTTTAATTTTTAAGAATATAGTCTGGAGAAGGGCACTGGCAGGGGCCTGCAAAAATAAAAAAGGTCAAGATTGCTTCTACCCTAAGGATTCTTATGCAGCATCATCAACAATTAAACAATGGCAGCATTTGCACCAGGCATGGCTGTTTCCAACTGCAATGGCTTCCCCTTTATTTGCTGTAATTGGTACTTTGGTCTTTACTATACTGTGTATGTAAGGAATAAAATTGGAAATAAAAGAGAAAATACAGATTAAGAGGGACATTCTAGATTGGATCTACAGCATATTAAATGCAATTCCCTGTCCTTTGTAATATAAATACGTGTGTGTGTGTGTGTGTGTGTGTGTGTATTTAGGAAAAAAGTGCTGAAATTGAGTTTGCTTTATTGAATACTGAAATAACTCACCATAAAATCTATGTTATTGTCTTCATTCCTGAAATGTTCCATCAACTTCTCAAAGCGCTGTTTTTCTCCGCAAACCTGAAACACACATTTTCATTGTCCATGTGACTTTCTAAACATAAACATTCCAAAATTAGATGCAGAAATTTCAGCTTAATAATGATTTCCAGAATATGTATCTTCTTCTCTCTCATAAACTATTTCCCTTCTGAGCTAGTTAACTCACAAACAGCCATATGAGCTGGAACCAAAAGCTGATGCTGGTTTCTTTTCCATATTCTATTGATATTTTGAAATCCACATCAAATGTGTTTTTCTTTCATTGGTTGTCTTTGTAGTCTCACCAATTTTTTAGTATGCATTCAGAATCCAAGAATGTAGTTCACGGTAAAAAAAAAAAAAAAAAAAAGACCCTAGTTTCCTTTTGTAAAAAGGAAAAAAGACATGCAAAAATATATGAGTATTTAACTTCTTTAAAAGGCACATTTAAAATGTTCATATTATATCTACCTGAATCAGAAAATCTCAGTGCATAAACTACAACACAGAAAGAGACACTGTGGAGGCTATTAACCCATGTGAGTATAGAGATCTGCAGTAATTGGTGAAGTAGCATCCCAGAATCCTGAAACACATGCATTCAGCTCAGTTAATGTTTCCATTGATCAGATAAAACAAACATAAAATACTGGTAACTCCAGGACCCAAAGGTATTTGCATATACATGAAATAAAATACATGGAGCTAAAAAAAAAAAAAAAAAAAAAAGTCAAAAAAGATTTCTATCAAGTGACTCTCTGGGGACTTTTTCCTTTCTTTTATTTAATTTTGGAGACAGGGTCTCACCCTGTCACCCAAGCTGGAATGCGGTGGCATGATGATTACTTCATTACAGCCTCAACTTCCTGGGCTCAGGCAATCCTCCTGCCTCAGCCTCTCAAGTAGCCGGGTACAAGCATGTACCACCACGCCCAGGTCTGGAGACTTATTTTTAAAGTCAAAGGACAAACTTTCATTCTGTCAATGTCCTTGGTTGACTTTTTGGGGGCAAAGTCCTATACCCACTGGTTTATTCATTTTACCTTCAGAAAACATTTCTCCGAACCACTCCTGACTGTTTGCTGCATTAGTAAGACACAGTCCCTCGGTTAACATTTTGCTAATTTAATCGAGGTTTCACATGCTAAACTCCAAATTTTCTGATTCCATTTGTGATCTTAGGGATAACTCAGGTCAATCCTCAAAAATTCTTCTAAAATGTCATTTCATAATGCAGCCCTTAATTCAGTCATGTGAAACTCCATGTGAATATATATATATTTTTTGGTGAAGAGAAAGTCCCACGAAGGCAGGAATTCTGTTTTGTTCACTACATAGCACCTATATCAATGCTTGGCACATTGTAAGTTCCCAATCATATTTGTTAAATTGCACCCAATAGAAGATAAATGAGTAATTATGTTAAAATTCACTTCACAAAAGGATAGATGACTTCCTGTTCTCCATGATGAAACATTCAACCATGGTAGACAGGCACCACCGGGGGTCAATCCTCAGTGGTGGCCGTCTCTAAACCATAGGCTGGGGATGTTAAAGTGAACAGCCTTCAGCCTCTGAGGGCCTCCTAGTCTCAAAGCAGTATTTCCAACAGATTCAGACCACCATTTACTGCATTTTCAGGACAACTCTCCGTGCAAATTTATTTATACCTGCCTTAACAAAAAATAATTTCAGAATGCAGAGGGACAGTGCAAGGAAGGCAGAGTCTAAAGCAAAGTCTTTAAAATTGGCCTGGCATGGTGGCTCATGCCTATAATCCCAGGACTTTGAGAGGCTGAAGCAGGAGGATCTCTTGAGCCCCAGAATTCAAGACCGGCCTGGGCAAAATAATGAAACCACGTCTCTACTAAAAATAAAAATTAAAAAATTAGCCAGGCAAGCACCTGTAGTCCCAGCTACTCAGGAGGCTGAGGTGGGAGGATACTTTGAGCCCATGAGGTCAAGGCTACAGTGAGCCGTGATCATGCCACACACCAGCCTGAGCAACAGAGCCAGACCCTGTCTCAAAAACACATACACACACATGCACACACACACGTCCAATCCCACACTGGAGAGTCTGATTCAACAGGACCAGGCGGTGCTGGGGGGACATGGGTATGCATAATTTTAAAAGCACCACGGATAATTTTGATGCTCCACGATGGCTGAGAACCAGAGATTTAAGGGGTTACCATGTTCTGCCCCCATCCTCAGCTGGCCCCTCTAGACAATATACAGCGATTTCCTAGAAGTGAAAGGTTTGTTGAAGGGGGTGAGGCAGTACAAGCCCAGCTCCCTAGACTATGACATCAGCCATATTATGCCCAAAGAGACAAGGCATCCCTTGCCTGCAAAAAGGGACCCGTGGGTAAAAACCCTGAGGTTTTACATACAAAAGGTCAGAACTACAATGTGAATTTTCTTTAGCAGAAACCCCAATATAGACTGGGCACAGTGGCTCTCACCTGTAATCCCAGCACTTTGGAAGGATGCGGCAGGCAGATAACCTGAGGTCAAGAGTTCGAGACCAGACTGGCCAATATGGTGAAACCCTGTCTTTACTAAAAATACAAAAATTAGCCAGGAGTGGTGGCATGCACCTGTAATCCCAACTACTTGGGAGGCTGAGGCAGGAGAATCGCTTGGACCCGGAAGCAAAGGTTGCAGTGAGCCAAGATCATACCACTGCACTCCAGTCTGGGTGACAAAGTGAGACTCTGTCTCACAAAAACCGGTTTACTTCAGTCTTGTGGGTGATTGGTAGTGGCAGTAAGAGAAGAGGAAAAGAGGCCATCCTGAATTTGGGGAGAGCTACCAGCTCTCCTGAGAAGCAGACCGTAACTAATGTTTGGCTGAGGGACTAGGCACACGCTAAACTAAATGAGGCAATAGCTGTTCATGAACAGTGACAACAAAAACAATTCCTAGGCAGGCAAAGCTCTTCAAAGAATGTTAGAAAGCAGAAAAATACTTTGCATAATCTGATGCTCTCAATTTATGAATTAGACCTACACAGAGATTAAACCTCTCTAACCTGATGAAAGGTTGAGAGAGTGGCAGAACCAAGGCTAGAACCAGGTCCCCGATGGCCAGCCTGAGGTTCCTTTTCTCACATAGCCCAGAATGCCCATATAAACATATTCCACTAAAGAAGGCAGTTAAGGCATTCCAGCATTATCTGAGACACACAGAGATGAAAAAATGTTATCACTAAAAGACACAATCATTATACCATGCATACTTTGACATCCCTGCACCAGAAGCTCCCATGGAACCTCTAAAAATGATAGATTCCTAGAATCTATATTGAGACGTACTGAATAAGAATCTCCCCAGAAGGGCCTAGAAATCTGTGAATACTCGTGGTTGCTGGACCAGCATCTGGGAACCAATGGTTCATATAATATCAGACTAGTTGATTAAACCCTCAGCCTTTCTGACTACCAATTATAAACTGATTTACTAGATCATTAAATCTCCAGCTCATTCAGCTTCTAACTGAGCAACACAAACAGTTACTGTAACTGGGTATCATAGGAATGCCACAAGAACTGACGCACTGCCCCTGCATAAGTGCAATGAATAATGAGGTAACCCAAAAATAATCAGGGGGGTGCATGTTGGGTCTTAGAAAAAATAGGTTTTAAATGGCTGGAAAGCACATGTGGACAGCAACAAACTACTCATAGCCTGTTACTTTAAAAGATGGCATCAAATATAGAACAAGTAACACTAGATTTCATGGTGAATAAGGATCCCAAAAACCACAGCACTAGCCTGGCAGACAGACCTGAAGTAGATGTTAAGAAGAGCCTTGAATATATGTGTTTCTTTAGAGATCCCTCATTCTGTCACAACAGACAAATCCCTGCTGAGAACATGTGTGTTACAAAACAGATAAATACCTTTAATCTTAAAAAAAAAAAAAAAAAATCAGACTTAAATATCTTCCTATTTATAGCTGCTATGAGCTTGGTGAAAATAATCCAAATGCACAACGTGACATTACCAAAACAAATTCCGGCTTTGGGAAACCTTGAAAGCAACAGAGTGACCACTCTCCACGGTAAGGACTAGAAGGACGCCCTACTACCACAGCTCCACCAGGCCCAGGACTGCTTTGCTGCCAGTCTCAACTAATGAACTCAGGCTTGCGTTTCCTGACATGTTCCACAGGCACAGCATGGATTCCAGAGTCCCCCTTTGTTTCTAAGGAAGGAAAGGAAGCATGCAGGCCAGATTCACATTTGTTTCTCCATTACTTTAGCAGTCATTAAACAAGTGTACACTACAATCCCACAGGAAACAGGAAGATATGTTTGGGGAAGGTTGGTAAAAGTTGTGTACCACATCAAAGGAAAGTCGTCTTCATTCATACTGCTCACATCTGGAGCACCCACACACACTGGGTGAAACAGGACCATCACGGTGGACCGTGCTCTCTCCTTTGTGGTGGCCTCTTTAGAAAATCGGTGAGGATGAAAGGAACGAGACACTAATTTTCAGTTATTTTCAGAATCCATGCATTAGCCTGCATGGGAATGAACTCAAGCGCTTCATCAAAACGTTTACAAGAGCCAGGAGCATATTTGCACATGTACATCATTACACATTCTATATGGGTGCATACCACTTCCATCTGCCCACAAGGGCCAGATAATACACGGTACAAAAACTTTTTAATAAAAAAGCTATATTCTTGCAACCGAAACGTGTCATTCTTGACTTTTATATTCACTGGTATATCTCATTCTCCCACCAGCTTTGATACCAATTTCCAAATCAGTAACATGTACTCTATTAAGTGGGGTGGGGAGAAAGTTTAAGACCTACAGAAAAACTGAGCTGAGTAGAGTGGCAAGGAGCCCTTTTGTGCACTGGACTGCCCTATCAGGAATCAGACCACTACTGCTAGCAGCTGGGGCTACCAGAAATTAAGTAAACCAGCAGACAAATAAAAGTATATGCCCTGGAAAAGTATGTACCCCACTGAAAATCAAGAGGCATCTTCATTATAAATCACTATAAACTGGTTGCATGTGAATAAATTCACGATTCCAGTTAATGCTGTGTAAAGTAAAAATGATCAGGCTCCAATCCTGGACCACAGACTTCATTCTGCTAACACAGCCACCTATATGCCCATCCCTGTGGGGTCCTGCCTGATACAACTGCCTCTCTTTGAACCTTCAAGCTCTAACACTGATGGGGATAAAGGGCTATAGGGTAGAAATGGGACTATGTGGCATATTAGATGAGATTGTAAAACCTGGGTTGTAAGTCACAGTTCGGCCACTACCCTGTTGTTAGCTTGGACCACTCAGCAAACATCCCTGGACTTCAGTTTTCACACCCATCAAGTTGAGAGACTTAGGCTGGCCACAGTGGCTCACACCTGTACTCCCAGCACTTTGGGAGGCCGAAGCAGGCGGATTACCTGAGGTGAGGAGTTTGAGACCAGCCTGGCCAACGTAGTGAAAACCTGTCTCTACTAAAAATGCAAAAATTAGCTGGGCGTGGTGGCGGACACCTGGCTTGAACCCAGGAGATGGAGGTTGCAGTTAGCCGACATCGCGCCACTGCACTCCAGCCTAGGCGACAGAGCAAGACTCCATCTCAAAAAAAAATAAAAATAAAAATAAAAACAAAGGAGAAGAAACTATATGGGTTACAGAGCTTTGGGAGTAAGGGGGAATTCCAAGTCAGGGGCTTGGCAAAGAAAGGGAAAGCCTAAGTAAGGTTCTTGAGAATTCTACCCTCACTATCCAGATCTTTTCTTATACTTACTTAGTGGTCTGATAAGATTGCTTTTGAGGAGAAAAAAAAACGTTTCATTGCAAATAAAAAATTTGAAAAAAAATCTCTCCCTCAGTACTTCTTGAACGTTTAAAATTCTCATTTAGCATGGCAATAGAACACGATATTGCCAAGCTGACTGGCATGGAAGCTCCACAGAAACAAATTCAGAGGAATGCACTTGGCTGTGCCGGCCCTGAGTACCAAACAAAAAGGTCAAACCACTCTCTCGCCCCATGTGGTTTACTCCTGATTGTGAAGCTGGGAAATCCCACACCCTGTAGAGATAACGTGGGCCACAACCAGGACAAGCAAGATTCATTTTCACGTAAAGGAGAACTGAAGCAAAAGCACAACTTCTGCCAAAAAAACTCCAACTATGTTCTCCAGCATCTGTGAAGGAGATTTGTGAACAGTGCCCCAAACCGTTTGGATTAATCTGGGGCCCTGGATGCAAAGGTGGCTATAGTTTAAAGCATCTCAAAGGGTGGGAGGCCATTAGGGGATGCTTTCCCTAAAGGTCAATAGTGGAGACGAGACGGTTTTACAAAAACTTTGGGTATTATCTTGCCAGCCAGATGTTGAAGTGAACACTTGCCGTCCTTCAGCCACCTCTCTGTCCCTCTTCAAGGTAACAGTCTCTGGCTTTCCCCAGCAACAGCTCCCAGGAAAGCAAGCAAAGTCTGTAGCCAAACTGAGGCCTGACTCTTATGAGATGGCTATAAAATATGCTTCTGGGTTAGTTATATAAAAATTAAAGGCCCTTTGCTTAAGTGTTTCCTTGTTGCCCTGTTGCCTGGCGCCTGCCTCAATACTTTCTTTTTCTCTTCTTACAATAGGCCCCTGTGATCTGCAAGGCTCCCTGCAGGAAGGCACCGTTTTAGAGGCACACACTCTATTATGACTGATTAGACAACCCTTCTCGGGGCCTGCCTGAGAACAAAAGTTCCGTTTTCTTTTCAGAGCCTCGTGAAGTAAACAGTTATTTCATAGTTAGTCCTAGGTGAAAACCATCTTTTACCATCTACGGAGTGCACCAGCAGTCTGAGGGTTACTGACGCCATAATGGCCCAATGAAACCACTTTTCTGGGGTATTCTGTGGCTGTCAATGGTCTGTTATTGTTGTCTCTTGAAGTGATTGGACATTTCATACACATACACCAAGCGGCAGCCGTGACAGAAGCAGATCACTCCGACCGGCTGCTGGCTCTCATGTCTGCTTGGGATTTAACTGTGGATGTGTTCATCCAGCTGAAATGCTCTGAAACTGAACAACCTTATCTCACTCCGCTAAAACAAAAACTAATGAAAGCTAAGCAACTAAATGTATTCTATAACCTAGTCAACACTTCTCCTTCATAAATACAACATTTATATCAACCCTGGACCAGGAGATGACTATGAGCCTGAGGTTTCATCCGCATAATGCTAAACACCCTTGTGAAAACTTCAGTAACTTTTCCAGATGTTTCCAAATATCCAGATGTTTGGCAGGAGGCACACAGAGCAGCCAGATGACTGTCTTACTTTTCACACCCATATTTTGTGTACTGAACAAAGAATCCAAAGATAGAAGCAAAAGGATAGTAAAATCCCCAAAGGACGACTCACTGACACATCACCCCTTAAACTACTCCTCTAAAAACAAAAAGATGACCTTCAATAAATTCTAGAGAGTAAAACTCCTCCTTACAATAGGTCATAAATGATCTCCTTCCAAAATATGCCTCAAGTCCAACCTGAACCTCTCTAGCTTCAATGCAAGACTCATATCTCCTGGTCCTTATGAAGAACACACAGAGTCTTTCAAGGCTACTTGTAATGGTTAACTTTATGTGTCAACTTGAGACAGTGAAGTGATGCCCAGAGAGCTGGTGAAACATTTCTGGGTGTGTCTGTGAGGGTGAGTAAGGAAGATCTCCCTCTCCAATGTGGCTGGGCATCTCCAATCCACTGAGGACCCGAATAGAACAAAAAGAATTTGGAGGAAGGGTGAATTCTCTCTCATCTTGAGCTGGGACATCCATCTACTTCCCCTGTCCTTGGACATTGGAGCTCTTGGTTCTCAGGCTTTCAGACTCCATAACTTACACCACTGGATCTTACTTCTCAGGCCTTCAGACTCGAGCTGAATGACACCCTAGCTTTCCTGGATTTCCAGCTTGCAGATGCATATCATGGAACTTCTCTACCTCCATAACTGCTTGTGCAATTCCCATAGTGTTTTCTCTTGCATCTACAGATATATCTACAGATGTCCTGTTGGTTCTGTTTCTCTGGAGAGCCCTGACTAATACACTTCCATTTCTACTGTAAAGCCAAAATACCTTCCATTTCTTCAATAAAGAATGATATTTACTGACTGACTGATTGAGACAGAGTCTCACTCTGTCGCCCAGGCTGGAGTGCAGTGGCGCAATCTTGGCTCACTGCAACCTCCACCTCCCAGGTTCAAGCAATTCTCCTGCCTCAGCCTCCTGAGTAGCTGGAATTAAAGGTACATGCCACCAGGCCTGGCTAATTTTTGTATTTTTAGTAGAAACGGGGTTTTGCCATGTTGGCCAGGCTGGTCTCGAACTCCCGGCCTCAAGTGATCCGCCCACCTCGGCCTCCCAAAGTGCTTTAATCCAAATAATCATTGGATTATTTTCCAAATGATCACTGAATGTTGTTACAAATTTATAAATTCATTCAAGGTGCAATATAGGCAAATAGATTTTAATGCCAACAGTATGGAAAAAGTTCACTGATATGATTTCAGATTCAACTTTGTAACTAACCTTTAAGAAATTACTACTTGTCTAGTGTTTGTATAGTATCAAAGAAGAATGTCCACTATTATCTGAAAATGCTGTTGACATAATTCTTTTTCATCTACCTACCTGTGTGAGGCTAACTTTTCTTCATCTACTTCAACAAAAACAACAGCAGAAGTGACTAAATGCAGAAGCAGATCTAAGAATGCAGCTATCTTCTACAAGTCAATCTCCCTAAGTGCTGAAATTACAAATGTGAGCCACCATGCCCGGCCTGAAATTTTGTTGTAATTTCTAATACAGAAAATATCAACACATAACCTACATAAGCAAAAGCTCTTTAGGGACCTCAGTGATTTTTAAGAGTATAAAAAGGGCTCCAGGGGCCAAAAGTTGGAAACTACTGGATTACAGAATAGCCTCTACTTCTACAAAGATGATGAATTCTTAAACCTAAAATCTAAACAAGCAAATAAATGGGTAACTAATAGTAAAATTTATTGCAAGATTGTTTGGGAATCAACCCTACCATATAAAGGACTACTAAATGTATCATCTCTGTGTAAAAATGAAGTCACATCACACAGAGATCAATAGTGTCTACATATAGAAAGGAGCCCTCCACCATTTTCCAAGGTAGAAAAAAAAAGACAGCTGGGCGCAGTGGCTCACGCCTGTAATTTCAGCACTTTGGGAGGCCAAGGTGGGCGGATCACTTGAGGTCAGGAGTTCAAGACCAGCCTGGGCAATATGGCAAAACCCCATCTCTACTAAAAATACAAAAATTAGCCAGGCGTGGTGGTGTGTGCCTGTAATCCCAGCCATTCTGGAGGCAGAGGCAGGAGAATCGCTTAAACCTGGCAGGCGGAGGTTGCAGTGAGCCGAGATGGTGCCACTGCACTCCAGATGGGGCAGCAGAGAGAGACTTCGTCTCAAAAAAAAAAAAAAAGACTTCCTTGCAGTTCTTCTGTTTAATAAGGCCAGGTACAATCCCTGGTACTTATCAGGTTGGAAGGAAGCAGCTCCTAACTGTTCTCTGATTATCTCTGGGATGTACCCACTCTGTCACATGTAGACGCATTACAAGGCTAGAAGATATTCTTTTTCCAAAGCCAGGTGAATGTTAGATTTCAAGCAAGAATATGGGAAAGGGACAGAAAGAGATATCCTCCGCATGGGAAAAAAAATATAGAACACACATTCCTCAAAGTTCAGAAATTCATACTGAATGAATCCACCCAAGTAAACAAATTTGTCTGGCACGCCTGACATCATAATATGAAACAATCATGGGCCGGGCATGGTGGCTCATGCCTGTAATCTCAGCACTTTGGGAGGCCACGGCAGACAGATCACTTGAGGTCAGGAGTTCAAGACCAGCCTGGCCAACATGGTAAAACCCCGTCTCTACTAAAAATACAAAAATTAGCTAGGCGTGGTGGTGTGTCTGTAGTCCCAACTACTCAGGAGTCTGAGGCACAAGAACTGCCTGAACTCAAGAGGTGGAGGTTACAGTGAGCCGAGATTGTGCCACTGCACTCCAGCCTGGGTGATAAGAGCAAGACTCTGTCTCAAAAACAACAACAATCAATCAATCATGAAAAAATACACAAGGAACAAAAAGATCATTATCTTTTACCAATGTGCTAAACATGTTCTTGACACATTCCACATAGAAAGCACCATTTACTAATTTTACACCTATTCCTGGAAAATAGTTGAAAATGAAAAATTCAGTGTTGTTCTTGGTGGTGAACCAGTAAATCTAGGATATCACATGCGTTGCTAGTACATTTATTGGCAGGGAAGGAGCCCTCATTTTCCACTGCCAAAACCAAACTGCCAAAACAACACAGAGCCTATAGCTCATGTTACCATGACTGGCCATTTCCACTCCCTTGTGACGCAGAGCTTGGGGGGAACATCTTGTCAGAGAGCTCAACTGCAAGATGAGGGGTGACTGACAGTGACTGTTGGACCATAAGTAGGAACCACTGGGCCGTTTTCTTCTAGTGAGTGTGTTTCAGTCAATTGTGAATGAAAACCGAGTCTGACTATATATTCTTGGCAGACTGATACATAGAATTAAAGAGCTGGGCAGGAGCCACACACACCACTGTGTTGAAAGGAATAAAGAATGGCTGTTGAGCTGCAGTGGGCAGAACAGTTTGGGGTAGGACAGGGGAGCTGGGAAACGAAAAGCTTAAATCAAGACTCAAAAGCTCCATCTTTCAAAAGTTACACAAGCCAGGGATGCCTCTTCCGCAGACAAGTCCTCAACTGTACCTTGTGTGGTGGTACTAACAGCATGGCCAGCACAGCCAGCTCACTCTCAGGCTAGGGAAATAGCGAGGTCCTTAGACACATGGCAGATTTTTTAAATGAAACTTGAGCCAAGGGATTGATGCAGCCACCTTCCAGGTAATCATAAAAGGGAACTTAGGACCAAAGTCACAACACTGTCTACAGTCATAGTGATCTCTTTTAGGACTGTTGCTATCCTGCCAACTGGCCTCAGGTATGTCAGTTTTTGTTCTTGTTTGAAAATGAAAGCACCTATCATTTTATTATCTAGGTATCTTGTTTTCATATCTGCAGTCAAAGAAGCACTTAGTCTATCTTAGAGGCAAGTATTTGAATATGTACACACAATACATGCTACATACATAGGTATGTGTAGACAAAGTTTTATATAGAATCATAAAATTGTAGACTTGGAAGGGATATAAAACCACTTGACTAACTTCTCACCTAAAGCAAAAACTTACATCACAATATACCAGACACACAAGGAATCCTCTTATCCTCTTGACCAAATCTTTCCCTTTGTACTGTGCTGGTCTCTTCTGAGCATCCTTCTAGCCCATTCTAACCTTGTCTCTTCACTCTTTTCTTTCTGAACTGGTGTCCCTGTGGGGGAGTTTTCCTCCTTAGTTACTTAGTTACAATCCCTATTTGGATATCCCTCTCTCTCTCTCATACACTCACTCACTCTCTTTCTCTCTCTGTCTCTCTCTGTCCCTCTCTCCCCAGTCACTTCTGTTTAAATTTGCTTTCTCATTCATTACCTTCATTGTACAGCTAAGAATCTGACCTCGGGCATTACACTCTCACTAAAAAAAAAAAAATTTTTTTTAAGTTGTATTTTCTTTGCCTGCGAAAATAAATCCCCAGATTGTATTTGTTCACTATGGTTGGGCTACTTTCCTCCTCATTAAGTGTATATTATTTGAACAGATTCTTATTCTCCTCTTGTTTCCATTCTCATATTCAGTGGATCACTCTCTCTCTCGCTTTTTCTTTCATTTTTTGGCTTCATATTCATTGCTATGGCCACAAATTGGGTCCAGGGCTCAGTCATTTGACAACTGAACCACCTGTCTTCCAGACTCCAGCATCTCTCCCTTCTACTGTATTTTATGCAGAGCTACACAATATTCCTAAAGTTTTATCCAAATTATATAAAAGGCAGATTTCCACAGAATCAAATGCAATATATATAAAGCATTTTCTAAACTGTAAGGTATTACGTAACTGTGAATTTCTTCCCTTTCTCTTTTTTCCCTCCTATTCGTATCTCTCTTCTAGAGGAGGTGTTTTTTTTTTTTTTTTTTTTTTTTTGGTTTGTTTGTTTGTTTGTTTAAATCACAGGTTTCCAGTCTCTCCACCACTGTTTCCTCAGAACCTCATTCATGCCTGCCTCGAGTCAAGTTTTGTTCTGTAATATGGGCCCCAGTCAGATATTTTTCCTTGTTAAAGAACAAATATATTCTGACTTATGCTGCCTTTGAGACAGATTTCATGCCAATCTCTCTGCTCCCAGAATTCTCTCCATCAAATCAGGTCTCTTCCCTTCCTGATCACCCTGCTCAGGATGTACCCGCTTCTCCCACTGAGCCCCGTACAAACAGCATGGTCTGTTCTGAATTTCACCAGTAATTTTAAACACCCCAATAATCTATCCAATCTCTAACCATTTCCATTAGATTTGCTTTTTGGTGGAAAATTGAGGACAATATACAAACATGTGTGGGAAGTCTGGAATGTGAGACATGTTATGTAAGGCTATATATGAACTCTGAGTTAAATGGATCTGTGTAAAAATCCCAGAGTTGCCATTTACCAGAGACGTCAGTAGGCCCATTTGCTCTGAGCTCTCCCTCTGTGTTCCTACCTCAGATGATATATATGAGAATTAACAAAATAATATATACTAGTCTGCCAGCACTAAGGAAACAATAAACAAACAATACATTTTTTATTAAGTAGAAAATTAACTAATAGTAGCCTTACTATTTCTGCATATGTTTATGCCTTTTTATGTACATGACATAAATACACTAATGTTTACAATAAAGAAGAGAATGGAATTGATTCATGAACTCTGCTCATGCTTTCTTTCTAAAGAGAATTGCTAGTTTGAAAGAAACTAACAAACAAAACCCTTATTGATGAGAAACCCCACATAAATAAAAAACGTGCTTATGTTTTACAAGAGTTTAAATTTCAAATGAAATTTGAACTTGACTCACATAGAGAGTCAAGCTCAATACACACATTCATTCTCAATAACACCTAACATTTTGGTTTAAATCATAATTAGGTATACAAATATAAATGTATGCACAATTCTTAAAGTTTTAAATTACTGTCCTCTTAGTGTTGACCTTAGTGTATATTTGGTCCTCAACTAAATACTTATTAAAGTCAGTCCTGCCTTTCTCAAGGCAATAAAAACTTCTGTGGCACAGAAATCATGACTTGTCTATTTTTTTTTTGAGACAGAGTCTCACTCTGTCGCCAGGCTGGAGTGCAGTGGCCCGATCTGGGCTCACTGCAATCTCCACCTCCCAGGTTCAAGCTATTCTCCTGCCTCAGCCTCCCGAGTAGCTGGGACTACAGGCACCCACCACCACGCCCAGCTCATTTTTTGTATTTTTAGTAGAGACGGGGTTTCACCATGTTGGCCAGGATGGTCTCGCACTCCAGACCTCATGATCCACCTGCCTCAGCCTCCCAAAGTGCTGGGATTACAGGCGTGAGCCACCACACCCGGCCACCTTATCTTTTCTTTAGAGACAGGTTCTTGCTCTGTCACCCAGGCTGGAATGCAGCAGTGTGATCACAGCTCACCGCAGTCTTGACCCCTGGACCCAAGCAATCCTCTGACTTCAGCCTCCCGAATACCTGGGACCACAAGCGCGCACCATCATGCCTGGCTAATTTTTGTATTTTCTGTAGAAGCAGGGTCTTACCATGTTGCCCATGCTAGCTGTGAACTCCCAGCCTACAGCAATCCTTCCACCTTGGTGTCCCAGGGTGCTGGGATTACCAGCATGAGCCATCATGCCTGGCCTGATACCTTTTATTTTCTAACAAACTCCCCTTACCCTGTAACGGGTTCATCGTAAAAAGTATATTTGTTCAACAGTCTGTTGGAAATTCCAAAGAGTTCTGATTCTGTTTCACAGTTTTGAAGAAAAGGTGGTAGTTTGGAGAGATGTTACACAAAAGATAACTGAGCATCTTTAGAAAAGACAAATCTAGCCATATAAAATGTTACCAGATGGAGGCCAGGCACAGAGGCTCACATCTGTAATCCTAGCACTTTGGGAGGCCGAGGTGGACGAAGCACGAGGTCAGGAGTTCGAGACCAGCCTGGCCTCGTGACTCCCCATCTCTACTAAAAATACAAACAAATTAGCCAGGCATGGTGGCACTCGCCTATAGTCCCAGCTACTTGGGAGGCTGAGGCAGGAGAATCACTTGAACCTGGGAGGAGGAGGTTGCAGTGAGCTGAGACCGCACCACTGCACTCCAGCCCGGGCGACAAAGTGAGACTCTGTCTCAAAAAAAAAAAAAAAGTTACCAGAGGGAAAATCTAACCCTGCACAAGAGGGATAGTCTAGCCATGTGAGGGATTATTACTTATCAAATAGTCCAAGCAACAGAAATAAGCACACACACAAGAGTTGTCCCAGTACCACTCCAAATCCTGTCATTTGCTTCCTTTTAGGGCTTATTACTATGCACACATAAATCTTTACACTTACTCCTATTATACGCACACATATATTTAATATACATACACAAATATACAGACATGTATGCATACACAGATACACATACACATATATATTATTTATATATGATTTATCTTATCCTTCTTCTTAGTTAATATATCCAGCACTTCATAACTATTTGAACAGCTATAGTTGAACCTACATGTTTTGTTTTGTTTTGTTTAAGACAGAGTCTTACTCTTTCACCCAGGCTGGAGTGTAGTGGTGCAATCTTAACTCACTGCAACCTCCACCTCCCAGGTTCAAGCAATTCTCCTGTCTCAGCCTCCCGAGGAGCTGGGATACAGGCATGTGCCACCTGGCTAATTTTTTGTATTTTTAGTAGAGACAGGGTTTCACCATCTTGGCCAGGCTCGTCTCGAACTCCTGACTTCAGGTGATCCACCCACCTCGGCCTCCCAAAGTGCTGGGATTACAGGCGTGAGCCATACATGCTTATTTAATAAGATGGTTATTATAACCCTGTGTCTGGGGCTTAGCACTGGACTAAATGACTGCTAAAATAAGCTATAATTCAGAATTCCTTGACAAATAAAAACAATAATTTTTATTTTTACTTAATATAAAACTACTTTAAAAAGCAGCTAGAAGGCCAGACACAGTGGCTCATACTTGTAATCCTAGAACTTTGAGAGGTCAAGGTAGGAGGACTACTTAAGGCCAGGAGTATGAAATGAGCCAGGCAACACAGCAATGTATATAAAGCCAGATGTGGTGGTACACGCCTATGGTCCCAGCTACTCAGGAGGCTGAGGTGGGAGGATCACTTGAGCCCAGGAGGTCCAGGCTACAGTGAGCTGTGATAGCACCATCGAACTCCAACCTGGATGAAAGAGCAAGACCCTGTCTCAAAAAAAAAAAAGCAGCTAGAAGACATATGGCATACTTTTTCTTTTTTTTAAGTATCCTCAGTATGCAAAAGTCAGGGTGCAGTGAGGGAGTGAAAGAGCGGGGAAGTAGCTCATTTAACACAGGAAGAGCAAACCAAGAAGATCCAAAAATAGGCTTTTCAGGAAATAAATGCCAGAATGGCAACCAAATCCTGCCTGGAGACTGAAAACTTCCATTCGAATGCTTTTTAGAGTTGACGATATTGCCGAAGCTGTCATAGTTTTGACTCCGATTTTCTGATCAGCTCATAGCAGAGTGCTTCACACCATCCTTAGGTACCTTAAACCAGACGATATCAAAATGTCAAAAGAATACTTCCCAAGTGAAAGCTCAGGTTTCGGGAACAGTGCTAGTCTCTGTCTCTGGTTCTGCAGGCTTAAAATAACACTCAGCTCTCACTGCTTTCTCTTGGGGTTCTCCTTGTTATCTTCCAAGAATATGAAATAAGGACACATATGCCAACTTTTACAGTTGGCAAAGGGCATGCATTTTAGAAGCCACATTTTTATATGAATAAAAATAACATGGCAGCAACACCTTAACACCCTGTTTTTTTTTTTTTTTTTTTTAAGTGGCTGCTACATTTCAAATAGAGGATGAGGCTCCCTATTGTATAAAATTGTACTCAGGCTCGTGTGGAGCAGAAAGGGTCCAATTAAAGTCAAGTTGTGAAGCAAAGCATCTCTACATTTGCACAACAGATAATGTGACAATCTGGTCTGGCTCTGGGCACTGTTACCTTGCTGTACTTCCTTTTTTTTTTTTTTTAAGCTCCTCCAGGACCACCAAAAAAGGGCAGTCCTGAAGACGTGATAAGTGAATGAATACAGCAGCTGATGAAGCAGATGACTCTCGGTGGAGAAAGGGGCCCAAGGAATGAGAAATATGAATGGTAAGATTTCTGAAACAAATCTCAGACCCCAAACACACCCTGCTCTATCAAAGCAACTGCATGCTGAGCCCACTGATAATTGACTTTCAGAGCAAAACATAAGAGCACACTCTATTAACAGAGTCAATCTAAACAGCCAGTGTGACTGGGGAGTATATTTGCTCCCTTTAGGCTGTGTGGCACTATAAGAGCCTGGGATAAGCAAGGAGGCCTTTTCTGATCTGCCTTTAATTTCCTGTCCCAATTTTTACCTTCCCATGCCCTAATGCCTTTAAAACTGGAGATTCAGGGCAAACTAAAGTCCTTAAAGCTTTATTAAAATACTACCTTCTTGGTATACAATGACATTCTCACTTTTTTATCTGGTGTGACAGGCTGAATGATGTGTTCCTCCTACCCGCCACATGCTAATTCCTGATCCCGTTGACTATGTTGCCTTACACAGTAAAAAGATAATCTCTCCATCTGAAGTTCCTTAATTCGATCATACCTGCAAAGGTATGATGGTATCTGCAAAGGTATGATCGAATTAAGGGACTTCAGGAAGGGAGATTGTCTTAGATTATTATGGATAGGCCCAGTGTCATCACAAGGGTCCTTAAAGGAAGAAGGCCAGAGAAGTCAGAGAGAAAAGGCAACGTGTCAATAGAAGCAGAGACACAGAGACAAGATGCTATGCTGTTGGCTTTAAAGCTGGAGGAAGGGGCTGGAAGCCAAAGAATCTAAGTGGCCTCTAGAAGCTGACAAAGCCAAGGAAATGAAATCTCTCCTGGAGCCATCAGAGGTTACTACCCTATAGACTCATTTTATTCTTCTGGTCTACAGAACTGTAGAATAATAAACTGGTGTTGTTTTAAGCCACTAAGTTTGTAGTCATTTGTTACAGCAGCAATGGGAAAGGAATATACCTGGTTAACCTTGCTCATCCTAAACTCTGCTCAGGCACCGTCTCCTAGAAGGAGCCTCCCTGAGAGCTCCTTCCCCATCTGCCTCCAGCCCTACTTTGTCTTGGCCAGCTATTCCTCTTCTTTGCAGAGCATCCTGCAATTACCTTTATAAAGCCTGGTATTACAACTGTCGAAGTATTTATCTGCTTCCTCAACTAGCCTGGGAGGCTCTCTTTTAAAGGTAGGGCACATGTCTGATTCATTTTCATATTCCACTATTTATCAATGTTTCTGACACATAGAGGGCACTCACATATTTTTCAGAAAGTTAATATGACTCGTCCCTTAACGATCAGGAAGATACCAGCCTTCACTCCCTTAACCAGATGTTAAAGACACTAATGGTGAAGAAATAACTAGTTCATTACCAGAAAATAAACTTGGACATCCTATGAAAATGGCTCCTTTCTCTAGGGAAGGCTCTCACAATATCATTTGCCCATAGTAGATTCACATGAAAGAATTAATAACTATCTTATTTCCAATAAAAAAGTTTATCAAGTTTTCAGTCAAAAGGAAAAACCAAGTATTGGATTGAGTAAAGAAGAGGGAGAAAAGGAAAGAGGAGTAACAATAAACATTTTGGTAAATCTCATACAATTACTGAGGGATGAGACTTACTGAGGTATATACAGACTATGATGGTACGAGCCCACCGCCCTCTCTCCCAGCCCACATGTTCTGCACAGTAAGCTGATACTCCAGTCATCAAGAAGAGAAGCTACTGCCTTCCTCTTGCATCCGAGGTGGGCTCAGGGCCTCACTCGGAACCAAGATAACATGGCAGAAGTGACACTGTACGGTTTCTAAGACCAGCTCAGAAGACACACAGCAGCCTCTGGCTCTTTGAATGGTGGTTCTTCAGATGCTCCTTCCTGGGGCACTCTCTCTCAGAAGCCAGATGCTATGCTGTGAGAAACCCAAGCCACGTGGAGTTCTACATGGAGGCTCTCTGGCTGATAGTCCCAGCTGGGCCCAGCCCTTGAGAGGTATCATAGCTCAAAAACTACATATGTGGGTGAAAGAGCCTCCAGATGGACTGGCATCCCCAGTCACTCATCTTCCCTGATGAGGCCTCAGACACAACAAAGAAGAGACAATCCCTGCCATGCCAGCTTGCCTTCCTGACCCACAGAAGCCAGGAGCCTAATGAAATGAAGTGTGGGGTACTTTCGTATCCACAGCAAATAATTGCAACAGTTGATGAACAGACAAAAAAAATTACTCAGCAGCATTAACACCACCAAAGACTAAGACTTTACTTCCTAATGTTAAGAAGGAAGACCAGACAAGAAGTATCTTGGTGAATTACATCAATCTAATTCTGGCCTGATACTGCGAAATACATACACGTTCTAGGGCTGTGGCTCCCACAGTTGAAAGAACACATTGCTTATAGTTCAATGAGAGACTGAAAAATGTAACTACCCTTACGTTACCACTTAGGAAGTTATCTGGATGGATAGCACGGTCTCATGCTAGATTTACAATCCTATACCCTCAAATGCTTGAGAGGTTAGATTAGATGGGATTAAACTCAGAGGGATGCTGGAAGCACACCAAAATCTTCACTCTCCTTCCTGCCCAGTTTGGTCCACTATAAATAAAACTTGACAGGCTTTCTTAAATCAACTTAATAATGTGTAGCACAAGTGCCTTCAGATGCCCAGTAGCTAAACCACACATCAGCTTTCTTAGGAAGCCTTCTAGTAACAGGCAGAAAAAAGAACAACTACTGCCAAGAGTGCTGTGCACAAGAGTGCTGGTGGCCTTGAGTGACTCATTCAACAAGGCTCCATCTTTCTGTACTGGAAGGTCAAAAGTAGGAGGGAGCTGAACCTTTAATAACCAAACTCAGGCTTTCTTGCTAAAGCCAGATGCTGTCATTACGGAAGCAGATGAGAACATAATTATAATCGATCTGAAATCCTGATGAATTCCAGGTGCACCTCCCAGCAGCCTGGGAGAGCTGGTGCCTCAAAGCCCTCAGAGGATTTTATTACTCGTGTCATAGTGGCTGTTCCACTGTAGAGTCTACAGGACCTCAGTACTTTTCCTCTTTGACTTCAAAAGGAAGCATTTTTTTGCCAAACCTTTGGAGACACTTTTTAAAAGCAAGCCATTTTCTCAAATATATCAAAGAATATAATGGAAAAAGTAGAAAGACTAAGAGAAAGTTGAGAGCAAGAGCTAGGTTGAAGACTTCAAGGTTCCCCTTGAAAATGAGATGAAGTGCAGTGTTTAGAAATCTGAAGTGGGGACTGGTTGAGGTCTTTAACCAGTAGATATAGTTTTGTGAACCATCAGATTGCTAGCTATGGTCCATGTCATTTGGAAGAGAAGAAAAAAGCATGACCAGAACCCCAAATGGTATTTCTGATGGCGCAGCTTCAAAGGCAGAGCAGAGTGTAGCCACATTTTAGGAATGCCTGCCCATTTTCCAAGCCTGGTTCTCCAGGCTCCTTGTCAAGTCTGTGCTTTTCTCAACATCTTTTCGATCAACCCTTTCCTCTATGTGTTAGCGTCAGTTTCTGCTTCTTGCAAAGAAGACCCTGAACTCATATAAATATCCAAAGGGTGCCCTTTACTTCCAAATGTATTTTTTTCTGTATGGTAGTCTCGGGGCTCAAAAATATACACTGCCATACAACTAAGAAAGAATCAATTTAGGGAAGATGGTCATATGTCCTTCCATGTGGCTATTAATAAATTAGCCAGTAAGAAAAAACAGATGACTCCTTGTTCTCACCCTGGTCCTTATTTCAAGACCATAAATTTTCGTTAAGAGATGTTTCAACACAAAACCAGATGTGTTAATCCCCTTAAAAATCTGTTTTTTAAAGAAAAAAGAATTCAAGGAGCACAACTGTTGACTATGAATGATTTAGTCTTCATCTACTCAATATACTCATATTTTCAGGCATGTCACAAACCATGCACAGTATAAGCTTACTATCTGTATTCATATAATTACGACTCATTTATCATCATATACATTGAGGCAGTGTATGTGTTTGCTCAGTGTCATCAGGCTTAGACCCCAATCCCACCGCCACCATAAGCAAAGCTTTGGGTTAACATTCTTGCCACCATCCCATACCATTAAACTAAAGGTGCTCCCTGTCTTCCTAAAACACGCACTTCAGCTATTACAAGATTTGTAGCAAGATTTTTTAGGGAAAAAAAAAAATGTTAGATTGGGATTCTAAATGTTCATCAAAACATGAGAAAGTGATGTAATCATACATAAAAATCTTTCAACAGCTAAATAGTAACTTCCTTTAATTTACATCTGAACTAATTAATTAGTGGTGGTCAAATTAGACAGAATGGATTTGTTGGCTCAAGAGGTAGAGGGGGAAAAATCCTGCTACATAAACTACTTAAGACACATGGCCTTTTAAATTTCTTTCTAGCATCTGGTGCCATACTGTGTTAGTACGCTTGGCTATGCTCTAACAGTGATCAAAGCCCAAAGGGTCTGGCTACTCTAAAGCATATTACTTTATTTGCAAAAAATAGACGTTGAACTCCCCTATTCCACCCCTCATTCCTGCCAATAAAAACAAAGATAATCCTTTCATCCTTCTTAGGGAGATGAATGGGATCCCAACTTACTAAAAAAAGATAAAAAGCTTTAAAAACAATCTTCTTGAAGGCAAAGACTCTTCTTTGGTTCTCTCCTCCCTGGTATCCTGATATGGTACTCTCTCTGCCATGGGTGGCTCAAAAGGAATTATTCACTGATCAAAACCCTATGTGCACAGGCATGGCAGAATATAATAATGAATATTATCACAAAACCAGAAGATTCCAATGACATTTTGGCTAAAGAGGTTAAAGAATTCACTTTACTATGATGTGTTTTAAAAAAAAAATTCACTCACACAAAGATGGGAGAAAAAGAGGAAGGGATTTAAGAGACTTTGAGCTGTGAGTGGCATTGCAGGTTTTAGAAAACAAGATCAACACAGAATAACACCTTTTGCACCTCAGGATTGGATAAATAGGTTGAGGCTCTTCTGACCTATCTATAACAACTAAGTTTGTCGGAGGCATGTTGCTACCTTGTCTTCATTCCCATAGCTATTAGGATAATAATCCATTTGCTCGGTCTGTCTATATGGTTTTGAGACAAGAATAATGCAGGATGGTTGCGGCAGAATAAAAAATTCTAGGCAGCAGTTTCACATGACTCAGCAAAAGGAAACTGCTGAAATAGCTGCAGAAGCTAGGGGCTGATAAGACCCTGAAAAACAGGGTATGGGTGAAGCTGGGGAAGACAAACTGGGTCCAACATGGTGCTGGATTTGATCTAGGTTTCTCCTAGGACCTTATTCTATGCCCATTCACATATTCAATCATACACCCACCAGTGCCATGACAGTTCCAGGAACACCCTTATTTGCAGTAAAAATGGGTAGCACCATAGTTCCGAGAAATCTCCCCCTTCTTCCAGGAATCTCCGTGAATATGCCATCCCTTGGTTAGAGAAATTCATAAAGGCAGCAGCCGCAAAGCACCTTGTATGACTCTCTCAAGTATGCCCACACTCCCCTTTCTTGAGTGTGTACTTTTTGCTTTGCAATAACTCTCTGCACTTTCACTATTTTCTAACTCATAACTTGAATTCATTCTTGTGAGGATGTCAAGCGCCTAGACACCAGCAGGGGTTGGGGTCCCACCAGCATTTGAGGACCTCCCCTAGCCCACTGCTATCACCTTCTCTCAGATGCAAATGCCTATGCCAAGGAGAAACAGTACCTGAAGACCTACCATCATGCCTAATTAATTACAGAAATGAGGCCAGTTTTGGTTAAAGCTCTAAAAAATTTAACGTCAAAAGTAATTTGGTTCTCATTACTATTATCCAGCTATTAGAGTTAGGATTACATTTTTCTTCAATTAAGCACATACTACACCCTAAAGAGCTAAACCATACGTAAGTCTGACACCAAAGAGTTAAAACTCAATTCTGCAAGTATCTGTGTGCCTACTATGTATAAGAAAGGTACTCTATCTTACCTAGGAGAAAAAAATATTATTCTTCATCTCATGAATTCCTGGCTTTTATTCTTGTTCTATACAAATATATCTTTAGGATATAATTTGACCTGCAGTATAATCAGATTCTTGTTATAATATGAGTCATTATAACAAGGGCCACTGATAACTATATAGTATGTGTTTCCAGTGTGAAAAGTACTCGGCATGCAATATTTTCAAATATGACCTAATGATAAAGATTTGGGCATTATGTGAGCAGCACATACTGTTTCTCTTTCATATTGAATCCATCCACCCAAACATACTTCCTTATTTATAAATGTAAAATTTATATATTTATACATGATATATAAAAACATTCACAGACAAGCATTCATACATTCTTGTCTCTAAAGTCTATTTGTCTTGGAAGCCAGATTATGAATTTAAAGATTCACTATTATTCTTCTTCATTCTCTTAGAACCTGGATATTTCTTCACTATCTCTGGGGCTCAATAGAAAGAAAGAAAAAAAAAGATAATATTTGGTCCTCTCCACAGTTGGCATTTACAAAATGGACAGCATCAAAATCTTAAAGAATGGACTAGGGGTAGGGAGGCAACGCAAATAAAGGAGCAAGAGGAGCGTCCGCCCTGTTCACATCTTTGAACCTTCCCAGCCTATGCAGAGGATCACAGGCCAGTGTCTAGAACATTCGGCAGCTGGGTAGTAAGTCCAATTATGGAAGTAGGAGGCAGGGGAAATAGCTCCGAAGTCCTGTCTCATTCAGTACTTCCCTTATTTCCTTCAAGAGATTCACACACAACTTCATCACATTTCAAGGAAGTTCAGGTTCAGGAGCACCAAGTCCTGTTCCTGGCTCTATCACTTATCTAGCTATGTGACCATAGGTAAACCATGTATTTGAATTTCTCTAAAATCAAGATATTAATACTTGTCTCAAAGATGTTCTTATAGAACCAAATGATGCCATGCATGTAGCTGGTACAGCCCCAGCATATAGTAGGTTCTCAATAAATACTATCAGGGTTTCTAGTCCAGAACCTTTCAGGAAAGAGGAGAGAAAACAGTCCCTCTGTGACCTGGATTTCAATCCAGCTTGGGTCTTAATCCAAAAGCATTTGGAATTAAACGGGACTGCTAGAATAACGCACAACTTGGTGAAGGGTCCTATTGTAACCTGGGGTTCCAAGTGTTCTCTAAAGACTACTTTGTAATTTCTCACCTCAGAGTAGCCTCTGACGTCAGGCATATACCAGGGGAACAAACAGGCACTATTCTTGGTCCTACAACACTGCCCACTACCCCTATGGGAAAGCAGCTACTATCTAGGTGGTGATGTTTTGATACATTGGGGCAGGATCCTCGGTGTCATATTATCTAAGTGTAATCCCTCCTTTTTTGTGGTCAGTCTCCGTTTTCAACCATGCTCATCTGTTGCATTATTGTTTATCTGTGACAAAACCACTTAAGTTTACACACCCCCAAAATCAGTGCCAGTATTTGCCAGGTTTTTCATAGCATCCAGCAAAAATATGACTTTAGGAAAGTAACTATGATGAAAGAATTCATAAAATTTGCATATGGTAGATGATCAAGTGTCAATATCAACCCTAATGAAAACCACATACATGTAACAAAACCAGTTTTCAAACTGGATTATTCCATGTTCTCTAAAACCAATAAAAAAAATTTTTTTTTTAAAAGAGTACTGCAATTATTTTTAATATATCCTGGAAATAAAATACAAATTTAGACCAAGTTCATTACACTCCTCTCAGTGACATCTTAGAAATTAACTATTATATTCCTTAGGTCCTAGAATAAATGAAAAGGTAAATAATTCTGTTCAAAGATGTCCAAACGTAAGATGTGTGAGTATTCTTGTGAAAACTGCAGTGTAGCCTACCTCTTTAAAGTTATCAAATGCTGATAAAATGATTTCATGCCCGCCTCTGACAAGACAAACGGCTGCCAACAGTTCTAAGACAAGGGCTTTTGTTCTGCCAAAACAAGAAGAAAGAAGAAAAACACAAATCAGTGAAAATGGCATGATGAGTCAGCTGTTCCTTCCTTCCAAGATACGTGAGAATGAAACATTTGCCCTTACATTTTTAAAAAACTTTACTACGGTACAGTTTAATCAAAGTACATTTTTAAACCTTTACTGACTTCTAAATATGGGATTTGTCTAAGATAGCAAATTTGGAAGGCACATTTACCAAAACTACAAATTACTCACTAATGAAAACTAGTTCTGAGAATAATAATCTCTTAGACCTATCATCAGGTGACTCAGTACAATATAGGTGAAAAATGTTTACTGGTACACTAAAAACAAAGGGAATGGGAATATGCTGAAAAACAAACTATTGATTAAGTATTTTCTCTGATTTTAGAGACAGTGGTAGAACAGTTGCAAAAAAAAAAGTTCAAAATCAACTGAAATTCATGTTCTACATTTCAAATCTGCTCACTCAGGAATGGATCCATAAATCTCACGAAAATAAAAGTTTCTGTCCTTTCTTCTTCCTATGCAGGAGATCCGGAAGGAGCTGGATTACAGCTTTACTAACACAAGAATATTTTCTTTGACTCAAGAAAACAAAACTCCATCTGAAATATTTTTGGAAGGAGAACATAGAGATACGCTCTAAGTTTTCAAATTCAATGTCAAGAAAGAAACAGCATTGTTTCTTCAATCATAAGACCACTTAAGTATTCCATTTTTTTTTCTGGAATAACAACTATCACCAATCTCTAAACAAAGACTGTTCTGATATTCCACAATGTCAATTGTCTTTTAAAAAATAATGTCTTCCCTGTAGTAGAAGGCAGAGACACAGAAGCATGGCTACTTAGGATTCTAGTAAATGAAGGAAAGAATCGCAAAGTCATAAAAGGTTTAATCAGGGGAAGTTTGAAAGAATAATATTCAGTAAAGAGGACTTTATAGTTTGCATTGCATTTTCCAAATGAGAAATGGCTAATTTATAATCAGATTTTTGGATTAACAGTTTTCAGATATTCTGTCTACAGAGAGGTATCGGATGAAAGGGAATTGCACATTTGAAATACAGAATACTTCACCAGAATGGAAAGCACATTAAAATAACTAAAACTGATGAAGACTGGGTTTTAGGGCTAATGTGTGATGTGAATTATATCTGCTGCTAGCCTTTACAGGTGGTGAATATGAACAAAATTCATATCTGCATGTACAATTTTATTTATTTATTTATTTATTTATTTTGAGATAGTCTTGCCCTGTCGCCCAGGCTGGAGTGCAGTGGCGCGATCTTGGCTAACTGCAACCTCCACCTCCCGGGTTCAAGCCATTCTCCTGCCTCAGGCTCCTGAGTAGCTGGGATTACAGGCATGTGCCACCACGCCCGGCTAATTTTTTGTATTTTTAGTAGAGATGGGGTTTCACCATGTTAGCCAGGCTGGTCTCAAACTCCTGACTTCAGGTGATCCACCTGCCTCAACCTCCCAAAGTGCTGAGATTACAGGTATGAGCCACTGTGGCTGGCCACTACAATTATTTTTCTATTTTTGTTCAGTAATTAAAGCTACATATGTAAAGTTACCAAGCGAAGTGTAGACGAAGGATGGCGGTTTTAGCTAGCTTTCAGCAGTAACTGATGTTGGTAAATCTTTATCAAGACTCTCCTGGTCCCCAAGTCCTGGCAACCTGATCCTCTCCAAATTTAGCAGCAAGGATGCTGGGAACCAGGCCTCAAAAGAACAAAAGCTTGAGGAGAATGGTGGAGGGCTAGAATTGTCACCAGTTGCTCAACTCTGGCCCATGTAAGAACGTAACTTGGCTCAAAGGAAAAATTCTACACAGCCAAAGAGTTTTATAGCCAATCTTATTTCAGAGATTAACACTTGAAAGTTTCCAAAGTCAAACTTGGTTAAGTGTTGACCAGCTCTCTGTTTTCCCTAGATAGATTTAGACTTGCATACCAGAAAAGAAGCTTACCTGGGATTCTTGTTGTTCAAGCTTAGTGCAATCTCATTGACAGCGTGTGGATGAGACATGACCATGTTGAAACCATACTAAAATTAACATGGAAAAAAAAGAAACACAAAGCATTGGGAGACAAGTTAGGGAACTGTCAGTATTGATTTAAAACCAAAAACCTGAAGTATCTACTTAATGAAACTTACACAATCATAAATGCACTTATGTCTCTAGTACATCACGGTTAAAGCATATTTCTCTATTAAAAATTTCAAGAATGCCAGCTGCAATAATTTGTGCCTCCAGTCCCAGCTTGAGCCAGGACAACCAGACCCATCTCTCCAAAAAAAAATAAAATAAAATAAAAATTTCGGCAATGATGCTATTATCAAAAGATCATCTTCCTATTTTTTATGATCTACATGTTTCTCTTTATTAAAATGATGCAAAGGCTCTAGCCCAGTGATTCTTAACCTTGGCTGCTCCTTAAACTCACCTGGAAGACTAAACAAAACATTTACTCTGAATTTCAATTACAGCGAGCTGGCACCTGAGTTTTTTAAGCTTCCAGGGTGACTCCACAGTATACAATAGATATAACATACAAAATGTATGTTAACAGACTATTTATGCTATCGGTGAGGCCTCCAGTTATATACAGATTTTTGACTACACCAGGGATCAGTGCCCCTCAGACCCCACAAAGTTCAAGGGTCAACTATATTCTTTCTCCTCAAAACTTACTCTCAGCTAAGAAAATACAAGCAATCAGAAAAAACATCTAGAAGCTTCTATACCACATCAATCTACCCACACAGATCTGTGGCTTACCTCCTCACCTCCTATTAAAGAGGAACTCTTCTGTGCTCCAAACTAAGGCCAACCCTTCCCATGAGTCCTTCCTCCATCCCATTCCCTCTCATCTGCTCATGAACATGGTATGTTCCAGAAATTCCTCCATTCCCCCTTATTTTTCCCTCTCTATGGACTCATTGCCATTAGCATAAAAACATGATGCAAATTCTCTTAAGCAACAATAAAAACCTCTCTTGATACCACAACCTGTGTTCAGCCACTGCCTCTCATTTCTCTGCTATTCTTTACAGCAAAACTCCTCCAGACATTCAGTATAAATCCTCACTTCCTGCTCATTCTTGAAACCACTCCAATCAAGCATTTCACCCCCACCATCCCAATGAACTGTCTGCCAAGATCACCAAAGACCTACACTTTGCTGAAGCCAATGGCCAATCCTCACTCCACATTTCACTTGACTTAGCAGCATCTAACAGAGCTGAATACTCCCTTCTCCTTGAAACATGTCCTTCACTTGGCTCCTAACTCCTTGGCTATTTTTCAGGCTCTCTAGCCAGCTTTTCTTCATCTCTCTGACATTTAAACAGAGATCCTTGAGTTCATATTTTGGACTTCTCTACTTCTCAGTCTACCCCTACTGATCTCATTCACCCTCCTGGCTTCCTATGCCATTTATATGCTAATTACTATCTCCAGCCCAGACCACTGCCTTGAAATCCAGACTGGCATATCCAACCACCCACCTAAGATCACTATTTGAATGTCTAAGGGACATCTCAAAGTTCAAATTCCCGGAACAGAATTCCTAACGATCTCCCTCAAATCCATCTATCCTGCAGTCTTCCCATCTTTTAGATGGCAACTCTATCTCACAGGTGCCCAAGACAAAAATCCTGGTGGCAGCCTCTACTCCTCGCCTTCTCCCTCATACCTAATGCTATTGCCTTTAGCATCAAAATAAAACCAGAATCACATCACCTCTCATCATCTCCACTCCTATGATCCTAGTTCATATGACCATCAAAGCTCACCTAAATGACTGCTAAGGGCCTCCTAAATGGTCTACTCCCTCTTGCCTTTGCCTGGCCAAGGTCAAACCTAAACACAAAAGCCAGAGTAGTCTCATGTTAAATTCAAGTGTCAGATTATGTCCTTATAACCATTCAATAGCTTTCCTCTCATAGTGAAGTCAATGTCCTCTCAGCAGCCTCTAAAGTTCTACATAATCAAACAGATGACACCTGACTTCATCTTCTATTGTTCTCCCTCTTACTTATTCTGATCCTGCCAAGCCTCCTTTCTGTGACTTGGGCAAACCAGACATTCCTGCCTCTGTGTCTCTGCACTTGCCCTTCTCTCTGCCTAGAATCTTCTTTCCCTAATATCCCTCCCTTTGCTTCCTCATTCAAGTTTTACTAGATGTTACCCTCTCAGTGACCCTTCCCTGGCTGGCCTATTTAAAACTCACATATATTTTCAGCAGTTCCTATTTCCTATTTTTTCTACAGTACTTAGTAATGGTTCTCTGGGTTCAAAGCCTTCCTGGGTCCAAATCCTGACCCCGCTACTTACTAACTATGTGCCTTAAGGGAAATTACTAAACTTCTCTGTGTCCCAGCTTCATCAGTAAAATGTGGAGAAAAATATTATTGATCTCACAGGGCTACTGACATGACTTAAGAGGTTTAAAAGCACTAGACCTGAAAAGTGTACCACGTAAGCATTAGCTTTCATTTCATCATTATTAATTGGAACATACACATTTTACCAATTTATTTGTTGGTCATCTGTCTCCCCTCCCTGGAAAGTAAGTTCCTTGGGCTACATATTTATTCGGGGCTATATTCTCAGTGCCTATGTGGAACAGGGGCTGTCTGGCAAAGCTCACAAAAGTACTGAAAGAATAAATGCATGTTTCCCTTCTTAAATTCAACGTAGCACCTTAGTGGGGTCAACCTGCATTACAATTACCCAAAGGAAGAATCTGTAGTTTCAACAATCTTCCAGGTGCTTCTTATAAAGATTAGGAACCACTGAGTCCAACTGCCAATAATTGTAACTTCTCGCCTGTTCGCCATATAAACCTTTGAGAACCCCTGTGTCTATCCACTCCTGGTGTTCTAGAGTTGTTTCATTATTACCCGCAACAGCAACTTATTCAATCTTTAATGGTCACAAACATTCACCAAGCAATCTAGTAAGTTTATCACTACAGGAGGAAAACACCTTTTCTTTAAATACATCGCAAATTATATATATTTATTAAAATATGAGGGCAATAAATTAAATCTTGAGCATTAGGATGAACCAGGCCTTTCTTTTTTAATAGAATCTCATTAAATCCTGGCATTTACTTCAAATAGAAATAATACAAAGAAACCAACGAGAACAAAATCTGAGTCTGTTTTTGTTTGTTGTTTGGTTTTTCTTCTTTTTAAAAAAAATTTCAACAGCTTTAGGGGTACAAGTAGCTTCTGGCAACACGGATAAATTGCAAGATAATGAAGTCTGGGCTTTTATTTTACCATCACCCAAGTAGTGTACATTGTACCCAGCAGTGATTTCTGAGTCTGATTAATTCAGGTTTTTTTTTTTTAAAGAACCAGAAGCTCCAACATACCTGATAATTCATGATGGCACGTAAACACATGATACAGACATGTACATCATCTTTCTTACTCACTAATCTTGAATTTTTCAGAGTTCTTCTGCTTGGCAAGGTATTATATCTACAAACAAAAAGAGAAACTTCTATAAAACAAGAGGTTACTTTCTTAGCATAGGCACATGCACTTAACAGACACTACTCTTTACCAGTACCAAAACAAGGATTGTAGGTTAAAACTACCACCAAATGGCAATGGTAAGATTGATTTCAACCTCTAAAATACAGCTTTATAATGTGTCACTTTGCCATAAGCCCATCTTGGGTATGCTTGTTAACACACTTTTTGGAGGTCTCAGAGACTAGTACAACTTTAAAAAATAACCACACAGCCACTGTGACCCAAGCATATATCATCTTCTTAATCTACATCTAAAGTTCTTCCCCTTCCTCTATCATTCTTATTTTAACCTCAGTCTTATATTTCTTTAATGGAATCACTTGTTAAGTACATGACTGTTTATTAGAAAGAGTTTTCATTTTTAGTTGATAGCAATAGCTTCCAGTGTAAAACAAAGTAATCTAAGATTAAGTTTTAAAAAGAAAGAGTAATTTCAATGGAATCAACTGCCTTTTGTAATTTAACAATTAATATAATTTAATTGTTACAAACAAACAATATAATTTAATATTCATATGCAGCAATGATCGAGAAGATACACTGACTAACGAAAACCAGTCTCTACGGAAAATGGGAGAGGTTATTCTCTACACTGCCGTATTTCTGCATCGCTTCGAAATATTAATGCATTTTCATTATTCCAGCAAGTAGACCAACCTTACACATTTATTTGTTTCTTTTTTTTTTTTTTTTTGGAGACAGAGTCTTGCTCTGTCACCAGGCTGGCGTGCAGTGGCACAATCTCAGCTCACTGCACCCTCCACCTCCCGAGTTCAAGCGATTCTCTTGCCTCAGCCTCTGTAGTCCCTGTAGCTGGGACTACAGATGAGCGCCACCATGCCCCGCTAATTTTTGTATTTTTAGTAGAGACGGGGTTTCACCATGTTGGCCAGGATGTTCTTGATCTCTTAATCTCGTGATCCACCCACCTTGGCCTCCCTAAGTGCTGGGGTTATAGGCGCGAGCCACCGCGCCCAGCCTTATTTGTGTTTCTTAAGAGATGTAATGTAGCACATTCTTTCTTTTTATTTATTGATCCAGTTATTGATCTATATTGCAACAGTCTCTTTCTAAGAAGCCAAAATGTCCCTGTCATTATTTTCTGGAGTGTAGAAAGCAACAAAATTAATTAGAATAATATTCTGCTTCCCAAACATTAACACAAAGGGCTTCTATTTGTTGCAGTAGATCGCTAATCTCAAATATATTTTTCTGGACCAACATTTAAAATATATGTAATATGACATATCACATACATACTTATTAACATTTAAGGACTTTAGAAGATACACAATATATAAATGTCAATAAAAACAATGAGAAACTTGTTTATTAGTTATATTCTATGCTCAAAAACAATAGAGCTAAACTTTTTTCTAAAATGTATGGTATTTGGTTTAAAAATTATTTTCTCCAATTGTTTGTTTATATAAAAACAGAGTAGTAATAAAAGGTAGTATCTGAACTTGTATGTCTAAAATAATAACATTATAAATTTAAAAACCACCATCACGGCCAGTAACAGTAACAACAAAATCATAGCACTGACAGCTGAAGAGCTATGGTATCATTTACTCCAATCCTTTCTTGATACAGTTAAGAAAACGGAAGCCCCGAGACATTACATCTACATGGCAAATAAGAGATGAGATGAGACCAGGCAAAACCACAAGTCTCCTCACTGCGATTTAGGACAGTCACTTTCTACCAGTTGCTCATCATCAACTTGACTCACCAACAATCTGCTGGGTGATCATGCGAAAAGCTACCGCCTACAGCTGTCTGTGCTGGCTAGTTCCTTATCAAATGTTCACATCCTGTCATCCTGGCAGTGTTTCCTGCTTCAGTCCTAGATAGGTGTCATTTCTCACCGTGTATAATTATTTCACCACGGAGAATTAAGTCTTAGTTTGTCAAAAACAGCAGCATATAGGCATCTCTTATAGAATACAGTGGCCAATACTTTGGTAAGCAAGTTTCTCTTTTTAAATCTTTATTCTATATATCACACTTATTAGGAAAGTGAGGATATTTTTTGACTTAACAGGAAATTTTGCTCTATATTTTCGAAACATTTTAAAAAGGATTTCCTCTCATTAAATAAATGCACCCTGAGAAATGTCATAATTCTTTTCTTCTGAAAATATACTTTCAAAGGACTCAACTTAAACACAGAAGACTAGATTTTAGGGACTATGCCATGGGTTAGCATGTACATTAATCAATTCTTCATCACACACGTTTTATGGAATCTGACTAACTGGATATATGCTTTCTTTGCTTTAATTACCATGTGAGTAAATGACTACTTTAAAAAAAAAAAAAAAACAGATTTTGAATTCAGCTCCAATGCATGATGTTGATACCATGTATTTTTTGGAGACAAGGGTCTCACTTTGTCACCCAGACTGAAGTGCAGTAGCATGATCACAGCTCCCTGAAGCCTCAAACTCCTGGGCTCAAGAGACAATGGCCAGCTAATTTTAAAAAATTTTTTTTTTTTGTAGAGACAGGGTCTTGCTCTGTTGTCCAGGTGGGTATCGAATTCCTGGCTTCCCAAAGTGCTGAGATTACAAGTATGAGCCACTGTGTCTGGCAGAAGCTCACACTATCTAATAACCACTTCCCTGAGATGGCTTTACTGACCCTAAAACAGCAACAGAATTAGGACTTACAAGTTATTGGCCACTTTACCACAACAAGAACACCTAGACAAGGTAAGCAATCTAGAGGAAATGGCCTCTGGTTCTCGCCACCAGCCACAGGAAATCAAACCAAATCTCTTTTTTAAGCCCCAAAGTTGTCTTTAGTAAGCACCTATTGTTTATGCTAAACATTACTGAGATGGTCTAGGTTTAGGTCTGCCTTAAGAGAGAGGGCTAACTAGATAAGGGGATCATCACGTTCTTCCTCAATCACCCTGTAGGATGTCTCCTAGAAGACCTTTTTAGATGGAGAGCTGGTCCTGATCTACCCGATAAAGCAAATTTGCAGATTTCTATGATGAAGCCAAATCCCCCCACAATACACAGGACTGAAGAACCAAATATCATTAGAAAAATTCAGTTTTGAAAATCTTACTATCTGGTGTTGTAAATGTCTACCTAGATGTCAATAAGGCTGAATTCGGTGATGAACAGTTTCCACAGGAAAAAAGATGAGGCTAACTGATTAGTGCCCCAAAACTCTACTAAATATATGAGTCACACTGATTCACTTAAGTAAGGTTTAAAAAAAAAAAAATCACAGAAGTATTCCGTTACCAAATAATATTCAAACTGCTCAAATGAAACTAGTTATAACTATATAATAATGTATGTACATGATGCTGTTGCATAATCATCTTAACACAAATAAATCAATTCAAAATACTATCTTTGAAAGAGAGGATAAGGCAGCCTGCATCCGGTCCTTTGCCACAGCCCTTTAGGCTAAACTTTCTTCGTTTTCCAAACACTGATCACCCTAGTTTACCTATTTGAATAAACTTTCTACAAAGGCCTGAGCTTTGCAGGGATTAAGCCAGTGACTCAGTAGGAGGCATAAGTACCTCCGTGGTAAACTAACACCCTTGGCATGTGTTCTGTCACAGAAGTACATAAAGTGAAACCAGTTACTATAGTATTTTCTTCCTGAAGCTATTATGAAACTTCACACAATTTGAGCAGAGCCAAATTGGAGAGTGTCCCTCCAATTCACTGTGTACTCTTCAAAAGCTCCAGTGAGAGGCAGCATCAGTTTCTCCATGGACTCCTATGGACAATTGGGGCACATGAGCTTTATTTAGTCCTGTCCCATGTAATACATCTTGCATGATCCCAGACTCTGTCAACAGCTAATGGTGCATGTTCCCTAAACCGAAATTTGACATCAGTTTCAGCAGCAATGTACTCCCCTGGGCCCTCCTCTCCACCAGTAGTTCTCAAATCTCAGAGGAGGGAGAGGCAGGAGAGGAGAAGGAAGACGAGGAGGAGGGAGAGGTGCTTTGAAGATACTCCAACTCCATCCTGCCCCTGCCAGAGGCTGCCAGGCTGCTGGTTTTCACTGTGATTGCAGCTACTGGTTTTCAAGGCTACTGTGGAACTGGAGAGGGAGGGATGGGAATAAGAACAAGTTAAAATGCCACAAACCTTCCTGCTCTGAGAATCAGTCCCTTTTCTTGAATAGATGCTCCCCGGGTTACTGCGAGACTTTAATTTCTAAAGTTCCGAAAAAGTTTATTCCAGTAATTTTGCCAGTTTTCTTATCACTTTTATGGATGAGAACATTTTCAGAGGGCCTTAATTCAACCATTTCACCAGCCTTCCATAACAGACATTTAGAGACTATATCCTGTCCAACCTACTCATCCTGAAGCATAACTTTCAAGTTGATGGGAACCAGTCTAAGAAGGTGCTGGAATAATCAGGTCTCTCTGGTGACTTGGGGGAGGTTCCCTGAGATGTGAGGATTGGAAAGGACTCCCTCAGATTCCAAACAGAAAAACAGGAAATGAAATATGGAGAAGTTGTGACCCACTTCCTGGACCACTAAGGCTGATTATCTAAATGCCATCCTGATAGCCTTTCTTCTCCCAGGCTGGCAAGCAGAGCCTTTGGGGCCCTGGATGTCTGTACACAAAAGAAGGTCTTCCCAGAGGCAGAAAATAGCTGAGTCTAATTTTTGGAGCTCCTGCCATTTGTAGAAAAATCCAATGGGGAAGGGATATCTAGGGCTGATTTCGTAGGGAAACTAACAGCACCAAATTTCCCAGGCCCTCTTCTACATCAACTTACAGAGCTGCCTGCTAATTTTCCACAGAACTAAAACTCTAAATGTTACCCTAGCATTCAAAGATGAGATTCTGTCTTGGAGGAGTTGCCAGTTAGAATTCACAAAGCTCTGTGAATGCAGAAAGAAGCAGATTATAGATTACAAAACTGACTTAAGATCATAACCAAACAAATTACTCCAAACCCTTGTATTAGTGTTATGCATATCTCAGCAGGTACCAATAGTTATACATACATAAAATATTAATAAAAGAAAAAGTTGTAAGTCAATGCTAGTATGAGTGGTAGACATTAAAAAACTAAGCAATTTTACAAAAAAAAATTTTTTTTTGAGACAGAGTCTCACTCTGTTGCCCAAACTGGAGCGCAATGACGCGATCTTGGCTCACTGCAACCTCTGTCTCCTGGGTTCAACCAATTCTCCTGCCTCAGCCTTCCAAGTAGCTGAGATTACAGGCATGTACCACCACGCCCAGCTAATTTTTTTGTAGTTTTAGTAGAGATAGGATTTCACTATGTTGGCCAGGCTGGTCTTGAACTCCTGGCCCCAAGTGAGCTGCCTGCCTTGGCCTCCCAAAGTGCTGGGATTACAGATGTGAGCCACCACACCCAGCCGCAAGTATCTTTTTTTTTTTTTGAGACAGGGTCTCACTTTGTCACCTAGGCTGAAGTGCAGTGGCATGATCTCGGCACATTGCAGCCTGGACTTCCCATGTTCAAGTGATCCTCCTGCCTCAGGCCCCCAAGAAGCTAAGACCACAGGCAGCGCCACCACGCCCGGCTAAGCAAATGTTTTTTAAGAAACCTACACAGAACATTTCCTATTTAGTACTAAGGTGACAACTGCACCCAGCCACCTACTTAATGCTCAACAATGAATCTATCAAGGAACACAAATGAAACACTTCAACCTGCACAGCGCCAGCAGCAGGCGCTATAGGGAAAGAAGCTATTTTTGTTAGTGAGCTCCAACCACCAAGTGAAACCTGAATTTTTGACAGGAGGGCAAAAAGAAAGCAAGGCCAGCAAAGAAAACCCGGAGAAGCAGTTCTCATGGATCTGCCGAACCACAGATCAGGAATTTCTCTTGCCAGATACCTGTTCGTAGGCTGAATTATATATAAAGCTAGTTAGTGTTCTGGTTAAAGTCATGTTTTGCTGACCTTAAACCATTACTCATCACAAAAGAGTCAAAAAAAAAAAAAAAAGGAGCGGGGGGTAGCTACGAAATTTTGAGCTAGTCCTTCATGTTTAAAAATATAAAGTAGTACGTTCTTAAAAATAATAACAATGGGTGGTAAACGTAAGTACTAAGTGGTGTGTCTATGAAAGTTCTTGGAGTGGAGGAGAAAGACCTCTACTCATAAGCTAAAAAGCTAGAAGAAATCAAACACTGGATTTACTCAGAGATTTATATCTGTAATGATATGGTTTGGCTGTGTCTATAACCAAATCACACTCTGAATCGTAGTTCCTGTAACCCCCATGTGTCACGGGAGGGACCCAGTAGGAGGTAATTGAATCCTGGGGGTGGTTACCTCCATGCTGTTCTCATGATACTGAGTTCTCATGAGATCTGATGGTTTCATAAGAGGCATTTCTCCCTTTGCTCAGTACTTCTTGTTGTCGCCATTGAAGGACATGTTTGCTTCCCCTTCCACTAGGATTGTAAGTTTCCTGAGGCCTCCAGAGCCATGCTGAGATGTGAGTCAATCAAACCTCTTTCCTTTATAAATTACCTGTCTTGAGTATGTCCTTATGGCAGCGTGAGAACAGGCTAATACAAGTAAAGTATCAAGCACTTAGAAAACACCAAAATGGGCCAGGTGCCATGGTTCTCGCCTATAATCCCAGCACTTTGGGAGGCCAAGAGTTCAAGACCACACTGGCCAACATGGTGAAACCCCACTCTACTAAAAATACAAAAATTAGCTGGGTGTGGTAGTAAGCGCTTATAATCCTAGCTACTTCGGAGGGTGAGGCAAGAGAATTGCTTGAACCTGGGAGGCAGAGGTTGCAGTGAGCCGAGATCACGCCACTACATCCCAGCCTGGGTGACACAGTGAGACTCCGTCTCAAAAAAAAAAAAAAACAACCCACCAAAATGGAAGCCGTTGCTCACCCAGTAATATCCTGAACTAATTGTGATCACCCATCTATTGTCTCAACAATATATGCATATTTCTAGACATTTAGACTTATTCTAGTATGTGAGTTGTGTACATGTCTGTCTTTCTCCCTGAGCTTCAATACCCAGACTGCATAATACCGCAGAACCCTGAAAGAATGTTTCCTGAATTGAACTAATCAGGCTTTCCGGGAGTCTAGCAAGAAGGTTTTCCACAAGCCTTCTATGGAGCTTCCATGCCAACATTTGTAAGATTCATAATATCTAAGCCCTAATGGGAACACGTAAAAGAAAAGGTATATTTTCTCTGTTACAAAAAGCATTTTTGTAAGCAAAATGCAGTCTGTCACACTATTCAGATCTCAAACTAATATCTACCTATAAATAAAGAATAGTATAAAACTCCCTTGGAAGCTGATGTAAGGGTTCAACCCACTGAAATGTAACACCAATGAGGTATGTTACAGAATTTGGCAGAATTGTACCAGTCTTTTACGGTTCCAAGGTCTGGGCTAATAGAACTTTAACCAAGAGTTGGGGTTTTAGGTTTCCTCTTTCTTACCCTTCAGACATGACATCACTTGGACATATTTTTTCTATCAATTAAACTCATAAAATATATGATGCTAAAAAAAGGAGCCAGGCATTTTTCTGACTGTCTCTACAGCCAAAAGAAATAGAGCTGAAACAGTCGAATCCAGATAATTCAAAGGAGAGGAAGAGGGATCAAGAAGAGACAGAGTGAAAGAAAGAAAAAAGTAAACAAAAATCCTCGTGAACTTTTTTTTTTTTTGAGATGGAGTCTCACTCTCTCGCCCAGGCTGGAGTGCGGTGGCGTGATCTCAGCTCACTGCAAGCTCTGCCCCCTGGGTTCATGCCATTCTCCTGTCTCAGCCTCCCGAGTAGCTGGGACTACAGGCGCCCACCACCATGCCCGGCTAATATTTTGTATTTTTAGTAGAGACGGGGTTTCACTGTGTTAGCCAGGATGGTGTCAATCTCCTGACCTTGTGATCCGCCCACCTCGGCCTCCCAAAGTGCTGGGATTACAGGTGTGAGCCACCGCGCCCGGCCCCTCATGAACTTTTAAATCAGGCACTGAAATGCTGTCTATATGTCCCATTAGAGGACCAGATAAGAGCTAGCTCAGAGCTTCTAATCAAAGGTTTCAGTGCATACTTTTTGAACGGAGCAAATGAAAGGGGAGGCTGGCGACCCATCATGTGAATGGAGAGTCATTATTAGCCTGCTTTTTCTGATTTTTCATTATATTATATTTGTCAAAGGCATTTGCTACTGGGGGGCTAATTAATCAGGACATAGTCCCATGTAAAATGTGTCCAAGGAAACCATCTCACTCCTGTGACCTTTAAGTGGATATATTTCTATGTTCTTCCCATATTATCCCCTTTTCCAAAACCTACAAAATCACTGCCAATGAGCTGCAGTGATGATTTCACAGACTAACCTTCAGAATAGTACAGAAACTGGCTCTAACGACTTGCAGCCAGGCTCATCTCTTCATTGTCTCCTAAAGGAAGCATGCAGTCTTACCACTGAACCTTGCTCAGACCACTCTCCTGCTTCTCCCTTTTCCCAGCCACTCCTCCAGGTCTTACTCATTGTTGTTTCACATCCACACCAAGTCTCATGAATCACTCCCTAGGTTCTGCTGTTTACTCTCACCTCCACATTTCCGTATTGTTAGAGTTCGTTACACTCACACGACATTTCACATATATGCTCATGTACACAAGCATGTGTACACACAAACATACGTATACTTAAGTCCCTTGTCAGCCACAAATCATATACAAATACATTATTTAATAAATCTTTCTGTCTCCTCAACCCTTGGCAAGGCACCCTTTACATACTAAGTCCATAATCAATCTTGCCCGTGAAGGCACTGGACCACAGCTATAAGAATTTGCTGAGGCCTCTTCAGTGTTTCCTCCAATCCTTGATGAACCACTTCAATTCAAATCCTGCCTCCTTCACTTACTGTTCCACCCAAGGCAAGTTGTTTAACTACTACTTCAGGCCCCAGTTTCCTCACAGTGGTAGTAACGGCAGCAATCTCACAGAGGCAGTACATTGTGATCGGCAAATCCCCTGAGGCCCTTAGTACAGTGGCTGCCACACAGCGGACATTTAAGGAAAGCCTTTCTCACCAATAAAAATTACATCAATGCTATCTATATCTTTGTACTACTGAAAAATACTTGTAAGAATTACTTCTATGAAAACCATCGCCAGGAATGGGATTGCAGTGTTAAAAATACATAAACAAGGACCTACATTTGAATTCTTCATCTCTTCACGTAAATCCACTAAGTACACTAGTGGCAAATATTCAGGTAAGGGCTATTCACGAAATGCCATTCCATTAAAGTAATTATCTTGCCTAGGCATGGTGGCTCACACCTGTAATCCCGGCACTTTGAGAAGCTGAGCAGGAGGACTGTTTGAGACCAGGAGTTTGAGAGAGGCCTGGGCAACACAGTGAGACCATATCTCCACAGAAAAAATTAAAAATTAGCCAGGCATGGTGGCACACACCTGTAGGCCCAGCTACTTGGGTTGCTGAAGGGGGAAGATTTCTTGAGCCCAGGACGTTGAGGCTGTAGTGAGCTATGATTGTGCCACTACACTTCAGTCTGGGCAACAGAACAAGATCCTGTCTCAAGAAATCATCATCACCGTCATCATCATAAGAAAAACAATTCTTGCTCTTAAGAAAAACAAACTCTTGCTCTGGAGGAGTGTAGAAGAAATATTAATGGTAGTTAGTGCATTAAAGGCAATGTGGATCTTGGTGTTGTTTTTAAAGAAAAGATATTTGAAAATAAACCATTGCAATGGGAATATGTAAACTATGGGCATATTCAGGAAAGTAAAAGAAGACAAAAAATTTTTAAGGAAAAAATGAGCAGGATTATATAATTGTTTTGTAATTATCATCCTTGGTTACAAGGATCAATAGCAACGGTGAATCTTGGTTTCTGTCTCATGACTCTCTGTCTCCACTGGACAGCTCTCCACCTCCCTCATAAAGCACCTGCTCCTGAAAGGACAGGTCTTCCCTCTTTCCCTAGCACACTTTATCTTCATATAGGGCTGTGCTCAACTCATGTTCTTTCACTTCTCCTCCACCTGGAGCAACCTTTCCTTACCCTGAGGACCAACTCTGGACATTGCCTGAAGTCCAGTTTAAATTTGTCCCTTCCTCCAAACCCTGAGTTAGCACTCCACCTCTTTCTTTAAAAACTCATTTACTTACTATGTCATTTCTTACTCGAGTTAATGGCATTAATTTGGACCTTATTAAAAATCAGAAAGTATTTTCTCTTGCATCTGAAATAACACAGACTTTGTCCTCACAGATCTGATGTGCACATATGTCCCTATATAGCATTGTTAAATTTAGTAAGCTTTGTAGCCACGCCGACAGAAACCTGTCTTAACTGAAGGCACACCACATTCTAATTTTAGGAGACAATATAAACCAGGTCTCTACTGCATCAATAACAATAGTTTTCCTCTAGCCTGACAAATACACGGTAATACAGAATCCAATAGCTGATATGACTCAAGGGGTATGTTATGACATAAAATGTTTAACAATCAATTTTGAATAATTAAAAAGTAAAGTATGACTACAAGGAGGAAAAGGTATGTCAACATTAGAATTTGGTAAACAAAAAAACAAACAAACAAAAAAAACACTTGTATTTAGAACTCAGTGTTTTTCTTTTTTTTCTTGAGATTGAGTCTTGCTCTGTCGCCCAGGCTGGAGTGCAGTGGCATGATCTCAGCTCACTCAACCTCTGCCTCCCAGGTTCAAGCGATTCTCATGCCTCAGCCTCTCAAGTAGCTGGGATTACTGGTGTGCACCACCCCACCCAGCTAGTTTTTGTTGTTGTTGTTTGTATTTTTAGTAGAGACAGAGTTTCACCATGTTGGCCAGGCTGGTCTCGAACTTCTGACCTCAAGTGATCCTCCCACCTTGGCCTCCCAAAGTGCTAGGATTACAGGTGTGAACCACTGTGCCCAGCTGAACACAGTGTTTTTCACTTTTTCTTTAATCATGCCCATTTACAATGTGTTTTAAATTTCCTGAAATCTCATTTTTTTCTTCCAAGATTAACCAATCCTTTTGCCAAGTGGTATCAGATAAGATTACTATATCTGTCTTATTATCGGGAGATTAAAAAGAAGGAACTAAAATCTGCATTTGGGTACAGAAGACCTATACTAATTAAACAAGCTACCAGAATAAATCATCTTCATAGAGCATGAATTTATATATTTTTTCTTTTTCAAAAAAAAAAAAAACCAACCTGTGCTATTAAAATGCAAGATACTGTAAAGGTTCAAATTCTAAAAATGAGGAATCATAATATGATAACAGAGTGTATCAAAGTTTAAAAGGCAGCAGGCTTTATTCTAGTACGGCATGTCGGCACAAAGCCACAAGGTTATCATATTATACCATGGAGAGCAGTCGGAACGCCCTGCCACCATGCCCTGTGAGCTCGCTTGGATGTCGTTTTCACCCATGACTTATGAGATTTTCCGGTTTGAAGCCTCATCATCAGTGTGTAAATTGAAGCTGCTCCAGAGGCAAGAGGGGAGAAGCAGCTCTAATGGCAATGGAACTGAAAATACTCAGGCAGAGAAACCAATCTGGTGGTGCCATGAGAGATTAATGAAACCAGAGGAGGAGGAGACAGCAGGACGAGAAAGGACAAAGTAGAAGAGGCGAAGAAAATCAGAAATGAGGTGGTAGAAAGAAAAGGGAGGATGATAAAAAGAAAGCCAAAAGTGAAGGCAGTGTGTGCAGAAGAGAAAGAAAGGGGAGAGGAGGAGGAAGAGGAAAAAATGTAAACAATCTTTGGGTACATGCAAAGCAACATGTACCACATGCCTGTATTTCTGATTGTTGTTTTTATGTCACAGATGCTATATCCAATGACCAAATACAGAATTAAAATCCAGACGTAAATCCACGAACCACAAGAGCTAGAAAACTATTGATATACATTGTTCAAAAAACAAAACAAAAATCTAAGCTTCAAGTCCTTAAGTGGCATGAAAGTTACTGCCTTGTCGGCTTTCTTGAGCTACTAGAAACCATACAGCAGAATCAAAGGAAATTTCAATGTTCTGTTCTTGAGCTTGAAATATTAAAACACAAAAGAGAAGAATATGGTATTGGTTTCTTAGCTGGTCATCTTCAAGCACACCTGCCAACCAGAAACAGCACATATATAATTCCTGCTTTTTTCCAGATACAATTTCCCTATCTCCATGCTTTTGGTCTGACTTTCCAATGTGAAATTAATTCTAGCAAGATCCACCTTGAACAAAATTGTGAAGCAGAACAAGCTGGCCTTGGATGTCCCTCGACCTCCAGCATCCAGGGTTACATTCCTCTTTGAATCTGGGAAGTTTCACAAATTTTCCCGATTCTTCTGCTCTACTGGAAAAAATACTTTAAAAAGTAAGCATACTGAATTATTAACCAGAAAAACGAATCCTTATTAAGCTGGTAGCTTGGCAATAAATGATACTTTCTAAGTGTCCAATGATAGAAAACCAAATTACAATGTACTTTGTAAATTAAATCCCTTACAAATAATTAGTTAAACTAGTAGTGAAAATTTCCATTCTAGTATCAAGGTGAACAGGAAATTCTTCAGACAATCAGCCCATATATTCCTGCCCACATGTGAAGCTGATGCAGATTAGCAGGTTGCATAACCCTTGGCCTATTGCAAATATAATGAGGTGAATTGAAACACTGCTCTTAATAGTGAATCAATTCATTCTAAACCCATTAACTGTTTCTTCCAGTTCTAAACAAGGAAAATGTGAATGATTTACTGGAGGTATCATACTCAAACATCAAATCCTTCAGCAGAACTGAACTTCATTACAGAGAAATGCTTAACTTTCCATGACCGAAACCCAAGTCAAAGGGACAAGAGGTAATTAGGCAACCAAATGCAAAGGTCTGAATGCCACATTTTCACTGACTGCAATTTGACATATGGATTCTACTACAATGACTGAAAACCCGGAGTGATCGTAAACACTTAGAGAAATAATGTCCTCTTGCCAGAGCATGCCTGAAATAAGACAGAAACACTTTAAGCAAGAAAGAGTAAGTAAGGGGGTAGGATAGAAAAAAATGAAAAGAAAGAGTAAGCAACATTTTGGAATGAGGGTCTTATTAATAAAATTTTGTATGAAAATCATGAACCATAGAAAACCTTTATAAACTTGTTCTAGATGATATCTCTGTCCTGACAGGCAGGAGTTTGATTTATCCACCAATATACAATTTGTTCTAAGTGTTATGCCTGACAAATAAGAAGCACAAAAATATTTTTCCATGAATGAATGATTGTAGGTATGAGTGAACGAACAATCTCAGCAACATTAAACCCATTACTGGTATAGGTGGTCAGCACCAATCTTCCCTTAGCATGGTACTATTTTAGCCAGGAGAGATGAGAAAGGGAATACATAGGAAGAAATATAAGGTTGACAACTGGCCGGGCGCAGTGGCTCATGCCTGTAATCCCAGCACTTTGGGAGGCCAAGGCGGGCAGATCATCTGAGGTCAGGAGTTCGAGACCAGCCTGGCCAACATGGTGAAATCCTGTCTCTACTAAAACTACAAAAAAAAAAAAGAAAAAAGAAAAAAAAATTAGCTGGGTGTGGTGGCAGGTGCCTGTAATCCCAGCTACTTGGGAGGCTGAGGCAGAAGAATTGCTTGAGCCCGGGAGGTGGAGGTTGCAGTGAGCCAAGATTGTGCCACTGCACCACAGCCTGGATAACAAGAGTGAGATTCCATCTACAAAAAAAAAAAAAAAAAAAAAAAAAGGTTGACAATTGAAGCATACCTAATCAAAGGAACACTGCTTAATGGCGTCTCACTAACACAAATTATCACTATGGCATTCTGTACCTATGGCTAAGAAAACACCCCAGAGCACACAACCTGAGCTACCACTGGAGAGATGAAAGAGAGCAGAAGGACAAAGGGTAACAATGGGCTCTTTAGATCCCCAGATCTCCAACTGCTGCCTCTATCCTGGAAACAGTACCTCCACCAGGATGTCAACATTTCCCTGGTTTCAAAACCTTATCTGCCTATAAGACTACCCTGTTGTATCACTCGGCAGCAGAATTTCCTCATCTTTTGTGCTGAATCAAGGTATGGTGTTTCCAGAAGCTAAATAAAGTTATCAAACATCACCCAAGGAAAGAGCCCATGAACTCCTAAAGAAACTTTCATTTAGAGTCATTGTAAATGAAAGCGCTCTGTGGCAATTTATGAGATACAGTGCCCAGAATCATCAAAAGAAGTAGGACCCTGTTGTCCCAGTACATCCTGCCAAAGTTGCCTCCTGATTAAACGAACTCACCGCAGTGCAGAATGTCTTCCAGAGCGGGAGACACTGTTGCCCACAGGTGAGGGCAGGTTGCTCCCTCTGTGCAGGTCCTCGATGGACCTACTCCAGGGCTTTGATTTGTCCACTGAGCTCTCCACAGTACTCTCCACACTTTCAAAGTCAAAACTAAAACAAAAGAGAAATGCCATTGAAGACTGAAAAATTCACATTCACATGTTTAAATGAACAGGTATAACTTGCTGTTCTTACAATACATCTGCACCTTAGTATGGAAAGTCTCTGTAAACAAAGAAGACTGGAAAGGAAATACAACGGAATTTCTGTGGGCTCAGTGTTAGCTTTAAAAATACAGAATGACAAATAATGAGTCTGGCAAAAGAATAATGGAACCATGAACAGCAAAAATTAAATAGTGATATATTATTTGTATTTTATTTTATACGGCTTGCTAACTTACCAGTCGCTAACGCTGGTATGATGGAAGGGGGAAAAGATCTTACAGCTGTCTTCATTTTGCTTTAACAAGTCAATATGTTAGGCTTATACTAATTTATTCCTACCCATCAATTTTCACTGAGCATTTTCTCCCAGTGTGTTGGCAAGTGTACTTTTCCAAGCATATGTGATACATTACTAGCAAAGTTATGGATTTGCTTTGATTTTGGAATCTCCTCCCAGTGTGGTGCTCTTTAAAGTCAGACTGTTGTTTCTCTGACATTTTTTGAGGTTATTACTCATGTTAACCATGTTAGAATAAATGACAACTTAAGTTGCTCATTCTTATATAGTTTTAGGAACAAAGTTTTTAAACAGACAGGCTTTTGTGCTCCATACATTTCCCCCCTCACAAAGTCAGTAACTCTGCTTTCTCAAAAAAAAAAAAAAAAAAAAAAAAAGGAATTGTATTAATTGTTTCTATCCATATCAACACCTGATCAGACAGTAGAACAATCAGAAGGCAGCTACACTTAATATCCTCAGGAAAATTTTAGAGGATACTGCAGAAGAAAAAACAATAATACATACAATAAATCTAAGTATAACTTTATAAAAGTATAACTGCCAAAATAAAGTATTTGGTTAGAATCTGCATCTGAAAATTGGTGATGACTTTCACCTATAAAAGACTAATCAGAGAGCAGAGACTGACGCACAAAGTCCATGGAGGCATCTGATCACAATTTTGTCATGCCTTTGGCTGCAGGAGGGAATGTTGAACATAAAAGAGTTTGAATGAGGTAATCTAATAAAATTTTAACTGCTAAAAGGAGAAAGCTATCACTGAGATGACAGAAGGTAAGACGAGGAGGGCATCCTGAAATCACTCGTGGCACTGACGCCCTCGCTAGGCTACTCTGCAGCTCCCATGCCATTCAGCGTGTGTTCCTCTCAGCTCATCCTCACTCTCACACAGCAGAAAAAGGAAACACACATAGAAATGAGTGCTTCTAGGCTGGGCGCAGTGGCTCACGCCTGAAATCCCAACACTTTGGGGAGGCTGAGGCGGGTGGATCATCTGAGGTCAGGAGTTTGAGAGCAGCTTGCCCAACATGGTGAAACCCCATCTCTGCTAAAAATACAAAAATTAGCTGGGCAAGCTGGCCAGTGCTTGTAACCCCAGCTTCTCGGGAGGCTGAGGCAGGAGAATCACTTGATCCTGGGAGGCGGAGGTTGCAGTGAGCCCAGATCATGCCACTGCAGTGCAGCCTGGGTGACAGAGTGAGAGTCTATCTCATACAGAAAAGAAAAGAAAAGAAAAGAGAAGAGAAGAGAAGAGAAGAGAAGAGAAGAGAAGAGAAGAGAAGAGAAGAGAAGAGAAGAGG
>NC_045444.1:38168777-38245263 GCF_002776525.5 Piliocolobus tephrosceles | reverse complement strand
TCTTTAGGGATGCACTATGAGCCTGCTGTCTCATATTTCACGGGCTAGGAAATTGTCACATGCCAAGGAAAAGTAAGAAATTTTTTCAGCCCATTAGTTTCAAGAAAGATGACAAATTATATATCTATATAAAATTTGTTACCTAATGAAAGCCAACCAAAACCAATAAGCAAACAGTGTAAAGCAATTGCTTGAAAAAAAAAAAAAACCCTACAAAGGTACAAGATTGAGAAACAAAAGCTCTGAATTCTCATCTTTTGTGCGCTGTTGTCTTACGCTATAGACTACAGGAATTCCCTCATAGGAGCACCTCCTTTCCTGGCTGGTCTTCTGTGAAGGTACATTTGGGAAAGCTGGTTGCCAAGCTCTATTTTCATGTAGGTAAAGGATTCATTAGAGCCAACAGAAAATATAGCATGCTGTTCTTACCCATTCTTCCTGACATTTCTTAGTCTTCTCTGAATTGCATAAATATCACTCCAGATTTTAAAACACCCAACAGGGTAGGTAACAGTATTTTCTCTTGGCATATAATATAAAGCATAAGGGAGACTTGCAGTGTTTGATGAAACGGAGATAGATAGGAAACATCCTTTGAAGAGCATTTCTCAGGAAGGTAAGAACTCGTCTATTGGTTTTTCTTAGTCCATTCCATCTAATACATGAGAGGTATCAGAACTGAAACCTATCCAGACAGTTTCAGTCAACAGTTTCGTTTCTGCATCTATACAATAGGAATAATTATAGCTTTCTCTTCACAAATTCTCCAGGAAATGATGGGGATTATAAGATAACATCTGATTAAGTCTTAGGACTCTTTTGGAGTGAAGAAATTAAAAAAACAGGTTACTGCTTTTAAAGCAAGAATGGAAAAGAAAAACACCACCAAGGCTGAAATTTCTTTCAGTCAAATTAACGAACGAATATTATTGCTTCAATCTGTGTGTATGAGTGTGTCTGTGGATACTAGGATGTTTTTTGATTAAAGGAGAAAATGTGGAGAAGACAATGTCTCATTCAGATGTACACTTTTGAGTCTTGTAAATCATTCCGGAAGTCAAGAAAACAGGAGAATTTTAGGAAATAACAAAAACAAGGTTAAATAGGTTGATTTTTCTTCCCTGCTCTGACCCGTTTTTACTCCCCTTCAGTTTATAGGCAGAAAATCAAAACAATACAAATACATATCAAGGAAAAAGGAACACCCTCTCGTTACCTCTCCCTCCAGTTACCTCTTGTTACCTTGTTACGTCTCCCTACCCACTATATTTGGTATCTGTTTCTGCAATCATTTTCTATGCATTTACTAGCATATACAAATATACATGGAGACATCATTTTTAAAATAAAAAGGGAGTCACTCTTTTGCATCACCTAGTGATTTATCACATACTTCTATCACTAACTGTTAGACTATTCTTCCATATATATAACTTAAGCCCTAAAGAAAGCATTACTTTTGAAAATAAGGGCTCCTTTAAAGGTGATTTTTTTACTCACCTGTTTCACTTCTGCCTTAAAGGCATTTCTAATACCAATTATGTGATTTGTTTTTAGTTACCCAAATAGAAACAAACCTCCCTAAGCCCTAGCACATCTGCTTCTGAGTTTCTGCCCTTTGTGTGGTGTATAACTTTACCACTGAGTTGCATCTGCTGTGACCACAAAAAATTCAAATGCAAGCAAGCCAAGTTTTACTTACGTTACTGCGTACTGTGCAAATGAGAGATATTCCACTAGAACATCAAGACCTTTGTTTTCTTCGTTCAGAAATTCTCTGACCCATCTATTGGGGGGAAAAAATCATTAGAGAAATTGATCACATGACCTGCCAAGGAAAGGACACGGTGCAGAGTTTTGTTTTTTTTTTTTCACCAGAAACTTTCATTGCCTGAAAGGACATAGGGAGGAAGGCCTAGACTACCTCACATGAGGCAGGAGCTTTTCAGATATGGTAACTAAGAAAACCACAACTTTTTAACGTGCAAAAATAAGGGCCAAAAAGTACACGTGGGCCATCTTTACATTTTACTGCTTAGAGGATTTAAGATAATCTGTAAGAAACTTTCCTTAAAGAAGACACTTGCTTAATGTACTTCTTCCACTACAATTGATCTACAGCCTGCTTGTGGAAGGAAGCAAGACTACGGACAACGAGGCAGACGGGGGACATGACAACATAACCACAAAAATCCAGGCAGGATTCCAAATCCAAGTTCAACTCCTTGGCACAGTAAGCTACAGAAACCACTAAATTAGCCAATGAGAGACCAGTGTTTATGGGCTTCTAGAAATTCAATAGGGATAATGATTTGCTTAACTTTTTCCATGAATGTTAAAACCTTTTAAAAAGCTGCAGGCACTGCATACCATCATCAAGGCCGGTAGATGACAAATATCAGGGTTTTTTAAAAATTATTTTTTAAATAATAACACCTTGCATTTGAATGGTGCTCCACAGTTCATGGAGAATGTTTACACATTCTTATTTGTTCTTCATAACAATCCTGATAGGGGGTTCAAACACAATCTTTAGGGAGGTGGATGTACAACGTCACCACCCCCTTTTACAGATTTCCTCCAGTGCATTCATCTTCAAACAACATACGGTACCTGATTAAGCCTTCACTAAGTTTCAAACTCCAACAAATAATAAGTCAAAAGATCTACTACTATCGCTGAAATGCCACTTAAGGTACATCTGCCACCTGCATTCCACAATGGTTACTTTCCTCCAGAAACACCAAGCTAAAAAGGTTGACCAGCTATGGACATGATAGCGACTATGGAAGCCGGTTTTGTTAGTTATGAAAATAACAGTAGGACAATTCTACTAAGTATCCCTTAAGCACGAGCAACCCCTTGAGGTCTTTGTCTTAAAAGGAAGAAAACAATCCCATGGAATCAGGATACTTGGTTTTTTGTTTGTTTGTATGTTTTAATTTTTGGCAGGGGGAAGGGGTTCTTTGTTTCATCCTCAAGCTCATTCTTTCTTCTAGTCCTGTCATCTCCATGATGCAAACCCAGCCCAGGTCTGCAGGTAGTTCCAGGAGGCAGCAAAGTGGGAAAGTAGAAAGCTTGCCTTGTGTTTTCCCCCCAAGTGCCTCAGAGAGGCAACTGCAAAACCTACGCACTTGGCACAGCTGCCTGTAAACGTACAGCATTTAATTTAAGAGAGACCTGGAGTGGCAACAGTGGCAAAGAAAATACCACCTGGTAGGTCTCACAAAGTGGCTTTGTTATACGATCTAGACAAAACTAACGGGGCTGGCTACTGGTGGAGGCTGGCGTTTCATTTCAAAATAGCCACATACACAATCTCACAGCATCTACTAGATACTTATTTTTTATTTATTTTAATTATTTTCTATGGTGCTAGGTCTCAGGAGACATTGATCACGTTTAAATACTAGTAATTAGAAGCTTAGAAATAGTGAAAAGAATTTTTTCTTTTTTGTGACTGGCTGGAGACTTAAAGTCTGGAACTCACTATCAAAATCTGATGATTAGAAAATCTTTAAATTTAAGCCCCTTAGCCTTGCTTAGGCTTTTCCATTGGTCTGGTCTATGGGCTCTGACTGTACAATTTAAACTGGCCCTTGGTGGTGGGTGTCTTTTTAATATGAAAAATAATCATGGCAGGGGTGGGGGCAGAATTTTCAGGGCAGTCTCAGTTTCACATATTCTTAGTGGCTCATACGAACACACGAATTTAGAAGCTAAGAGAAACAGCCACTGTCATTTCTTCTGGTTGATTTTCCAGACGCAGCCTCTGTAGAGTGCAGACCATCCAGAATGCACTCAGTGCCTGCCCTTGTGTCAACCACCGGCTGGCACCTCCATCTCACTTGGAAAGTTCAGCCACCAACTGGACAAGAGGCAAGTGACCTATAGATGAAAAACCAAATTTCTTTAAGGTAGGAAATAGTCAAGTACAGCCAGAGCTACAATTCACTTAACATGCTAATATGCATATGTTTTAATGCAGGGATAAAGAACACTAATTGGCTTCTCTTACTTCACTGCAGTGTCCTTATCCACGCCCCCATCTCCACTTCCTGACTTTGAGTGAAAGGGCCTCGAAGACAATTTTCTGAGTAAAAGGTAACAGCCTGCTGCCTACCTCCTAAAAGGTCAGCGAAAGTGTGACATATTCTACCCCTGATTTAATGTCATACAGTTACATCTTTTTCAAAGCTACAAGATCCTCCTCCTGGGATTTGATCTAGTCCTGACACCCCTGGCTGCTTTAGGAAAGAATGAGATCAGTCTTTCAGGGCTGGCTATTTTCCCCAGTTTATCAAATGGTATCAGGCTAGCTTAGCAAAGTCATTTCAGCAATAAGGGTATGGATAAGAGAAAAAGAACCCCCATTTTTCTATTATCTCAGTCCCTACCCCTTCTTGACTTGGGACTTTCTGTACTGGAGAGAACTGGCCACTTTCAATCAGAGTTGAAAGTGAACTTCCACAGAAATGAAAGAGTAAGGAAAGAAAACAGGTAAAGATAAAAACGGGCAACTTTCAAAGCAGTATCTAGAATTTAAAGGCATTCAAAGAATATGGATGCCTCATTTTGCAGATTTATGTAAATGATCATGCAAGGACTATATCATATATTTAGGGTTTCCATAGCCAATTATTTCCATTTCACCTCTGTGCATGCTACACACACTTTTTAATATGTTGCCAATAGGCAAACAGTTTCAAATTGGTTAATTATAGGTTTTGGAAAGTTGAATTATTTCTGACTCTGACAGAATGCATAACTTCCTGAGTGCCTCACGGATTCAATATAATTACCATATGCTGTAAATCTGAATTTAGGCAAATTCTAAATCAGATGCTTAGGAGCTGGAAAAGACAGGGACAATGACAAATAGCTCTGGAAGAAATTGGGTGCAAGGAAGAGATGTAAGTGCCAATGCCACCAGTCACTGTTGTCTTGTAGGCTGGTCACAGCTTGATTTCAAATCTTTGTTCTGTCTCCCCAAATCTTAGAACCTTATTTCTCCTCATATAGGTCTTAAGAGATGTTCCTGGCTTTCAATTTCTAAGATCAAGCCAAGTGGCCCAAAGTTGCACAACAGAAAGGAACAAGCAGCTAACTCCCTTTGCCAGCCTCCTTTAGAGAGAGGTCCTACAGATATACGGTGGGGACTGAAGTTGATGAAAAATCATGAAAAGCAAGAGAAAGAAGCACTGTGCAGATTCAGCACTGGTCAGATCTACTCTGTTAGGCAGTGTTGCAAACTGATTCTCAAAGTATAGCCCATACACCACTAGGGGTCCCTGAAACCCTCTCAGGGTGTCTATGAAGGTAAAACTGTTTTCATAAAAATATTAGGACATTGGTTGTTTTCACTCTGTTGACACTGACATTTATAATGCCAAACAAATACTGTATAAAACTGCTGCAACCAAAGAAGGCACCTATTTATTGTATTTGTCACTCTGTGCACTCAGGAGGAGGAAAAAGCCAGCTTCACTTAAGAATGCCCTTAGATAAGCAATAAAAAATACTGATTTTATTAAAGCTTACTCATTTAGTACACGTCTTTTTCATTTTCAGCGTGACAAAACAGGAAGCTCACATAAAGTACTTCTGCTACCTGCCCAAGTAGCACGGTTGTCTCAAGGAAAAGCACCTGTGCAACTGTTCGAGTTGTGAGCTGAACTAGCCATTTTTTCATGGAATGTCAATTTACTTGTAAAAAATGATTCAGTCTGGGGTATGTGGCCATTTGGGGTATGTGGTGATTCAGTTTGGGGTATGTGGCAGTTTGGGGTATGTGGTGATTCAGTTTGGGGTATGTGGCAGACATTTACTCAAATATGAAGTGAGCCCGTCCTTTCAGGGACAACACAGCATTTGTTGTTGATGACCAACTTTGAACTTTCAAACAAAAATTAGAATTCTGGAAAACCTGTATTCACCACCATCAGTTTGACAGCTTCTCAATACTTAAAATATATTCTAATCAGACTGGTGGTTATTAACAAATGTGATTTTTAAAAATATTGCAAGGTGATATATTTCAACATTTGAGAAACATGATTTCACTAAGTTATTGTGATCCTCCAAATGACTAATGCGTGATGTTAAGAAATCATGTCACAAGTTCACGTATGGATAAAAAGACCCAAAGTGCAAGACAGCACAAAGGATTTTTTGAGACAGGGTCTTACTCTGTTGCCCAGGCTGAAGTGCAGTGGCACAATCATGACTTACTGCAGCCTCAACCTCCTGGGCTCAAGTGATCCTCCTACCTCAGCCTCCTGAGTAGCTGGGACTACAGGCTCATGCCACCACAGCTGGTTAATTTTTGTATTTTTTATAGAGACAAGGGTTCACCATGTTACCAAGGCTGGTCTCAAACTCCCAGGCTCAAGCCATCCTGCCCACCTCAGCCTTCCAAAGTTGCTCAGACTGCAGGCCACTGCGCCTGGCCAGTGGATTTTAATATAACAAAGCACAAAAAGTTCATTGACATGATTTCAGACTCTACATTATAGCTATCTGTAAGAATCAGTTACCAGTCGTTCAATTTTGGGGGTATTACCAAAAAAAGAATATCCACAATTATCTGAAAAGACCATTAAAAAAACTCATCTCTAAGTGTGTATATGTATAAGGCCCAACTTTCTTCATATACATCAATCAAAACAGATCACAACAAACTGAATGTTGACTCAGATAGGAGAATCTAGCTGCCAACTATTAACGAGTTTTTAAAGAGATTTGCAAAAATTAAACCAATGCGGCCTGTCACCAATTTTTTATTTGAAGAATATTTTTCATAAAACATGTCATTTAATTTATAATGTTAATATTTATATTAATATATAACATTTATTTTATATTTACATATTTAAATTAAATTTTATTAAATGTTTTATTAAAGACATTTCAAATATATTGGTTTTAATTTCTAATATTGTAAACATTAATAGATTTGACCCATCTAAACAAAAGATTATAGGGGTTCAAAAATAATTTAAAAGTATAAAGGCATTCTAAAACCAAAATAAAATGTGAGAACTGCTGGATTAGGTAACAAATTTTAGAAGTGACTATATCTAGGCTCAAATCTCGGTGCTTCTAACTTGTGTGGAATTGAGCAAGGTACTTAATAAATGACCCTCAGTATTCTCATCTGTAAAACAGCGATTCAGGGGTAATGGTCAATAAGATTTTTGTAGGAAATACACAGAATAACAAATGTAAAGCACCTAACACAGTGCTTAATAAATAACAAAATGATTATAACCTTGATGGTTTCTAAAAAAGTACCATCTAGGAATAAGTTAATCATAAGGCAGCTTGATACACACATACACACCCATACATGTTGTATGCATGTTAAAAGCAGCCTTTGTCACTCTCCTGTCTTTGTTCTTTTGGCCTGGCTCAGCCAGCACTGATTCACAAAGAAGTCCAGCGGGCAGGAGGGAAGACGACATTAACTAAGCAGTTCCTCAGCGTCTTCCCTTTTCTACAAACCTCCTTCCCCTCCTTGCCAACTTGCCACATTCCTTCTGCAACCTCATGCCTGTTCTCTCTATACCACAATAAGAAAGTGAAACGAGCATCTTTCAGAACTTCTGTGACCTTCCACTGAGGATGGAAAGTAATTTTCTATCATTATAGGCAGCTTTACTACAATAAATTCCCTGCAAGGAGAGACAGCGTACACATCAGTTCCACAGAATAAAGCTGGTAAATCTGTCCACTTCACCCTCACCACCACTTAAATCCTATCACTCTGACATCTTAAGCACCATGGCATCTGCCTACTCACACTGCATGGCCAGTGTGTTCTAACACTACGTGGATCATTTCAAGGGTATTTCAAGTAATTTCAAAAGCTTAGATAAGTCATAATCCAATTCTTCTCTATTATTATAGTTCCTAGGAGTAAGTGAATGGGATTATTTCTAGTCTAATTCTTATTTCAATTTGACTCAAAGAAAATTAATTTTCTTTCTCAGAAGATTGTTCCATTTATAGAGTTTTAGGCTCATATCAAAACTCAGAACAAACCCTTTGCTTGACAAAGCTGCAGCTTAGAATGTTATCTCGGTAAAGCTCAAGTCTTTAACCTTGAAAAGCAAACATGTGCCCAGAACAACTTTTTTTAGGACAAGTAGATTGTAAATGTAATCCCTCCTTTTTAATTTCTGGGAATCATAATCTCCTGGGTGTCAGGATCATTTTAGATAAAGATGATAACACTCTCTGCCTTAGGGAATTCCTTAGAGATAGATAATACTGTTGAATACTACAGATACTATTTGCAACAAGCATAACAAACAACTATCATATATTGAGTAACTATCAAGTTTCAGACCCTTTATTAGGTCTTTATAAGTTATGTCATCTAATCGTTACAACATTCCTATGATGTAAGTCTTATCATACTCATTTTATCAATGAGAATTTAACTTGGGTCGTATAGTAAGTACAGAAAACTTATGTAACTTATCTAAGGCCAAATAACTAGAAAGCGGCATAGCAAAAATTTAAGCAAATGGGCAGTGATTTTTTGTTTTTATTTTTTGAGACAGGGTCTCACTTTGTTACTCAGTACAATGGCTGCTCACTACCGCCTCGAACTCATGGGCTCAATTGATCCTTCTGCCTCAGCATCTCAGGCACTGCAGGTACGTGCCATTGTGACTGGCTAATATTTTATTTTTTTGTAGACACGAGGTCTCATTATGTTACCCAAGCTGGTCTCAAACTCGGGCTCAAGTAATCCTCTGCCTCGGCCTCTTGAAGTGCTGAGAATACAGGCGTGAGCCACCACACTCAGCCCTGAATTATCTATCTATTATAGTATGTTAAACAGTACAATAAAATATATGGCTTCCTCATATAGCATCTTGCATTTCAAGAATTCTTCATTTTAGTAACTAATTGTTTTAGTCATTATTGAGTAATTTTTCAGAAGATATCCCTATCAAGTGAGATCAAGCCAGTTAGTTTACATAACAAAGAGTGAGTTCAGGTTTAGCTTTTCAGGACAGGCAAGATGGTCAAACTCTGGTTGTGTGGTTTTACTTCATGTACATTTATGCTAGTGATTGCTTGCATACAATCAGACAATGCATCTCCACCAATTTTTCTGCTGCTAAAGCCAATCCACCAATTTTTCTGCTGCTAAAGCCAAGGCTTTCAGAGTCCCTCACATAGGTGGTGGGCGAGGGAAAACTTACTTCACCCAGTAAAGATTAAACAAATGTAAGAATCTTTCAACATGCCTATAGTATCCTCAACAACAAACCACTCCAATTGCTTGCAGACTGCACTGGCTTCAACCCAACCAAGGTTCTTCTATTCAGCCAAGTTTGTGTTGGAAATGATCATCTTCCTTTTGTATTTGATGGTCAATTTCACGTTACTTCAGCAATGCTTAAAGAAATGCTTTTTTTTTTTTTGGTGAGATGGAGTCTTGTTCTGTCACCGAGGCTGGAGTGATCTCGGCTCACTGCAACCCTCACCTCCCAGGTTCAAGTGATTCTCCTGCCTCAGCCTCCCAAGTAGCTGGGAGTATAGGCATGCGCCACCACGCCTGGCTAATTTTTTGTATTTTTAGTAGAGATGAGTTTCACCATGTTGGCCAGGATGGTGTCAAACTCCTGACCTCAGGTGATCCACCCACCTCAGCCTCCCAAAGTGCTAGCATTACAGATGTGAACCACTGCACCCAGCTTAAGAAATGCTTTTTGACAATTTGTAGAAATCCTGGTTGCAGTTCATTCCACCATTTTCAGTTAAAAGGGCCAAACGCCTAGGGCTGGACCAAACAAAATCGAATCTAGCTCCTGATCCATAAATATTGGAAAGTATTTAAATGTCCTTAGTTTAAATGCCCAAAAGTATTAAACTACCACCATCTTCATCTCCAGCAGAGAAGCCTCATTGCTTTGATCCCAGATCCCTGATAATCTTATTTACTTTCAGGGAAACGGCTGCCAGCATAAGTCATACAGGAAAAGCAACAGAGCAACTTGAGCCAAAGCACCTGGCTCTACAGCTGTAGACTTTGTGCAATTCACTCACCTTCTCTGGTCTTTAATTCTTTTAATCTGTAAAATGAGGCATTAGGCAATTCTTAATTTCTCTTCCAGTTCAAAAATCATGACTCTATGATTCTTTGTTCTACAGCTCATTTTCAGGGACAAAGTCTAGAATTAATTCATTTTCTGAATATTTCATTCTCAAGGTGACAAACCTGCTAGTTATCATTTAAGAAATGCACATTCTTACCCAAGTTCCATCACCTATCAATCAAAATAGCATTTCTACAATTTCTAAAAGTTTATTTTGAAATAACTATGCTAATTAACTATTTGAACGGCTTACAGCAGTCTGAAATAAAGTTTTATCTATATAATAAATCCACATCAAGTCCTTCCTTAACCTCAAATAACATTATTTCATTATGACATTGATGAGGGGGGAAAAAGGTTTTATAACATCATTTCACTTAAACTCATGGTTTCCATGAAGAACCTATCAATGAGAGAGGACTTACTGTATGTTACAGGATACTGTGTAAAACTAAAGCTCAATACATATACATGAAAATTCATTTCCAATAGACTTGCAAAGAATGTCATGGGAAAATTCTAAAGGATCTAAAAGTCAATAGTCCTCTCATTGTAAAGCTCAAAGAATCAAAACCAAAGGGGTTAAATAGCTTGCCCAATGTTACGCAGGTGCTTTGGGCAGAAAGGGGGTTACAAAATAGGATACCTGGTATCATTCTGCTTCAGAGAGAAGCCATCTTATTTGAAGACATGGTACAATTAGGCCACCCAGGGGTAAGGGAGAATATAATACCGCTGTACTTGCCTGAGGCAAAGCAACCATGTTGTTGCCTGAAAGAAACTCAGAATGCTTAGTGCAGAGATTCCCTGAACTTTATTTTCCCAGAGTGGATTTACACTTCATGGTCCTGAGGTTTTGAGATGTATGAAAAAGAGACTGAGAATGTGTCTGAGTGCAATGACATGAGTCAAGTGACATTATTCCAGCTTCCGTCCCCTTCTGGCCAGAAACTCTAGAGAATTAACGAAAGGGAAATAAAGTAGCTTCAACTCAGCAACTTGGAGAACTACAGTAAAAGCTTAGAGATTTTCCAAGATCTCAGTCTACATCTACTGTTGGGAGTTCCTGATTTGCCAGAGAATTGTTATGCAAACATGAAACCAAGTGTCCATATTTACTGCACCCGTGCAAAGAAATATAGAATTGTTATGAATTCCAAATCAAGGACTATCTGTCTTGCTTCTGCTGATTCTTGGGCAGTAAGTAATTTGAGTACTAATAAAGGTTTCATCTACTAAAACCTCAGTCTTTTAATTTATAATGAACTATAAGGAAGCTCAATTCTTTGGATATGATTCAGTTATTTTGTAAAGTGTCCAAAAGCTTTAGAGCTAAGATGTTAAAGGGGTATACTTACCCAATGTGGTTGGTTCTTAAAGAAATTTCCAGTTCTCTTAGCACTTGTGTAGATTCTTGAACACGCCGTCTGAATTTCTATAATTTAACAACACATATTCACACAAAGTATTTTAGCAACTGCTATAACCGAAGCTCAGTTATAATAAATTTAACACAATATGAAAAATATCTTCACTTCTAAAATGGGCTTCCCTCCCTTTTTTTGTCGCAGAGCAAACACATTTCCCTCACTATGAAAATTAGCTACTGAGAAAAGACTAGAAAAAGTCCTTGTTTTAGAAAAAGACACACAAAAATGTGTCTTTCAGCAAGTAGATTTTATATTCCTAACCCCCACACACAACAATATTCACCAGTATTCCTATGGGTCAGGGACCCCAGTACTACCTCCAGTTTCAATGATTCATTAGTAGGACTCAAAGGACTCGGCGGCATACAGTCATACCCGTGGCTATGACATATTACAGCAAAAGAATACAAAGCAAAATCAGCAAAGAGAAAAGGTTCAAAGGTTCATGGGATAAAACGTGCAGGAAACCAGGTGCAATCTTCCAGGAGTCCTCTCCCCGAGGAGACACAAATGACAACATGCATAAAGCTCATTAGAGACTCAGTGGCCAGGTTCTTACTGCGAGCTAGTTTAACAGGCAACTCTCTGTCTAGTACATAACAAAAATTCAGACTCCCAGAAGGAAAAGAGGCATTCAGCATAAGCCGTGTTGTTTTCACAAACAGTTTAGGCACAGGGAAACATTCTTCTCAGGAAATGGTAGGCACCTTCCCCACCTACCCTTCCAGGACTCCCTCGGGGCTTCATCACTGAATCCACCTCTGATAGTAAATGTATTAATATACACCTCTCTAGCCTCGTGATCCTAAATCATTTCCAAGATACCAATGGGCTACATTGCACATCAGTCCTTTGGAACACATTTTCCTACAGAAATATTTATTTAAAGTGACAGTCTCAGGCCACTTTGAAGGAAGAAAATTTGATGTCAGCACCTCTTAAGCAGAGTTTCAGGCTATCTGTGCTACGAACCTGAACCACCTTTATGTTACACTGTTTACAGGAAAGAGCTTTGAGGATTCTGGCTGAGGATATAAAGGACCTCTCTCCTCTGCTGCCACAACTGCAGTGGACACAGAGTCCTTCGGCTCCAAGGACAAGAAGAAAAGGGAGGAGGATGGAAGTGAGGATTCCAGAATGTGGGGTGGCAAGAGCTACGCCCACACCTGGGACTTGGTGCCCTATGAAAGCCTGAAGCACGGCTCAGCACAGCAGGCTCCTGTTACCCTGTCATCTTCTTCTGAAAGCCCCTGGCTTCCCCACCAGCTGCTTCTAAGCAGGGCCCCCAAGGAAGAAGATAGTCTCACAGTTCCTCCGTAAATGCCATTCCCAAGACAACCTAAAGAGACCGTGTCAGGTTTCCAGAATCCAAGTATAGTAAGAAATAGGAAACAAAAATATCCCCAATGTGATGGAAAAAAGAGAGGCACTCCCCTCTTCTGTTGAAACAGGCCTAAGAAATGGTGGCATACTTGAGAGTTTGGAGGGCACCCAACCCCAGAGCTTCCTAGACCACTTCCCAGCAGTGAGGAGGCTCTGCACAGTACTTGGCTTGAAAAGGCAGTAATGGCCAAGCTTAGTGGCTCACACCTGTAATCCCAGCACTTTGGAAGGCCAATGTGGGTAGATCACCTGCGGTCAGGAGTTCGAGACCAGCTTGGCCAATATGAAGAAATCCTGTCACTATTAGAAGTACAAAAATTGGCCGGGCGCAGTGGCTCAAGCCTGTAATCCCAGCATTTTGGGAGGCCGAGATGGGCAGATCACGAGGTCAGGAGATTGAGACCATCCTGGCTAACACAGTGAAACCTCGTCTCTACTAAAAAATACAAAAAACTAGCTGGGCGAGTTGGCGGGTGCCTGTAGTCCCAGCTACTCGGGAGGCTGAGGCAGGAGAATGGCGTAAACCCAGGAGGCGGAGCTTGCAGTGAGCTGAGATCCGGCCACTGCACTCCAGCCTGGGTGACACAGCAAGACTCCGTCTCAAAAAAAAAAAAAAAAAATACAAAAATTAGCCAGGCATGGTAGCACATGCCTATAATCCCAGCTACTCGGGAAGCTGAGGCACGAGAATTGCTTGCACCTGGGAGGAGGAGGTTGCAGTGAGCCGAAATCGTGCCACTGCACTCCAGCCTGGGTGACAGAGCAAGACTCCATCTCAAAAAAAAAAAAAAAAAAGAATGGGGGCAAGTAGTGCAGGATGGGCAGCTAAAGGTGTTCTCGCTCTTTAAACTCTTTCTTGGAACTAAAAATTAGGAATAGAGTAGAGGAGAGTCAGTAGGATGGAGCAGGCAGTCTGCTATGTCTATAGAGAAGGCAAGAGAAAGGAGACAAAAATTCTAGGGTCTCTGGTCACACAGCTAAGGCAACCATTTCCAGATGTGCTGGCTGTTCCAATGTGGCCACTCCCATGTCAGAGTCCTAAGTCTTGAGCTGCCTGCACAGGTGGTTGTCAGAAAATAACTCAGCCTTCCAAGCTCTGTGTTGTGCGCACTTCTGACTCATTCCCTGCAGCCTTTGCTTCTGCTGGGCCCCTGATATGCTTTGGATATTTGTCCCTTTCAAATCCCACATTGAAATAGGACCTCCAATGTTGGAGGTGGGCCTAGTGGGAGGTATTCGGGTCACGGGGGCAGATAGCGCTTGAACTGCTTGGTGCTGTCCTCGCGATAATAAGTGGCTTCTTACTCCGAAGAGTTCCTGTGAGATCTGGTTGTTTAAGAGAGGCTGGTACCTCCTCCCTCTTGCTCACCATGTGACACGCCTGCTCCCCCTTAGCCTTCCGCCATAATTGTAAACCCCCTGAGGCCCTCACTAGAAGCAAATGCCAGCACCACACTTCCTATACAGCCTAAAGAACTGTAGGCCAAAATAAACCTGTTTTCTTCATAAATTACCCAGCCTTAAGTATTTCTTTATAGCAATACAAAGGAACTAACTAACACCCAGCCCCTAATGCTGCCTTCTGCTTCCTCGGGGCAAGGTCATCCCTTACATATGCCATCAGGCACAAGGGCACCCAGTGTAGCACTGAGGATATAGCAGAGTACAAAAGAGGGTCTGCTGCAGGGCTAAGAGCTATGTATCGAAACCAGGCAACTATATCAAAACATGATGAGGTAATAATAAGAGCAGCAGCGCTAGCATTTTTGGGCACTGACTATGCTACCTAGGCACTACCTTTCTGCAACTGCCTGATAACAGAGGTAAACTAAACTGACTTTATTCCTGTATTACATTATCTTAGGAACGGCTCAATTTTCGGTTAGATTCTGGGCCACAAGAAGTCTTGGAGTCCACTTCTCTAATACGTACACAATGAGTGCTAACACTCTGCACTTCTAAAATGTGTCCAGAATGCTTTAAACTGAAGAGAAATTATGTGCCGTTGGGGAGCCAGAGAGGATCTGTGAGCGGTCTGTACTATTCTCTCTTCCCTCCCCATCAAAGGAGGCCTGGGATGAGCCCACAGAGGCAGCTGAGCCCAAGTTGAGCCCTACAATAGGTTTCATCTTACAACTGCAGCGCCAGCAAGGGACCAGACTCCTTTAAACACAGACTAATCACTTCCTGGTATTAAATAAGGAGGCTGGTTTGGAGAGTTCTGTTCATAGAGATATCTAATTTAGGCTCTTCCTTTCCTGCCCTAGAGGTTTCATTTAAAACTATTTAGAAGATAATCTAAATAGAAAATGTTTAAAAAAAATTTTTTTTAAAAAGCAAATTAAGTATCTTCTACTCAATTTGCACAAAAGATTAACGAATCAAGTATTCGAGGACTCCAGACACAGTTAAAGGAAAACTGCCCAGCCTAGACTGTCTGGCTGAAATTTACAGCCCCGATTTGAAATCTTTTTCTCCCCCACCATAATACAGCTGAGAATTTTAAGCTCATTTTAACTGCGAGCCATGTCTTATTTCAACAAATCTCCTCTTTTTTCCAGGCTCTAAGCATTACAATTATGTTGTGTGGAACAGATCATTTCCTCCTGCCAGCTCCTGACAGAATTAAAGCAGGGGTGGTTAATCCACCATCCATTTTATTTTTTCTGAGCTGAATGACTGATCTTGAAAGATGAGGCACAGACCAAACATGGCTATTCAGGTGAACGCACATGGGCCAGGGCAGAAATGTCGGGAATGAAGGCCCAAACAGATATCTTTTGTCCTGCTCCAGTTTATTATTTGTGAGGAAGCAAAACATTTTCTGGGAAGCTTATTTGTTGTTTTGCTTCACTTTGTTCTCTTTGCCTAAACCCAGAAACAGCTGATCTAAAGGAAAACTGGAGCTGTGCCAGGAGGAAGCCCACCTCTCCCTTCTAAGCATCTTCCTCCATGTGGGATATGGAAATGGGGGCCTAAGCAGCACTCTCTAGGAGTGTGCATATTTTTTCCTTTCTATTCAGAACTGGAAACATGTGGAAGGAATCTTTTGGAGGTAGGATGAATTCTACATGAGGAAAGGTCTCAGGTCTCAGTCTTCTGTATAAATATCAGCATCTCTGCCACACTCAGCTCAGGGTAAGCATTAGGGCTCAATGCTGAGGTCTGAGCCATCTAGCCTGAAGGTTACAAGTTTGGGGATTTCAGAAAACATTTAGAAATCAATTCTAAAATAGGATCTTCCTGTCCCTCTGCAAAGAAATAGTGCAGAAAAACACCCGTCTGGGAATGTGTTTTGTGTACATGGCTGTGTCTTTATTTATTTATTTTTCTTTTTGAGACGCAGTTTTTTGTTCTTTTTGCCCAGGCTGGAGTGCAATGCACAATCTCGACTCACTGCAACCTCCGCCTCCCGGGTTCAAGGGATTCTCCTGCCTCAGCCTCCTGAGTAGCTGGGATTACAGGTACCTACCACCATGCCTGGCTCATTTTTGTAGTTTTAGTAGAGATGGAGTTTCACCATGTTGGTCAGGCTGGTCTTGAACTCCTGACCTCAGGTGATCCATCCGCCTCGGCCTCCCAAAGTGCTGGGATTATAGGCGTGAGCTACCGTGCCCGGACTGGGTGTATCTTCCTTTACAGACCTCTTTAAACTGATGACATTAAGACTGCCACGTTCTTAGGGAAAAGGAGGAATGAGAAAAATTAACAAGAACTGAGCAACGGTTTCATTTGTAGGACCTGACAACAGATCTTTTGGAAAGAAATGTGTGTGCCACATTTAAGAGGGGAGAAGTATCAATGATATTTTGACAGGTACGTTCCTGGATTCAAGGTTGTGTCACATTCAAATCACATATGACATACAGCCAGCAATGAGGTTCTGCACTCCGCTGTCATCATCACTACTAGGTTTTATTTCCCCTTGTCTACATATTAACCGTAAGAGAAAGGCCCAGGAAACTTCCAAAAGGAAATAATAGCTGTTCTCCTTTGCTGGACTTTTTTTTATTGGGGTGGGGATAGGGGGTGAGAGGAGGAAGAGTTAGAGTAGAAGATAAAGAAAAAAAAATGTTTTTTAATACAAGCATCAAGAGCCCTGGAAATAGTGGCTAACTAGATAAAGTATACCGTTCTTTTCTCATAAATCTCACATTGAAACAACAGAGAGAATCAGCCTGAGATATTTTTGCTGGAGCATTGAAAGCAAGAGTTGTAGAAGGTCAACAGAAAAACAAGCGCTATCTGGTAAAGCACCCGTCCACCCATCTTGAGCAAGGACAGCTCTGCCCTGAGACATCCCAGGACTGATTCAGGCCCACAGGGCCGTACCAGGCTACATGCTTTACCACAAGGCATCAGTTTAAACCAATTGTGTGGCTGCACAAAGCACAGCTTGTTTGTAAAAGGAGAGAGTCTGTTGAGAATGGAATCAACTATTCTCTGCTTACCTTCTCAGGCCAGGGGCAGGGGTTGGGGTGGGTAGGAGGGGAGCTGCTAAAAGCATCAACACAGGATGTGAGTGCACAGCTGGGATGACAAAGGCCCAGTGATTTTTTCAAGGTCTCTGGAAATGCACCAAGGCATAAAAAACTGAAAGGCAAGTATTCCCTTTGCAAAGCCTGCTCTTGTAGGGGCCTAAACACCTCTGGACTGCACTCACTGCCCTGTGTAACTGGAAATAACAGTGACTCAATAACCATCAGAGGTATGTGACTCTCATGTCAGGAAAGAACTTTCATACACATCTTCAAGTGAGAAGGGTGTTTTTTTTTCCTTTGTCTTCTTACGTTGTTGGTCTCCCAAGGTTGTTTTCTGTGGAGGCTCTGGCAGAGGCTCTAATGCAGAGGAAGGAAGGTCTCTTCCAATGCAGGAGGATTCTGCTCGCTAATAAAGAAGCAACAACAAAGAGTAAACAAATCCATCTTACCTTCCTGGTTACAGCTGGATCCAGATAGCCTTTGAGCTTTTGAATGTATGTATGGGGAGGATTCTTTACCTGGAATCGTTCCTGCAGAAAGCACAAAAGTCAAAAGTATGAAAGGTATGAAGCCATGACACAGTCAGCCACATCAGATTATGTTACCAAAATATGACCAAAATGCATCCACAGTGTAAATGTGGCCCTGTGAGCGGTCATTATGTACTAATTGTTTTGCATCTTGGTAGTAGATGTGATCCCCTCTTTGCATAGGAGGAAAACTGAAGCTCAGAGAAATGCAGAACTCTCTTTGATGACACTGCTGGTCACAGATATATGTGGGTTTGAACCCACATCTGCTCAACTCCAGAGTCAGTACTGCTTTCTCCACAGGGCCCTGCAGCTTCCGTTCTAGGAACGGTGCTTTGCCCAACCTGTTTCAGGTCCTCCTTCAGCAGGTCTTCAATCTTTTGTGTATTCTCTTGAATATCTTCAATGTTGGCAAATCTTTCTCTTTTGGATATTTATTTTATCTTTGAAAATAACAAAACATTTGACCCAAACTGATAAAGCTAATTTTTTTCAAATATGAGCAATAAGTCAATTGCTAAATAACTGGAATGGGGGAGTGTGGGTTTGCGTGGATACACGTGTGTGCCATCATGAATGGATTCCAACCTGGAAGATCCGAAAGTATCCTGAGCAAAGGTAGTCACTGGAATAAGCATGAACATACACATACATAATACACCGTCCAAGGTGATATCTGAATGTAGGTCAGAAGTGGGGGCCAAGAATCAACATTTCTAACATGTTTTATGCTAATACTGCCAAAAGAGGAACCATACTTTGAAAAATTCACACCATGTGATCAGGTTTTATAGACCCTAATGTCCAAAGCAGAACAGGCAACAGTAAAAACCTGGGTAGAAGCCACATGTCCACAAACCATAAAAGGAACAAGTACTTAGATTTACATTCATACAATGGTATGCTAGATTACAATGAAAACAAGCCATGTACTGCATGCGCCTATGAATGGATCTCACAAATCTGATGCTGAGCCAAGAAGAACACCTGATTTCATTTCTTCACACTTATAAAATAGGCAACATTAAACTTTAATGGTTACAGATACATACTCAAGTGGTAACACTATACATATAGATATATGGTTTTATATTGTGTGTATATATGTATACTTGGAGATGATCAGCCTGAAAGTCATGGTTGGAAGACTGAAGTGGGGAAAGTCGTAATCAAAAGGGGAAATATGGCACATTCGTAAGAGGCCAGCAGTTCTATTTCTTGATTTGAGTAGCAGTTACAAAGGTGCTGGCTTTATACTACTTATGATGCTGGTTCTCGGGCTTAACTACATTTTCTATATAGATGCCGTATTTCTCACAAAAAAAGTTTAAATCAGCTCTAAAGGAATAAAGAGATTCATCAAGAAACGAGGACAAGCCTGCGTAACATCGTGAAACCCCCTCTCTACCAAAAATACAAAAAATTAGCTGGGTATGGTGGTACATGCCTGTAGTCCCAGCTATCCAGGAGGCTGAGGTGGGAGAATCACCTGAGCCCAGGAGGTCAAGGCTGCAGTGAGCCCTGGTTGTGCCACTGCACTCCAACCTGGGTAACAGAGCACGACCCTGTCTAAAAAAAAAAGAAAGGAAAAAAAGAAAAAGAAAAGAAAAAAAGATATGAGGATAATCTTTATCATGTTCTTTTCTACCTACAACCCAAAAGGTATTTTCTTACTTTAATTCTTTATAATCTGATTATCGCTTACTTCACAATGGAATTTTTTGGTATTTCACTCTGACAAGTGGCCAGCGTGTGCATGCATTTGTTTATCCCACAGAAACTTGTACTTCTCCAACACAGGGAACCAGAACATTCTGCACGGTCCACTGAAGCCTTGCTTGCTTGTAGATTTCAAAATGCTAAAGGTCACTGTAATAATACTGAAAAGATAATATTATTATTTAAAATCTATATTTGTTGTTTATCCTTGAAAATATGGGGAAATGGTTTGTAGTAGGACACCTATTAATATTTTCCCTTTATTTAAAAATAATCAGGAAGAATTGTGTAGTACATGAACTGTATCTCAATAAAGCTGCTTTAAAAAAAAAAAAAAAAGAGCAATGGCTGGGCGCGGTGGCTCACGTCTGTAATCCCAGCAGCTTGGGAGGCCGAAATGGGCGGATCTTTTCGGACCGGTCAGGAGATCGAGACCATCCTGGCAAACACGGCAAAATCCCATCTCTACTAAAAAAATACAAAAAACTAGCCAGGCGAGGTGGCGGGCGCCTGTAGTCCCAGCTACTCAGGAGGCTGAGGCAGGAGAATGGCGTAAACCCGGGAGGCAGAGCCTGCAGTGAGCTGAGATCCGGCCACTGCACTCCAGCCTGGGCGAAAGAGCGAGACTCCGTCTCAAAAAAAAAAAAAAAAAAAAAAAAAAAAAAGAGCAGCATACTTTTTCTAATTATTCCTCCAAATGTTCTATGTTCTATCTTGAGAGCAATTTCTAAGTAATTCACAACTATTCAGCAACTCCAGTGCCATCACTGTGTCAGCGTATAAATTCCTTTTTTAAAATCACCATCACTTCACCAAGGAATCAGAGGGGATCCTATTGCCATGGGGATTTAGCAGTAGTCCAGCTGAGGGCTAAAATAATCACAAAAGCTCAGAAAACTGAACTGATGAGCTATCTAGAAGCCAGTCATTATTTCCAACCTCATGTATGACAACAGCTGATGCCAGACAGATATCAGAATATAAATAAATATCACCCTTTTAAATAATATAATTCCAATAATTCAAAAAAATTTGAGACAGAGCCTCACTCTGTCACCCAGGCTGGAATGCAGTGGCACAATCACAGCTCAATGCAGCCTCGACTTCCCAGGTCCAAGCAATCCTCCCACTTCTGCCTCCTAAGAAGTTGGATCTATAGGTGCAGGCCACCACGCCCGGCTAATTTTCTAAAGACAAGGTCTCACCATGTTGCCCAGGCTGGTATCGAACTCCTGGGCTCAATTTTATTTTTACAATAATAAAATTTGGTGGAGTAGCACATGTAACACATTAGCATTCACTCATTTAGTGAGCCCTATCTTTGATGGTCAGTAAAGGCAGCTTTTCTTCATTTCCTGCTTGGGACTGTGGCGACTCAGAGGCTTACTCAAATACACACATTTGCTGGTCCTGTTGACTGGACTATATTTCCTTAGGACTTTAAATTATGAACAAGGTCTACATGTAATAAACTCACACTTTTTCACATATGCTTATTTAGCATTTGTTGCTGTATTCCACATATTTTTCATTTGTTTGAGCAGCTTACTGACATATTTCCAAGAAAGAGAAAATAAGGAAGCCTCATGCTTTAAAACACAGTTGGTCCACACTGCATCCACTTCTAAGAAAACTCGGGTGCCGCCATTTGCCTTGGCACGTCTGCCCATCTCTTCTTTCTACCTCCACTGCTGCCATGGAACCCATGAAAAAGCTTGTGCCAAATGGGGAGAAGGGGGACAGAAAAAGAAGGTTCTGAAGTTCACTCTTGATTCCACTCACCCTCTACAAGATGGAATCATGGAAGCTGCCATTTTGAATGGTTTTTGCAAGAGGATCAAAGTGAATGGAAAAGCTGGGAATCTCAGTGGAGCGGTGGTAACTATCGAAAAGAGCAAGATCACCAAGACTTCTCAGGTGCCTTTTCAATTCATGCTGATAGTTGATCATGACTAAAGAATATTTTTGTTCCTAAGAATAACATTTCTACACAGTGCAACTCAAGTTGGTGACTTAATAAAAGTACTTACATCATTGATGTCACGCAAGCAGGCAACTAGCTCCTGAAAATAACATGGGATATGAAGCAGTTTTTAAAAGTGTAGGTAACGGAAAACTGCCAACGAAAGCAGTTTCGACTTTTAATACAATATCTAAAATTCTAATATTTAGAGGGCAAAATATATTAATTCACATGAATAGGATGCCTATAATCCATCTGAAATGCTTCAAAATAAATGTGTTTGGCAAGGTGCTGAAATTCTCTTACGTATTTTCCCAATGTTTCTGTTGTTCACATTGGCCACGTTGAAGACAGAGAGAAAAGGTTTGGCAAATCAGGTGCTGAATTTATAACTCAAACAGTGGTTCCTTTAGATATTAGACAGGCAACCCCAAGTTTTACAGAAACAACTGGGGCTTTGTATTCTTCCTCTGTAACAGTTTTATTTGAATCCCTGGATGTAGGCTGAGTTTTCTTTTCTCTTCTCCCTCCCTCCTTCTTTCGTGGTTCTCACGAAAGTTTTGTATGAACTTATAAAAGTCAGTTTATTTAAGAACTTATAAAAATACAGTCAGGTGCGGTGGCTCACGCCTGTAATCCCAACGCTTTGGGAGGCTGAGGCGGGTGGATCACCTGAGGTCAGGAGTTTGAGACCAGCCTGGCCAACGTGGTGAAACTCCATCTCTAGTAAAAATACAAAAATTAGTCAGGCGTGGTGGTGTGTGCCTGTAATCCCAGCTACTTTGGAGGCTGAAACAGGAGAAGTGCTTGAACCCGGGAGGCAGAGGTTGCAGTGAGCTGAGATCGCGCCACTGTACTCCAGCCTGGGCGACAGAGTGAGACTCCATCTCAAAAAAACAAACAAACAGAAAAACTCACACAAAATATTCCAGATAATGAATTTTAATCCTCATCTTCCTCTTCTCTGGTTAATTTGGAAGTAACGTAATTCACAACTCCTTGCCTTTAGCAACTACGTGCAGTAGATGATTCTTCAAATATATTCTTCAAATATTTTTTAGTGAGATATTTCAACTACAATTACCTTTTCATGTGGGGCAGTACTTTTTGTTTCTCCAATTTTTAACTTATCTTTCAATGACGCTTTACAGTTTATCATATTCTTTAGATCCCTTAGCTCATTCAAGCTTCTATATCTGGCAAGTAGATATTATCTGCATTTTCCAGATGAGGGAACTGAGGCTCAAAGATTAAATGACTTACCTGAAATCATATACTCTGTGTGTGTGTGTGTGTGTGTGTGTGTGTGTGTGTGTAAGATTGCTGATGTATTTTTCCAGTGTTTCTGTTGTTCAAACACAGGTTTTCTGACTCTTTCTGATCCCTGTTCTTTTTACTACACTATAATAAGCATGCTCATCTTAAATTTAATCGTATAAACATTTTTTAAAGGGTGGAACTATGTTCTATTCTTGAGTCCCAGTATGTAAAAGAATACTTGGCACACAGTTGATCTTCGATAATGTTCAAAGAATTAAACTTTTTAAAAATGTCACATACAAGTCACTTCTTTCATAAATTAAGGGTAAGTTTTAAAGTGTAAAAGTATACAAAGAGAATATAAGCACACTCTACAGGATGTATCCCAGCAGGTTCAGTAGACATAAGTTAGTCAAGCTCGTGTCAGAGCCAAAGAACATTTGCTGATGAGCCACAGCTGTCTCTCGTAGATCTAAAGTTGTCTAATACCTTTTATAACCATACATTTCCTCATTAACCCAATCCCCTAAGGCTTACGTTAGCTCCCTCTTTCCCTATGGGTTACCTGGAAGGTTAGGCTGCCTATACACATAGCTGCCTTGCAGACAAGGAAAAGACAAAACATTTACTGGACTCCACTTAATGACCAAGTCTACTGCAACCCAAGGTGGAAAACTAGACCATTCTGAAAAGAACGAAGCAACGGGCTGTGACAGGGGTGTAGTAATTTAATTAGGTAAGTCACAGCTAACAGAATTCGTTGGCGATGCTACAAGATGGCCTTTTCTACTAGATACAGACAGGCAGACTTAAGTTCTTTCTAACAAGCTGAACTGTTTCTTTGGTTCCTCCTCTCCCTACATGTCCTCCTCCTGTTTCTCCACTTAAATCTAATAGAGTTTGTCATTGAAAGCCTTTCTGTGTAAATGTTTGGAATTGGACATTCCACTCATCTAGCTAAGCATTTCTGATCTTTTATATCCTCTCTATACAATTACACGAGAAATTAATTGGGGTTAATTTGGTGTGAGCTAGACTCAGAACAAGCATGTTATAAGTATTTCCGCTCCATAAATCACATTTAGATATACAGCTCCACAATCAAACAAGAATTCCATTCCAGTTTATCTTATACCTTCATATTCTGAGGCTTAAGGAAAGAAATTATAACATGACATCTGAAAACAGAAATCTCAGGGAATGAATGGCTCTCAGGGCACACACCATTGAGTTTCTTTCCCTGTTTGGTATAGCCACAAAGTCATTGGCTCTATTTCAGTGGTGTATTAGCAAAGCTACATAAACTGCTTGAACATCCTCAGGGATGAATTAGATGTCATCATCATTACATGAGTATTAATGTTTTATTATCTTGATCCTAAAATAATTCATTTTAGATAGTAACAATTTAAAGGGCATTGTTTTTGTTCACATAATGTCACTACATTTGAATGTTTTTCTTCCTGGAAGCTGGAAGTAGTCGGGCATCCTTTCCAAAGGCTGAGTAGGCAAAACTGCAGTCTCTAAATGAGCCAATATTACAACCAGCACTATTGCCATTAGTAAGTACTAATTTGTAAGATTTAGCTTAGTGCTAAGTACTCTTCAAAGTTAAGCTGACAGACATAATCCATATCCTCAAGGTTTTTACCCTCTAAAACAGAGAATGCCGACACAAGTAACAGGGAGGAGAAAATACGAGAATGAAATGTTGCAATAAATTGTATATGGACAGAAATGATTTATCCAATATGGAAGAGGCCAAGAACGGTGCACCTGCATGGTGCGGGGTGGGCTAGGGGAGAGGGTTGCCAAGACCAATCAGCATCCCTAAACAGGAGGGCCTGAGGTAAGCCCTAACACCTTGCCCTCCCAGGGCTAACCATTTATACAAATAGAAAACGATTTACACAAATAGACCTAGATTCCCAAAGAACTGAGAGAACCAAAGCCCCCAAAAGAATGCATGCTCCTTGTTCCCCCCAAAATAAACATTTTGAAATTTCTGAGTAGCTGGCAGATTGTCCCCATCAACAGAAAGTATGCGTATGAGCATGTCGTGGATGGTGAGACAGGAGAGGACAATTGACAGAAAATGAAAAAGTATTAAGTCTCTGCCTACTAACTATAATAGATGGCCAAGAAGGCAAGTTCAGATGAGATTCTAATTTGTATAATGACTACCAGAGGAAGCTAGTGCCAGCTGGGCTACTATTAAGAAGGATCCCAGTGGTTATTATTGGATGAAAACATTTTGCTAAACAAGCCCCTGCCTCTGAACATTTTAAATCTTGCTAACATGTTTGGATCTCCTGTTTCCAGGCACTAACACGAAAAGTTTAAAATAGAGTTTTTACTCTTTCACCTATCCAGAACACATACAGAAGGTACTGTAAAAAGCACAAGAAGAAATAAATTCAATTGCAAAGCATTAAATCTCATCTCTTTGAGACGCAGCAGACATAGTTGTAATACAAAATAGAATATGATAAGAGCCATATGTGATCCTCTCCAAGTTCAAAGAAAGGTGAGGCTCTTCCCAACTGAGATGATCAAAGGAACCTCCCCGGAGAAAGTGGCTTTTGAATTGAATTTTGGAAGGCAGGCAGTGCATAGATACCCTGGGATGGTATAAGAGGCAGGAGACAGAGGAGTTTTCCAGATGAGGAACATGGGAACAATAGCAGAGAAAGGCAGGATATGTGGTACTAACTTCAAGAGGTTTAGCTGAATTCTAGTAATCCAGTTTACGAAAACTGCACAAAGGATCTATATGGTAAATTGGAACAAACGGCAGCGGATGTCAAATAATAAGTTAGGAATACAGGACGGACAACAAGGAGTCTTGAATACTGAAAACACACATGATTAATACTGTGTACCTCTTTCCTCTGTTCCCAACTTTTAAAGTTGGCTACTTCTGCACCAGACTTGAAAAATCAGCACGTCAGATTCATTCCACAGGCATAGTTTCTTGGAGAGCCTGAAAACATTCTTCAGCTCTGAATATGAAATCATTTTGCTAGTTGAAGAGGAGAGGACAACTTTCCAAGTGTTCCATTACAGCTCTCAGACTGAAAATAATCTCTGATGAGACTTTTCCAAATGCTTTCTTTTATTTAGACTAGCAAGAATTTCTTCTAGTCCAATGAGTCTCTCCTGACCAAAACATCCTATAACTCATTTTCTTATATGTAATATTGAGTAGGTTTCTTTAATCCTACTCCTCTTACTTAGGAATGCCTTTCAAACAAAAAGAAAGTACAGATGATCTTTCAGAGTCCCCAGAGATGGTCACGTATCATACAAATAAAACATAGGGGGTTGGGAGAGATCAGAGTTCAAAATCTGATCAGGAAAAAAAAAAAAAAAAAAACAGACAAAGTAAGCCTTAAGAGTTCTTGTAGAAACCATTAGGCAATTCAAGAGCACTAATATTTTTCAATTACTCAAGAATGTTTTAAAAATTACAAGCTCTAATTTTAAGAATTGCTTTTCTGACTACAGTTAAATTAACTGCTTCTCTAAAACTCCATTGGCCTAAATTTAAACAATGTACAAACTGTGAGTATAATTATCATAACTTCAATAGGTGCTAGCTGAATCAAACTGAACTGGAATATTTATTAAGGTGGTTAAGTTTTGTCAGTGAAACTTTAAAGCAAGTAGCATGGGAGGAGCTAGAAGCTACTTTCCACTAAAATCAGTAAGTGGTGGAAAGTGTCTGATACATGGAAAGAAAGTATGCTTGTGAACAGAATAATTGAAAGTAAGAGAAATTCATCAGATCTTAATCATCCTACCGTTACCACTTGCTTTTACTTAATGTAGGGACAGATTTAAACATAGGAACCAAGCTGAGAATACTCAACTTCAACTTTTATCCAAGGCAGTTGTTTCTATTACAGAAGCCATAAAATAGTGTTTAATTATAAAACTGGGTTTTGGTAAGTACGATGATATAATATAAACCATCTCTCTCTACAAAGGCATAAATGAAGTGGTGGGAGGTTGTTCAAAAACAGCATTTCTCTAGGAACAAAAAATTGGAAACATTTTAAAAATATATCCCTTAAAATAGCACCCAAAATCATGATATTTAGAGATAAATTTAAAATATGTGTAAGACCTGTATACTACTAGAAATGTCAAAAAATTCCTGCAAGATATTAAAAACACCTAAATCAATAGAGATACCATGTTCATAGATCAGAAGAGTCAATATTGTATAAAGGTCAATTCTACTGGAAATTGATCTACAGAGTCAATGCATGTTCTGCCAAAATCCTGGAAGGTTTTTCTTAGAAACTGACAAACTGATTCTAAAATTTATATTAAAATGCAAAGGAACCAGAATAGCCAAAATAATTTAGCAAAAGAAAAAGTTGGAGAATTGACACTACCTGATTTCAAGACAGTAATCAAACCAGAGACATATTGGCATAAAGATAAAAATATAGATGAGTAGAACAGAATAGAGAACACAAAAATAGACCCACATGTATATGGCCAATTGGTTTTCAAAGATACCAAGGCAATTCATGAAAAAAGAACAGTCTATTAAATAAACTGTGCTGAAACAGTTGGAGGTGCAGATAGATAAATATAGAAGCATAGATGGATGGATGAATGGATGGACAGATAGATGATTGATAGACAGATAGATACATGAGGAAAAAGTGTAACTCCACCCTTAACTCATCCCATATATCAAAATAGATTATACACTAAAATATAAGGACCAAAACTGTAACATTTCCAGAAGAAAACATATGAGATAATCTCTGTGACCTGAGGGTAGACAAAAAGTATAGCTGTTTCTTACAAAACCCAAACCATATTTCTAATTAGTTTTCCTCCTATCTTCCTGTACTACCAAATACCTACAGTATCATTAGAAATTTAAAACAATTTACCTTGTATTTCTGCTACCTAAATAAATGTTTTACTACTGCAGCAGGGATAAAGACTGTAGACACCTCAATTTCCCCAATGACTTCAGAAAATGACTTTTTTAAAACTCTTTCTTTCCTTGAAAGTTCATCAAGAACACTGCAGGCAACCAGGAAAGAGTATGTATCCGGGCTGAGGGTGTTCCATTATATATTTAGTCTTTTACAGTTTGCTTTTAAGTGTATGTCTTAATCTTTTTTCGACCTTGTTTTGAAACATTCGGCATAATATTTTCTGAAGCATGATGGTCATAGCATCTAGCACATCACTCTTCACAAGGTGAAGTTAATCATTTAATTGCTTGACGGTGAAGAGGCTACAATTGTATGGTGGTTTTCTCAAAAAACTTTTTTAAACATAAAATTTTCCAGAATCAGGCATCAGTAGACTTCAGTTTTAGTTTCAGCTCAAGCACTTGCTGTACAACTTCTAGAAAGTCATTTGACTTTGTGTGTGTATGTGTGTGTGTGTGTGTGTGTGTGTGTGTGTGAAAGGTGTGCAACAGCAGCCTTCCATAAGCAAAGATTATGAGTTAAATGGCCAACTGTTAAAAATGAAATAAAATAGTATCTGTATCACTTGGTAGAAATTCTTAGCTAACCTGCCTTAATAAATCATTTTAATTTGCTTAGCAATGATTTTCTAAAAGATAGTGTCAAAGATCAACCTCAGTGTCCCCAAATTTATAAAAGTCATTCATATGATCAACTTTGCTTCAAACAAGACAACCACTTAGTCTAAGCCAGCTCAGGCAATTAAGTCGTTTTTAAAAGGTAGGGTGGGAGTGGAGTTCCATTTGTATTACCAGGCAGGAAGGCAGGCACTGTGATATACATTTTGGCAAAATACAACCTAAAAGTTTCTTTTCTTTTTTTTTCCCCCCACTTATCTTGCTCCTTCTAAAGCCTACACATTTCAAACGAGACTAAGCCCTCGATGTCCAGCTCTGACAACGAATACCAAACAGCATTTCTGACAGAGTATTTCTATCAAGCAACCAAAAAGGGCGGTTTTAAAACAATAATTGTTTCCTCTCCTCTTTTTACTACCTTTCTCCCTTTGTCTCTCCCCCTACTTCAGTCTCTGTAGGGTGTAGGCCAGCACTTTTCTCTCCACTATGAAAGCTATAGGCCAAGAGGAGGAAAGATGTAATGTAAATTCACTTCTAGGTTCAGACCCAACTTTCCAAAACTCCAAGAGCTCAACATATAAAGAGTTGGCATCTGCTATTTGATTGCTTTCCAGTGTTTTAGAATCAAAGAATCAGAGACCTGGAGTGAGTCTTAACGGAAAGGAAACTGCTTTTAGGAAGGAAATGAAAAGAAACCTGACTTCTTTTCAACATCAATTAACTCAGTGCCTTTCCTCAGGTTTGGAGAGCTTAAGAAAACGAACAGTCCCTTAAAAACTCAAGCAGAAGATAGCAGACACAAAATACCCCTTTTTTTTTCTGAGGTGTGGCAAAAATAACCACATCCCACAGCCAATTCTTGTCTGGTACATTGCTGGAACTTGGGACAAACAAATTGGTACTACCAACCATTTGGAGTCTTTTCCCTGACTTATAAGGAAAACTCAGACCCACACTCCATGTCTCACCTCACTCTTTCCTTTCCCTCGCCTAGACAACTAAATGCCTAGTCAATGAATAAATTAATGAATACATAAGGGCAAGTTTTAATACTGAATACAACCTAAAACAAATGAACCGTAAGACTATCAAAATCGGTAATCGTGGCAGAGACTAGCCGTCGCTGTTTAGTAAACATTTTCTTCTCCCTCTGGGTGCTCAGCTAGTCTCCATTTCTCATCCTTTTTTGCAGGTCCTTGTCAACAAAATAAGAGTGTAGGTGATGTGTGCCAATTCCAGGCCTGTCCCAGAGACTTCCCAGGTGTGCACCTGCATATTCTTTCTCCCTTTGTTTGGAAAGAGATGATTCCCAGGGTGAAGCGGAAGCTGTGTGTTGAAAATAGCCTCACCTGGGTCCCTGATTGTGTAGAATTTGACCCCCAATCACCAATAATATCTAACCTGATTATGTAAATTAAAATCTACTATGTGAATCATTATACATCTTAGTGTCCATAGTGGGTTGAATGGTGACCCCCAAAAGATATGGCCATGTCCTAACCTCCTCCCCCAACCACCAGTGAGTATAATAACCACTTGTGGAAAAAGGGTGTTTGCAGATGTCATGAGGTTAAGGATCTCAAGATGTGATCATCCCAGATTATCCATGTAGGCCCTAAATCCAGTAACTGTTCTTATAAAAGACAAGAGAAGACACAGAGAAGAGAAGGCCAGGTAAGGATGGAGGCAGAGATCGGATTTACACAGTCACAAGCCAAAGAATGCCCAGAGTCACCAGAAGGAAGGAGAGGAAAGGAAGGAATCTCCTTTAGGGCCTTGGGAGGGAACAAGGCCTGGTAAACAGCCTGATTTCAGACTTCTGGTCTCCAGGTCTGTGAGAGAACACACTTCTGTTATTGTAAGCCACCAAATGTGCAGTAATTTGTTATGGCAGCCATAGGACACTAAGATAGTATCTATTCGTTACCCTATCATTTGGTGCACAGAAAGCTACAAAAAACCTTATACTACAGTCAGTAATTTAGTTAGTAATATTTTAGGTAGTAATGAAACTCGTATTGTTTTGAAAGTTTTTATATGACAGAAAAAGGTAAATAACTCCATTACTGTTAGGAATCAAACATTTCATTGTAAAAGAAAGGTAACTATAAAATCAAAGAGATTAAGCAAATTAATGAAAATTGATTTGAAAATATTGAATTCATAATTTTTGGACGTGTATTTTTAAGGTCTAAAAACTTACATTAAGAAGCAAAGTCACTCAGCAGCTATGAAAACCTTTTGCACACACTTCCTCATCTCTAATACTATCTCCCTCTAAAAAGAAAAGGGATAGGCCTGGGCAAAGAAGATACAAGTTAAGATACAAAGAAGATACGTTTCATACCATAAAACAAGCTCTCAAGGATTAATAGGGTTGTGTGAAAAGGACACAAGAACCAGCACCAAGGGATTCCCATAGATCAAAGAAGTGATCATATGTGCCTCAAAAATAATATCACATTGATTGAAACATGATTGAATCCATGAAAATTCATGAGTTCATAGTGATACTCAGAAAAGGAGGCTGGAGAAAACCCACTGGTCATCTTTTGTGGTATCTATTAATCCAAATTCTACTTAAAAAAAATGGCAATTGAGGCGAAAAATTCCAGGAATAATTATATTCCAGGATAAACCAAGACCCAGTTGAAAAAGCTCTAGTTACTAGCTTAATGTATTAATAGAAGGAAAGAGAGATTAGAAAATCATCTTTTTCCAATTTGTAATGAAACTGATTCAGCAAAAGATTATCAATTGGTTTCAAACCCATTAGGTACAAGGTTGATAGGTAATTGGATGTATATATGGTGTCAAAGTAACACCAAACAGAATTCTCTCCAACATAAGGGGAAAACACACAGTTACACAATGGGGCCATCAAGTTGTCACTGGCCAAACTTATTTAATGATGGCAAAAGCAGACATTATTTTTCTATGATATTCTTGACAAAGATGTTCAACATCAATCTGTAATGCCTTTAAATCTAACTTCTAGGTAACAGGAAATTCAGGAGCTAAGACACCCCTAGGAAACAGGTAAATGCAAAAAAATGAAACTTTCTACAAGAGGGCTCACTAGTATATTTACTACATGTGCATCATAAACAAAAGTCTACTCCAGTTTAAAGTAATTTAAGGAACATAATGGCCAGATACAACATGTGACTGATCCTGAAACAGATTCTCATTTGAGCAAACCAGATAGGAAGAACATCTTAAGGAATATTGAGAACAATAAACCGGGCAACAGGAGATATTAAGAAATTACTATTCATTTTAATTGTGATGACCTTATTGGAATACAAGAGAAAATTTTTATAAGGTGCATACTGATTTTTTTAAAAAAACAAATACCAAACAAAAAATCTGACTATGCACAACCAAAAGAATGAATGTATAGAGGGGGAAGATCAGATACCAAAATGGTAAGAGAAAACTATGGGTCAAAAGACAAAATTTGAAAAGAATTAAACAGATCATAAAAAACTAATAATTTTAAAACAGCATTTAAACATACCACAGAATTATGGAAACATGGTAAAAATATAACCAATTTAACATATTAAGTATAGTAAACATGTCAGTTAGCCAGAGGATAGAAGGAAGGGAGGAGAAGGAGAAGGAGAAGTGGCTGTCTGCTAGCCCAACAACTGGAAGTGAGAAGCCAGAAAGGAGTGGAGCGTAGCTAAATGTATAATCAAAGCCTGCAACCTGGGAAACAGGGGCTAAAAGGCAGACTAAGTCTGAAGTCTAGGAGCAAAAAGGAGGAAAAGGGGCAAGGAAAGGTTATTGCTGGCATCACCATCTTTTCCTTCAGTTTCTTCACCACTGTCTCTGCTCTTCCTACGCTTGCTCAAATGACTCTAACATAGCAGCCACCAACACCGAAGTAGGCTATAAAAATGCCACCACTGTCACTATGCATTTATTACCCCTGGTGCTCCAAGGACAAGCCCTCCTTACCTGGAATGGCCCACGGGAAATAATTTATCAGGATTCTGTAGTATTTGCTTATTAGGCAGGGAAGAGCTTTAACTGGCTCACAAAAACATGAACATTAAAAAATAATAATAATAACCAACACTAAAAACCATGGAGATATATTTGCTCTTTAATTTTTTAGGAAATTTAATTCCAGTGGCAAACTGGCTTAAATATTGAGGCAAGTTCTCCAGTAAGAAACCTGCTTTTCTTTTTTAAAGAAATAGTATTACACCACAAGTAAAGGGTTTGAAAAATAATTATATTCTTAATGATTAAATACATGTATATGGTATGGGTCAGCTGTGTTGAAAAAGACAAGAGATCACCTCTCACAACGGGAGTAATGAGGTTTCCTAGCGCCACTGGCCTGACTCAGCTCTGGCTTCCCCTTCCCTAGATCAGGACCCATGCCAAGCCTGGAGAGATGCAGTCTGACCTCCCTGAAACATTTATCACAGGAAGCTGAGTCTAAGTGGCTACAATTTCCTACTACCTCTTTGTGCTCATCTTTTGTTTTGTTTTTTAATCTGCTTCTCCCCATCACTTTATACAAGTAAAGAAAGGGGAGATTTTCCATGTCTCACCCTTCCCTTGGTCCCTTCCCCAAGGATACTATGCCAAGCAACAGCCTGTCATCAGAAGGCAAGGTCCACCCATGCCAAATCACCACAGAAAATAACCAATCATACCCTCAGCACCAGCAAACACTGAAGTAAGGTTTTATAACCCAGCTTAGGGATGGCACCTCTAACAGCTTCCGGACTGGATTATATGTTGGTGGGATCTACACCCATCCGCATTAGTCATCTCCAATGTCCTGAAATCTTTGACTAACCACTTCCACTTGATCATCCAGCAGAGGCACAGTTATGAACCCACAACCTGTAAGCTCTATAGGCACTCCCTAAATCACTTGAGCAGCCACACACAAAACTTTGGTGAGAAACCCTTACCTACTATAATTTTTGCTTCAAGGGCTAGTTTCCAGATCCCTGGGATAACAGGCAACAAATGAAAAAGCTTGTGAGTAGAGTTTGGAAATAGATGTTTTTGTTTCACTATCTGGGTGACCCTAGCATTGGCCTAGTCGTTTAGGCTCTATGAACCTCAGTTTCATCATCTACAAAATAAGGGGCTTGGGGAACAGATAGGAAAGGCGAAGGGACTTGCACTTCACTCCACATGCTCCTCCACATGCTTTCTTGGACAAGCATGTGTGAACTTTTTCAATTGAAAAAGTAAAGTCAGAGTGGCTTGGGATAAATGGTCTCTAACAACCCTTCCAGATATAAATGATTTAAAAGTCTAAATTCATCCAGGATCTCTAAACCCCCAAACCAGCATTTATCCATAGTACCCACTGTGCTAAGAGCTCTAAACTTGCGGGAAATGGCGAAAGCTCCAAAACCAAAACATGCAGCACAGGGTCTGTACCAAAAACTGAGGCGCAAGTGGGATTAAGGGACTTTCTCTCTTTCCATAAGTGGAAATACCACTGAAAGAGCTCTTACAGCTAAGGAGCTTCAGGGGTTTTATTTGCAGTTATCAAAGGAACCTGACATTTCCAGTTTTCTACGCTCACACTACAAAATTTGCCTCTGTGTCCCCACAGAGTCCTTAAATTCATAATGTCTTCATGGGAACTCTGTTCACCTACTATAAAACAGAAATGGGTACACCGGGATACACCTCACTGCACCCAAAATCCAGGAGAGATGTCTCTCTTCTGTGGCTTCTGTAGCTCCATTCCCTCCAGAATTAGTTAAGACATGTCTCCCATTTTACCTTAACCTTTGAGACCCACTAGAAGCTCAGGTCATCTTTATATTTATGCAATGAGCCAGGAAAGGACGAAGAGGCATTTCTGCAATATTGTTACTATAGAAAGCTCTTTGGGATTTAATCTTAATTTGGTTAAATTTGGGACAGAATTTCTGGAATTTATTCTCTATTCCTAACAGCATCTGTCATATTAAGAAATATTTATCTTCAACATGAACGTATTTAGTACCACTGAATTATTACATTTAAAAATGGCATCCTTCTCTCTTTAAAATAATTCCGAGAAATGGGCAGTGAATTGCTTTTCCTTTACCAAAAACAAACCACACTGACAGGTAGAGGAAGGTGAAAAGGATATGGAGACAGCAAACTTCTGCTTAGTCTTCCAGGCCACCTCTTTTAACTGCTTTCTCCCTTCTGCCTTCCCTGCCAATAATGCAAGCTTCCTCTCCACTGTCTTCCATATTAGCTATTATTTCCTTCATTCAACATGTTTTCAATAAGCACGTTTTCAAGCACGAAGCAAGTTGTTAGAGGCCCATATCCGAAGGGAACTTACTCTTGAGGGAAATACACTTAAATACTTACAAAACCAAGTGATAAACTAATGCAATCATATAGAAGTATGAAAAAGCTGATGCCCCAAATTAAATAATGAACTGCCACTTCATGATAAAGTCAGGTCATGAGAAAGCATTTATTGTGACACTCCATATTTGCTTCCTTAGAAAGAAGCAGAAAAGGTTCAATGCACCAATTTATACAATGCCTATAGCATAGAGAACATTTCAGTTTAGTTATCAATGCAGGAATAATCTTTGTTCACCAGTAATGCTGATATATTTATATTTATCTTGTTCAAAATGATAATTTACAAATGTTTACAACTTCATATAAGTTTTTTTTTCAGTGAGGAAATCAGTGTGGAGAGAAAATGCAGGCAGGAATACTTAGATGAAGCCATGGATGAGGTTGGTTGGTAAAACATATGTCATTGAAGTACTGTGTAGTTGGTATAAATGGTCTCTTACAACCATTTATACCAAATTTGTGGCTCAGGCCACAAATCTGGCTCTGAGCATCTTAGCAACCGAGGAAAACAATGACCAGTTCCATGATTCACCATGTCCATATGGTAATTTTTCATGGAACTGAAACCTGAAATAATTTCTCTATAGGTCCTCACACACATATTCATATAGTTTCTTTTGGAAATCAATTTCTTTAACATTATCTATTACTTTGTGTACTTTTCCTATAATATATATCCTAACACATACTATATCCATGTTACATGCTTAAGAAGCAGTAAAATTAGTATTTGTATCCAAGAAGTAAAATTAATATTTGTGTGCACACAGCACTGGGGCCCAGGGGTGTCCTGTTATGTTAGATATCAACATCACCCCACAGTCATCATTTTAGGCCTTCACAAATAAGATTTGCATTAATATTTTTAGACTGGAAATGTGCAGCTGAAGCTTTTCCTGACAGCATCATATAACTGCTATTCAAACCGTAAAGTATGTTTGGATAACAGATAATGATATATTTGTGTATTAATCTGTTTTTGCACTGCTGATAAAGACATACCTGAGACTCGGCAATTTACAAAGGGAAGATATTTAATGGAGAACTCACAGTTCCATGTGGCTGGGGAAGCCTCACAATCATGAAGGTGAAAGGCATGTCTCATGGAGGCAGACAAGAGAAAAGGGCTCGTGCAGGAAAACTCCCCCTTAAGATAACCATCAGATCTCATGAGACATACTCACGATCATGAGAACAGCAGCCTGGGAAATAATTCAATTATTGCCCCCATAATTCAATTACCTCCTACCGGGTTCCTCTCATAACGTGGGAATTCAAGATGAGATTTGGGTGGGGACACAGCCAAACCTTATCAATTTGATACAACTTTCCCTGAATCTTTCGAGCACAAGTTGAAAATAAAAACAATAACTGTCACAATATTTAATATCTGGACCCTTCAGCAGCAACAGAGGCAGCCACACAAGTTTAGAGGCACCTGCTATGTGCCCAGTATTATTCTATGTACTTTACGATCAAACAAAATCAACAATAATTTCTTGGAATCATCTCAGTCACTAATCAAATATTCCCAATTTTCTGGAGAAGTCTTTTTAATAATTAGCTTATTCAAACTGGGATCCAAAGAAGATCCACACAAACATATCGTTATTTCTCTGAAGTTCTCTTCTCCTCTTTTTTTCCTATCTCTGTTGCAGAAGCAAATATCTTGTTTTTCAATCACGATATAATTGATATACCACAAAATTCACACTGGATCTCTTCTTTCATTACTTTTTTCTTAAAAGAAAGTGTCACTATTTCTTACCTGATCACAAATCAGTTCCCATTTTTTCTCATTGTCATACTGCCGCAGTAACCTGGCTTTGTCAGGAGGTAGGTTCATAGCATTCTATTGAAAAAAAAAAAAAAAGAGAGGAGAAAAGATGTCACATTCCACAGCAGGCTTCCAAATTGGTAACTTGCAGGCAGACCAATTAATACCACTACGGATTTTTCATTACTTTCTCTCAATTCCTAGTATCTGATTAAAACAAAACACCCACAGAAATCACTTAAACATCAAATTGGTTGGATGAGAGACGCGAAACTCTGAAGTTCTATGTTGGGACATGTGAGATGATCTGCTTTGAACAATCAGACTTGCATTTTAGCAAAGGTGATGCCTTGTCTCTTTGGCAGACTCCCTTTCTACTTAACTTTCAGAAGGTATCCAGTTTCTTTGTAAAGCATTGTAGCCCCACCAGACACAAAACAGAAAACACCAAAAGAGAACTCAATGACCAGAACCACTGATAGATTCAAATTATACTCAACTTTGATAAACAACTACAAGGAAAAGAACGAAAAAAAAAGACAATGATGCAACTATTCTTTGTCCCTTCTGTGAGATGACAGTATTATTATTTTTTTTTTTAGACGGAGTCTCGCTCTGTCGCCCAGGCTGGAGTGCAGTGGCGCGATCTCGGCTCACTGCAAGCTCCGCCTCCCGGGTTCACGCCATTCTCCTACCTCAGCCTCCCCAGTAGCTGGGACTACAGGCGCCCGCCACCTCACCCGGCTAGTTTTTTGTATTTTTTTAGTAGAGACGGGGTTTCACCGTTTTAGCCAGAATGGTCTCGATCTCCTGACCTCGTGATCCACCCGTCTCGGCCTCCCAAAGTGCTGGGATTACAGGCTTGAGCCACTGCGCCCGGCCGAGATGACAGTATTCTTGAGGACATATGTTAACATTTATGTCAACATTAATAACCACAATTCTCAGTTTAGCTTATATTAGTTTATGAAGGTGAGTTTGCAGTAGGAAATTAATCACGAGCCAATTGAGATGTCCAGACATCAGCACTCATATAAACCCTCTTCTTAACACAGCACACCTTTTGTAGTGCTGGTCATGGATTTTTTCCGGGTACTTTCACATGTCATGAATCTAATGTCCCAAATGACCAATCATACACATTTTTAAGATACTACGTTTGGATGCAAGGTAAGGTCTTTGGCAAAAGACCATGGCAGAGTAAGAGAGCCTCAGAAAGAATTCAGATCTAATCTTTTGACCTCCCCAAAGTTCTCATGTGCTAAACAACTGAGCTAGGTAGTCAATTAAAGTATTACGTCTATTTATCATCCTGTCTATCCCTTGGCATCAACACTGTCATACCTATCCCTAAATAGACAATGTGGTCCCTTACCTGGGTCAATATTCAAGCAGACAAATGCAAAGGTCTTGAATGTTCAATGCTCATGCTCTAAGCTCTCTGAAGGACTTGGCTTAGGGAGAAACAATTCCCCTGGTTATGGCTATTGTCTCATGTTATAGGATGAAACAAGTTTAATAGAGGCAAAGGTGAGTGTGCTGTCCTAACTTAAAGATAGAGAATCAACCATTGATTATGATAAATTAACCCAAGCATTTTCCCTTAAACTCAATCTAACATCTAGATTGGTATGCCTTAAGTATATTTGCCACCTATTTGAGTCTAATCCATCAGATTTTACAATAACCTGTCTTTAAAATATTTATTTATTTATTTATTTATTTATTTATTTATTTATTTATTTTTGACATGGGGTTTCGCTCCTGTTGCCCAGGCTGGAGTGCAATGGCGTGATCTTGGCTCACCCTGCTTCCTGGGTTCAAGTGATTCTCCTGCCTCAGTCTTCCAAGTAGCTGGGATTACAGGAGCTCACCACCATGTCTCGCTAATTTTTGAATTCTTAATAGGGACGGGATTTCACCATGTTGGCCAAGCTGGTCTTGAACTCCTGACTGCAAGTGATCTGCCTGCCTCAGCCTCCCAAAGTGCTGGGATTACAGGCAGGAGCCACTATGCCTAGCCTAAAATATTTAATATTTTAATCGCCCCCCCTCCCCCACAAAGTTGACAATTACTTTGAAGAGATTTGGACTTTATAAAGAGTTGTCAATGGTACTGCCAACGCTTCTTAGATATAGAAACATCTAATATGGGAAAATGTTTTCATATGGCCTATCTGTAAGCAGATAAATAACATAATGAAGTTGTTTTTCAAAGATAACAATAGGTGCTATGCAGAAAACGGATTAGAAACAGCAAAAGCAGGGAGCCAGTACGAGGCCAGGACTAAGCAGTTCAAGTGAATGATGGCAGCTTAGATGGGGTCGATGGCACGTTGAATGAAGAAAGGTGGACAAATGTCAGAAATATGAAATGAAACTGATTGGTTAGACTTAAGGGCTGGGGAGGATTTGTGCCTTGTTTCTAAGCTTAGGTCACTAAGTGAATGCGGGTACAGTTAATAAGAGGGGCACATAACAAAAGGCAAAATAAATCTGGAGGAGTTGGTGAAGAATAAGATTTATAAATATTGACTGTTTTAGGTCTGACATAGTTATGAGATAACCAAGAGAACTCTCAAGCAGACAGGTAGATACATGATTCTGGAGGTCAAAACAAAGGTCTGAATCTCTGAACAAGAAGAGACTTAAGAAGTCTTTTTGAGCATGATTAGTTATTGTCAGAAGTAGCAGTGCAATATCAATACATCCAAACTAAAACTCCACTGGGTAATCATTCACCACGCATCTAAAATAACCCCTTCCATGAGTCAAGCCTCTGAGCTACTCAGACATACATTGTCCAGCTTAGTAATTCCATAAGGACCACGAGGAAGCAGTTCTATTTAAAATCAGACACTCTACAGAGGTCTGGTTAAAGTCCAGGGATGTTGTGATTAGCTGGTAATAACTGCTTTGAAACTTCTTTCAAGGGAACTCATTCCTCTTGTGCTGTACAGGGCAAAACTCTGGAATCCAAGCTAAATGTTTGAGCAAGTAATTCATGAGTCCAAGTTACTTTGTGAGGAAAATATTGGCTCTATCTCCAGGTCCCTTTGCTACCTTTATAAAAATGGACTGCTCATCTATTTGGCTGAAAATATCAATCAATTTCCAAGTTTTCCTAAAATGGTGACAACTCTGCCTCACCTACACTTAGTGGTATCTGTGACATAGGGCTCTCCTTTACTTCCTTTCATCCATTGTTCCATCCAACATATTTCCTGGGCTTTGACCATATACCAGAATATCCGCACTGTAGGCATCTGAGACAATTTAATCACGAAGTAACTGCCTGCAAGTATTGCCAAAGGTCGATGGAAGACATATGATATTTGAATTGAAAAGTTCAGCGCATGTTAATTATCATTTTTCTAGATTGTACAAGTTCCTAGCTAAAATAAATTAGATTATCCAAGAGTATTATTTCTGTAAAAAATGTTCCTTTCTTTCCACTCTCAACCTGGCAAACTTTAAGAATCAATTCAAATGTCATTTATCATTAGAACCTTCCCCCAACTACTCCAGGAAGACATACCCTCTCACTGGGCTCTAACAGCACTGTTTACATGTCTCTAATATAACACCTAATACACTGCACCCTAACAATCTGTTCGCTTACCTAAATTTCCCACTGCACTGAGTACTTCAAGAACAATTTTTGTTGTTCTTCTTAATCACCAATGTATGGCACAGTACGGCAAACAGTAGGCATTAAACGTGTTGTTAAATACTGAAGAGCAAACAAACTCAGCCATACTGCCCAGCCTGCAAATATCCTTAATGAATTCAGATTTATACTTTAGCTATTAACAATGTCTACACACTGAACAGCATTTCGGTTTCTTGTAAAACATCATTCCATGATAATATCTGTTGCTTATTATTTTCCAAAAAAAAAATTCATGGGGGAAAAAAAATCTTCAATTCTAGCAACATTTTCCTGAAAAGAAAAATGAGCGTCTTCTGCCACATATAATAAACCATAAATCTGAACTTTGTTTTGTTGCCAGTTGATTCAGATTCGTATCTATTCCAAGTGGTAGTTACATGTATGGTCTCTACTCTGGTTATATCTGTAACTGTACAATCATAATTTGTCTTTAAGTGTGTTTTCTACCTCAGAACCTTTTGAAAATAGAAATTATAACTACAAAATAAAGAAAAATAAAATATGCCAAAATTCCTGAGTACTTTATAAAGAAAGCAATTATGGTGAAGAAGAATCTATGGTAGCCTATACATCTCAAGTTACACCCACAGATTATCATACACAACACAGAACAGAATGATGGTGCCCAAATCATTCACAACCAAATAGATCTATGTGGTAGCAATACAGAGTTTTCTGATATCAGCTCCTGACCTGGTTTCATGGTAATAATGCAAACTTGTAAAATCCTTCTTTTACCCAAATATCCTCAAGGTTCATACTTAGAAACCCACAGTGATATGGAGACACACAGGAGGGAAAGTGAACAGTATGAAATACCCCTTATGTAATGTATCTCTGTCCTTAGAGTCGCTAAATTAAAACTCACAAGCATTCAGTCACCAGATTTTATAACAGGAACTCTTCTATATAACCACTTGCTTAGAGAGAAAAAATATGGACTTTGCAAGTAGTGCTTCTTATGGAAGCAGGGAAAATCATGTCACAAAATAAATGTCTTAGACAATCTTTTAGAGCTTTTAAATAATAGCGATACAAAAGTTTACAGCAACTCAAAAGGAGTCATTACTTTAAAAAAGAAATTTTCAGTTATTGTACAAAACATGTAATATAAAATTTACCCTCATAACCATTTTTAAGTTTATACTTTAGTGTTTATAACTATATTAATATTGTTGTGCAACAGATCTCTAGAACTTTTCCATTTTGCAAAACAAACTTTGTACCCATCAAACAACAACTCCCCATGTCCCCTTCCCCAGAGCCATTACTTGTTGCTACAAAAAAGGAAATGGGATGGATTGCAACTGGATGGTTGGGCAGCACAATGAATTCTAATGAGGCAGTATGAGCAAGGATTTACTCATTTATTAGTTTTTACCAGTCGAGCTCTGGAATTAGACTAGCTAGATTCTAATCCTGACTCTACTGGTGATCTTAAACCACACTATTTGAATCCTAAAGCAAATGAAATTATTAAACACCCCACAGTCGAAGAAGCCAGTAAATGTAATTCAAAATTGAAGATCAGAATCGAAATCAAGGGTCAAAAACAACAAGACGTACCATATTTGATGGACTGATATGTCTCAGGCACTTAGGCTCTTTGCATGCATTATCCAATTTAGTCTGTCTTATAATCCTGACAAGTAGGTATTATCTTTTCCATTTAACAGAGAAGGAAATTGGAGGACAAGGAGGTTAAGTAATTCCTCCATGCATGAGGTAGGCGGCAAAGCCAGCACTCAGAATAGAGGTCTGTATGATCATCCCCCTTCCATGACACTTAAACTACAGTGTTTCTAAAATATGACTTGTCTGAACTAAGCAATCCCACAATTCCACTTAAATAACCAGATAAAGTCATTAGCATGAAAAGTGAAGGTGGAAATGCATGATATTAATATTTTCATATAAGATACTGGCATTTTAACAGAAGTATTTTAAGATGTTGAAAAATATAAACTGGAGCCAAAAAACTGACTGGGCTGAATATAGATAGCAAAGTACAGTGTCAAATCAATACATACTTAATAAACTGTCAAATAACAAATCAAGGTGAGAATACAAATACATGGTAAACTCAGGCTTTGATGAGGCATCAGTGAAGCAGGAGGAAAGAAGATGAATACACAAATATAAAACAGAGCATGTCAAATAATACGACAGAACCTCAGAGAAGGAGCCATTACTTTTTGTTATGGAAAGTAGAAAATACTAAGCATTGAGCCTGGATGTGTGGGGAGGATGGTAAAGAATGGCATTAAATGGCACAATATGGTTTCTAATGTCTGGGCTTTGGAGATGGGCCACCTGGGCTGCAATCATTACTCTACCACTCATTTAGAGTGTCCTCTCAGTTAAGTTATTTATACGACATCTCAGCTTCCTCACTTGTGACATGGAAATGATCACCATGGTAGTGATGAGCATCATGATGGTGATGAGGATGGTGGTAATGTTACTACCTGCATCATAGAGTTTGGGCAAAATTAAATTTGATAACGCATGTACAGTTGCCTCACCCACATCTATGATTTTGCTTTCTGTTATTTTGCTATTTCAGTCCCCTGAGTTCAACCATGGTCCCAAAATAGGTTAGTGGAGAATAGTAAGATATTTTGTGAGAGACAGAGAGAACACATTCACATGAACTTTTATTATAGTATATTGTTATAACAGTCCTATTTTATGATTGCTTTTTGCTAATTTCTCAATGTGCCCAATTTATAAATTAAACTTTATCATAGGTATGTATATATAGGAAAAACAATAGTATATATTAGGTTCAGTACTATATAAGGTTTCAAATATCCACTGAGGGTCTTGACAAGTATCCCCCATGGATATGGGAGGATTACTATAAAATAGTACAAAAGTAAGTACACGGAAAGTACTCAGTATGTTAAATGATATTATTCATATTATTCTCATTATTTTAGGTAAAAGGAAAGATATGAACAAAGGCATGAACACAAGAGAAGGCAAAGGGTTGTGCATCACACAGAATAAACCAGGAGGTAAGGAGTGGGTAGTGTGAGACCAAGTTTGTGTGGACACCAAACCAGAGAATTTCAAACTTACTCTATGGCAGTGAGAAGTCATTGGCCAAAGAAATATCTAGGAAAAGTGAGTCTTTAAGGGGTCCTCAGATCAAATGAGGTAAATGATTCCTCCTGCCCTGTTAACTCTTCCTACATTGACATTTTTCCTTATACCATTATTGGGACATCAAGTTAAGTCACTTGGAACTAAGTAATGTACCAATTCTCCTGAGCTCACTTGAAAATTGCAGCAGCTGAGGGCCTCAGCAGGGTGGCTGCAAATTCAGCACATGACCTGCCTATCCATTCCCCTCACCTAAAAGCCATTTCCTTCCATGACCTATATTCATGGTCCAAACAACTACCTGGCATGCTAAATTTTATAATCTTCCTAGCCTAGAGGATGCTGCTAAAATCTATTCAGCTTCTTTCCTGGCACAGGTCTCAGGCAGTTCCCCAAAGTGAATCACCAGTCAGTCATTTTTCATTGTCACTGTTATTTTTATTGAATCACTGAGGGTATTAATATCACCGCCGTAGCCAGTGAAGCTCACAAAGGGAGAAATTAGGCTCTCCCTAATCTAGTAACATCTCGGAAATAAAAGCTGACTAGAAAGCTGTCCTTTCTGGAGAACCTGTGGTAATGAGACATACCTCTAATCTCTCAAACACAATCTTAGGTAGTCTATTTTCTTAGAAGGCTTGCTTTCTTATGACCCCTCCATAAGTTTTTTATAATCAAAAAGTACAGAGCTAGAAGGGAAGCTTGTGATACATTCGTTCTGTTCTGTCTTTTATAGGTGACCCAACAGACTAAAAAGGTGAAAGCATTTGTCTAAGTTTATAGAACTGTTTATTACCAATGGCAGAGCAAAGACTTCAGGCCCAGGGGGACATGAAGAGATCCTGGTCAAGTTTCAGTCAGGCAGGATGAATAAATTCTAAAGATCTAATGTATAGCATGGTGACTCTAGTTAACAACACGGTATTGTATACTTAACATTTGCTAAGAGGGTAAATCTTAAGTCCTCACCACACACACTAAAAAAGGAGGAAATGGAAACCTTGAGAGATGATGGATATATTAATTAGCTTGATTGTCACGATCATGTCTCTATGTGGTGATCATTTCTCTATGGTGTTCACACAACGATGAAATTGCCTAATGACGCATTTCTCAGAACCTATCTCCGTTGTTAAGCAACACAAAACTGTGTATCAATACATCAGGTTATGCAGTTTAATATATACCATGTTTATGTATCTATTATATCTCAATAAAGCTGTTAAACAGAACTCAGGCCAACATGTCTGCTATTATTTCTCTTTTATCATGAAAGAAGGATCACTTCCATCTGTTGGGGGTGTTTGTGCATGTGTGTGAATACACATACATACATTTGAGAAGATAAATCAGATAATGCATGTAAAGTAGTTGGCACACTTGAAATTTGCTACTGTAATGCACCTCCATCTTTTCCTGACTATAGTTTTCTTATACCAGAAGTGCCAGCACTTCCACTGTCTTCACTGCTCCTTGATTTTGGGCTCCATCCACATAAAACAACTCATTTTGTTAATTCATGAACCTCTAGAAAATCATCCATTTTTTAAACCAGTAAACACAACCTAACAGACAAAAATGAATTCCCCAAATCTCATGTGAATTATCTACTGTTTTAAAGTTGTCACACTGTTGCCATCCTTTTTAAATGGAAATAAACAGGAGTTCATTAAAAAGGGAGTTCATTATGTGCATATTTATGTTTATAGTATTTATTCAATTGCAAGGCCCGATTATCATCAGTAGAGACCAAGCTAGGTGGGAGAGCCAATCCTGTCCACAGATCAAAAGGGTGCAGCTATAGCAGTCAAGGACAAGCTCTCCTGCCTCCCATCTTCCTACTTCTCCCCGTATCATTAGCTGAGTGATTCAACATCTAATAGATGCCAAAACCACACATCCCTCCTCTGGCCAAAGCGCCAGCCCCTGAAATACAGGTTCTTATTGCATTTAAACACAAAGAGAATACTGGAAAGAATCACTCATGCAATTTTTTTCAAACTTCATATCTGATTTTCATTAGAGGTCTGCTGTCTGATTCCCTGACATGTTCTGGAGTTCAAACAACTCTTCGTCTACTCTCTGCTAACTGCTATGCCAGGAGTTATGTCTGCAGCCACACGTTTGTGTGCTGAATGAGGGAGTTACACAAGAGGCCACACTTGAGATGCTAGAAAACTCCTTCGTGGGCAATCATTAGACAACATAAGGCCAAATATATTAAGGTACTAGGATTGCTGGCACAGACCAAAATGCATCGAAATCCAGAGAAACTGTTCTTATTCTACTGTTTAATGTCAACTTTCTATGTGAGAAGATCTGAAGAGTTGAAGAGTAAAATCATTTTGATAACTGAAGATGTCAAACTCAAATTGTAACATATTAGATATCGAGATTCCACCACAAGAAAGCCATGAGACTGCAATCTGTATCACCTGCTGATCTGAAGCAGTATATCATTCACCTGTCCCACTGCCCTGAAATCCTGGCCTCACTCTCCCCCAGCCCTTTTCCCATATCTGTAATTCCCTTCTTAGGACATTAAGATCATCGCTAGTCTCCCTCTCCTCTTTCACAGCCGTCACTCTGGAAATGGCTACTGAACCTGGATTCCATACTCAAGCTTGGCCCAGGTTATAGCCTCATATTATTCAATCTTATGATGAGGATCACCAAAGGAAGAAAAGAGTTTAAGTTTATGTCCAACTAAGGTCACATTTTCTGAAATAACAAGAGAAAGATTATGCTTTTGTCTTAAAAATGAGTATTTTTGCCATAACCATGATCAAAAGTTATAGCCTCAAATTCATGGCTCCTCATTTGCAAACAGCTGCAACTTCAAAGGTAGACTTGCTGTCATAGGCAGAATAATGGCTCCCAAAGATTTCCTCATCTCTATCCCAGGAACCTGTGAATATTCCTTCTATATTAAAAATGTGATTTGCAGAAATGATTAAGACCCTTGCGATGGGAAGATTATCCTGGATTACCTTGGTGGGAACCAGTATAATCACAGGGTCCTTAAAAGTGAAAGAATAATTGTAAAAGGTGGGGCGGAATAAGTGTTGGCAGGGATTTGGAAAAACTGGTACCCTTGTTTACTGTTATTGGGAATATAAAATGGTACACCTACTATGGAAATCAGTGTGGTGGTTCCTCAAAATGTTGATCATATACTTAAACAGAGGACCCCACATTTCTGCAACGAGGTGTATACATAAAGGAATTAAAAACAGAGACTCAGATACCTGAAGTTATGATGTCCTAAGATTAAATTACCAAAAAATTTTAAAAATAAAACAATCAGCTCATGAAGGAGCCATGTTCTGAAGCAAAGCTCTGTACTATCCAATCACACAGTAACACTGAGACAACTTAAGGTTTCACTACAACACGTGTTTGTCAGTCTTGATGGTCTCATTTCCAGAAACCCACAGTCTCTCTCCAGACAAGCCCGGTCAAGACAGGCAGGAAAGCTGGAAAGTGTTGCGTGGCAGGCCTTCTGGTGTATGACAAGTGGATTAAATTTTCTGCTCTTAGTTTTCTCCTCCTTTGCACTCCTTTAGCCTGCTACTTAGCTTTTGGCTCTTACCCCTCATGGTAGTGGAAAAGACCATGAAGTAAATGTTTGCATCTGTGTGTACAATATCCTGGTATTAAAGTAATACTTTAATGTTGCTGGTATTTTTATGGTCAATACCAACAACCAACAAGTATAATATCTAAGGGAACACTTTCATATTTAATTTTTTAAACTGTTAAACTCCTTAAGATGTCATAAAAATAGAAGAATTCCCAAAACAACTGACATTAAGAGCAACTCAACAACATCAAGATCTTTCTGAGGGACCACCAATCACATTCTATTTTACTGATTTTTCTTTCTATCCTTACAAAACACCAAGTCCCTGGGAGGGAAAAGAATTTGTTAGTCCTCTTTACAGGCATAGTACCCCAATAAAGTATCTTGCATTCAGATGGTGCATAATTATTGTCTAACAGAATTCTGCTGAGCCACACAAGCTGCATTTCAATGAACAAAAGGCATTCCCCTCCAAGATCTTTAATCTCCTTTTAAACAAATAAGTAATTAGGACCAGAAAAGCAAGTGTCAAATTTAGTCATTAACTATTTGTACATGGTTGTTAAATATTATACAAATACTAACAGAGTTTACTTCAACTCTGTAAAGTTAAAAATATATATTTAAAAGCTCCAGAAAGGCCGAGCCTCATGGCTTATGCCTGTAATCCCAGTACTTTGGGAGGCTAAGGTGGGAGGATCATTTGAGCCCAGGAGTTGGAGACCAGCCTGGGCAACATACTGAGATCCCGTCTCTACAAAAAGATACTTTTTAAATTAGCCAGGTGTGGCTGCATGTGCTTATAGTCCCAGCTACTCAGGAGGCTGGGGCAGGAGGATCACTTGAGCTAGGAGCTCAAGGCTGCACTAACTCATGATTGTACCACTGCACTCCAGTCTGGGCAATAGAGACAGACCCTGTCAAAAAAAGAAGGAGAGGGGAGGGGAGAGGAGGGGAGGGGAGAGGAGGGGAGGGGAGAGGAGGGGAGGGGAGGGGAGAGGAGAGGAGAGGAGAAAAGAGAAAAGAAAAGAGGTCCAGAGTCCAGATATGCCTTCTCTTATACTCCAGGCTTAGACCCGACCTGCCTCTCCTACCATCCTCACCCATCTTCTCTCCACCAAACCTACATCTCAACCCAAGACCTGAGTATTCTATATACCATGTTTGGGGTCACTTTTTCTTTGTATTATCTCTAATAGCATTTGTTCAAGGGACCAAATGTAACCCCATTGGTTGCCATTTCACATGTGTACACTTTTTATTCAATGAGAAGGCAAGTTCTCTGGCATATTTTGATGCCTTCTATAATACTCTGAACATAGACAGATACACAAGACACTAACAGTTATGAGTTGAACAACAACAAAAAAATCCCATAATAAAATTAATTCTGATGTGTGGTACATGGAAATTTAGAATTTATATATGCAATGCACAACAACTATGACATTAAATAATAGATTATTTATTAAATATGGCTGAGCTAAATCATATTATAAACAGGTACCCTTAGATATCTCAGTAAGAAGTATCTCTTCCTTGTTGGGGCATAAGGTTTTCAATGTTTGTCTATTTGGAGATAAAAAGGTTCAGGTGAAATAAAATCCATGTCATTTGAGTTATGACTGGTTTTATATTCTCACACAACAGTGGTACATTCTAGGTATAAAGTGCTACCCAAGTGTATGGTCTGGTTTCAGCCTAAAACAAGGACACATGGTGACATTTGCACTGCATGTACCAAGCAAGGCAATAAGAAGAAAGCATTTTCCAGGGTGGGCGCGCACCTACATTTACAAAGAATTTCTGGGAAGCAGGCCCTAGGTGTGCACTATTCCATTTTAAGTGCTGGACTTGGTTGTGGGCAAGAAAAAGGAAAAAGAAAGCATGCAAACAAAACAGAGATGAAAATGGGCAGGGGGTGGCAGGGTGCAGAAATCTGACTGTATTGACCCTCTGTGCATCTCAGCTGGATAAACCACAACAGTAGGCCTGGGGGACACGACCCTGGCTGCTGAACTCAGTACACCCACTCAATATGTTCTGGATGTAAACACTTTTCTCTTTCCTACAAAGCAGTGTTATGCTTCTCCAAGAGAGCTACAAGGATTTGGAAGAATGCCAAAATACCACATTGACCATTCAATCTTTGCATTCTTACATTCTATAACAACTCCACCCCCCTCATTCAAGAGATGAACCATAGCTAACTCACATGAACCAATCTATCCTTCTGAAAATTACACCTGAAGTCCTAACATGCCCAGGGCTAATGCAACACACTTCATCCAGTACCTCATGTTGCTTCCCACCCAAAGTGTTTGCCAACTTGAAGCATACCTCTGATTTAGATCTGTCTTCTTCCAGAGGGAAATGCAATTGCAAGTGCAGGCGAATCCCTGTTTGATTATTAGGTTTTAAAGAGAAGTGACAGGATCAAGAGATTCCTAATTTTCAACTTGAGAAACTACTTAGCACTTACTCACCTTTCTAAACAAGCCTTTAAAACCTGATCCTCCACACACGGTCCTATCTCAGGGGTCTGTCGTTTCAGCATTGCTGTAGTGTTCCATCCCAGTCAGCTGCCCACTGACAAATAGGTCCATTCATTCTCTCTCTCTTCTATACATATATTTATAAATGATAAGCACAATATATTCTCTGTTATTGCACATGGTTGGGCAACAGGCATGCTGTTTAATAGAGAGGTGCCACGCATACCATGCATGATTTCTAAATGAATATGATTTATCGAAATATATTAACACAAAAGCCACATTATGGTAACTTAATCTTTCTTTAATGACTCCAAAATAACTCCAGAACTTTGGAAAATATCTTCTGGTCATCAGGATAAATTCCAATTACAACCTTTGGAATTACTCAGCCCTGGGTTCAAATTCCAATTACTAGCTGTTCATTCCGGCAAGTAACTAAATTTCTCTGAGTCTCGGTGTTTCTATTTGAAAATGAGAACAAAAAGATCTCCTCTTAGGACCACCATGAAACACAAAAAGTACCTCTCAAAACAGTAGCAGACACATGGATGGTAGCACAGTGTCTACAGAAAAGGGTGTGGCTGTAGACAAAGATTCTAGTCTTCAAGTAAAATTTTAAAAATTAAGTTTTTATCACAGAACTGAAACTACTTACTCGATGTTCATAGGCAAGTCACTTCATTTACTTGAACTTTAGTTTCCTCATCTGTAAAATAAGGACAGTATCTACTCCAGAAATACTGATAGAGCCTGATAGAAGAAGCTTTATACAGTAGGATTGTTATAAAAATCAAAAAGAAAATGAGAGAACATATGCAAAGTGTTTCATCAAGCTCAGTGCCTGACATAAGTGTTCAATAAACTTTAGCTATTCAGTACCAGAATACGATACAACCTAATTCAAAAAAGGGAGGAGTAAAGTGTTCGTTTCTTTAACATAATGGATTTGAGAGCTTCTCACACACATACATAAAATTTTCTGGTGCCATACATACAATGGGTGTTTAGCTAACAGCCAAATAACGAACTAAATAGAAATGTCTAGATCTGTGGTTCTCAAATTGAGTGCCAAGGCACCCCCAAGCACTACAGTGAACTGGAAGGAAGCTATGGGATTATTTACAAAGGAAGCAACAAGACTCGAAATCAGATACTGCACAGCCACTAGCCTGAGGTAGTTCACAGTTTCTACCCTGAGTCATGCAACATTTCCTTTCCATAACATCTTACCTTTGCAAAACTGTTTTTTTAGCAGTTGCTGTGATAAAAGCAAGTAATAGGAGAAAATGAAAACTGAACAGGAAACAAAATGTGTGTACAATCTGAATTCAACGTGTGAAAGCTGTGCAGTGCCCTATAGCTGCACGCGTATTTGTAAGTAATTATGCTTTTAAAAGAACAAAATGAAAGTGTTTTCCTCACAGTTTATATGTAATATTTTCTCAAATAGCCACTAAATTAGTAGGACATAGATAGTTGTTTAGACATAAGTACTTAATAAATGGAATGGTTAGGTTTTTCTTTTGGTCTAGGGGGCACTATGAAAATTATTGAGATACTAAAGATGCTATGGCTGAAAAGGTTTGGAAAATTCTAGTCTAGATATTATCTACCTCCACTCCCATTACACCTGATATTACTACTTTCTGGCAGCACAGTACATTTTCCATGTCCATGGGTTCCACATCTGTGGATTCAGCCAACCATAGATCAAAAATATTTGAAAAAAAAAAAAGCATCTGTACTGAACACGTACAGACTTTCTGGCCACTATTCCCTAAACAATAGAGTTAACAACCATTTACATAACATTTATACTATATTAGGTATTATAGGTCATCTAGATGGGAGGATGTGCATAGGTTTTAGGCAAATACATTCTATCAGGGACTTGAACATTCATTGATTTTGGTATCCATGGGGGAGGAGGGTCCCAGAATCAAACCTCCATAGATACCAGGGAAAGACCATATTCTAAAATAAAAGGCCCTCTATAAAGAATTTTAATCTTAAGCTGCATATGAGAAATTATTAAAACAGTTGGCCAACATTGATTTGAGAAATAAATATACCAATTTTTCAACTAAAGAAATGTTTATCATAAAAACGAGATATTTCCCCAGGAGTTCCATGTAAACAGGGTATCACATAGTACGCAGTACCCTAGTTACCTTGGTAAATCAACTTCAATCTAGGGAAGTTTTTTTTACATGTAACTTCTGAAGAACTCTTTCAGACTAAACACGGTTTCAAAACCATTTGCTAGAACTTAGCTTTGTGATCGAGTATAACTCTAAAACGCCTGTTGTCCTGGCATAATTATTAACAATGCCCCCTTTCACTCTAACAGTACTCCAATCTGGATGATTAATTATATGGCCGCCCTGATTTACAAGCCAATTACATGTTGAAGAAATCAAGGTATGAATGTCTGCTTGTATGACTAGCTAAGGAAGAATGAGAAGTTGATTCCGGGTTTCAGTTTTTTAAATAACTCATTATCAGACACTCGAAGGCGCGGCTGGAACCAGATGACCCTTAGTATCCTTCTTCTAACCCACAGTCCTGTGACTCTGACGTCACAGTGGGTAGACAGTGAATCACATGTCTGGCTGCCAAAGCTACTGATGAATTAGGCTCTGTACCTTACAGATTTCATGCACATTTTACTAAGTTGTTGATAACTTGTAATAGTAAGCCAAGTAATGACTTGGCTTTCCTTATTTAAAGAAATAAGAAGAAATGAGTAAAGAAAATATTACAAGCAAAGCAATTCATTAACTCTAAATTCTCCTTTGTTCAATGGTAACAAATTTAATATTTCATTTTAAAATAGTCACAGTTGGCATGTTTTCTAACTCTATCCATTTTTTCCCTGTAAATCCCAAACTGTCCTTAGATAAATTTTAATATATTTCTGCATACAAAACAACGCTTCTTACTCATTAACACTATATTTTTTCTTCCCAAGAAACCCAGTGGCTGGTTAGTTTTCACACTTGACTCTCTACTGTTCCTCTCTCTAAAGATGGAAGGTGCAAAGATTTTCTTTCTCATAAAATCTCTCATGCTTCAGGGTTTAAAAAAAAAAAAGATCTTCTGACTTAGTAAATGTAGACTCTCAAAGAATAAGCATACTCGTGTGTGACTTTTCATAACATATACAGGACAGAAATACTACCAATAACTTTAGATAAATAGAAGGAAATATCATGCAATACCCCTCTAACTTGATTTCTGAAGAACTGTGCTTTAAATGTGATGGTATTTCAAGACAAAATTAACTTGCCGGTTTCACCTTTGCTTTTTCCTTACACGTCAATATTTTCTACATTTAAGGCCTAAGATGAAAGTGAATGATAGCATTCACCTTCTAGAACTCTGCATGTCTTCAGAGTATTAATACACAGACATGCACATTCCTAAGCCTCCGCCTGGCAGTAATGATTCAGGAATTCTCAGATCTGAGCCCAGGAACCTATATCTCTTACAAGCCTTGAGAAGAGATCTGTATGTACATAATTTCTTAGGTCTGCTGATAAACAAGTGCCTCAGTGCCTGAGAGATAGCAGCTTACATTCAGGAAACAACCCATTTACTCATTTCTCAAAATTTTCAGCATGAATGTATTAAAACACACACATACAATGAGATATAGCTACGGAGAGACACTAGACAGGTTTTTAAGAAGCCTCCCTATGGCTGAGTGCGGTGGCTCATGTCTGTAATCCCAGCACTTTGGGAGGCCGAAGCAGGCGGATCACGAGGTCAGGGATTTGAGACCAGCCTGACCAACGCGGTAAAACCCCGTCTCTATGAAAAATAAAAAAATTAGCCGGGCATGGTGGTGCATGCCTGTAATCCCAGCTACTCAGGAGGCTGAGACAGGAGAATCTCTTGAACCCAGGAGGCAGAGGTTGCAGTGAGCCGAGATCCGCCTGGGTGACAGAGCAAGACTCCATCTCAAAGAAAAAAAAAAACCCTCCCTGCATGTGGGTAGGAGGCATCTTAGCAAAGGACATACTGATTGTTCTTTTTTGTTATTGTTGAGATGGAGTCTCGCTCTGTCGCCCAGGCTGGAGTGCAATGGCACGATCTTGGCTCACTGCAACCTCCGCCTCCCATGTTCAAGCAGTTCTCATGCCTCAGCCTCCCGAGCAGCTGTGACTACAGGCGCGTGCCACCATACCCGGTTAATTTTGTATTTTTAGTAGAGAACGGAATTCGTAATGTTGACCAGGCTGGTCTCCAAGTCCTGACCTGAAGTGACCCCCCCACCTCGGCCTCCCAAAGTACAGAGATTACAAGCATGTGCCACCATGCCTGGCTTGACTGTTCTCCACTGTGGAATGTGTTAACAGTTCCCCCATCAGAAGCAAGGGTGGAAATGCAGTTGCGAGACAACATCCTGGCTCTTGTCCTAACAATTTTTTTCCCACTGCAATACCTTCCCCAGATTTGTCTGACTCTTAGTAAAGAACTCCCATCAGTTCACTCTTTTCTACAGTTCCCTCCTTACCCAGCTTAGAATCCAGGGCCCAGGTAAATGATGTTCTTGATCTTGCACCAGTGTTTCTTGCTCCTCTAGCTGTCTTTTCAGCACAGCCCCCAACACACCCCCAAACCTAGACAAACTCACTTACCAGTGATAAAGATTTTTTTGCTTGACCAAACTTTAGTCAGGCTCCTATATATTCTCCTACATCCATGTATACACTTCCTTCCAAAATCTGGTTTTGGCAAGAAGTCTGCTAAGTCAGTTTAGCCAGAATTCCCCACCTTCTATGTCTAATCACCCCCACTAGCTAATTGGGTTCCTCATCGTCTCCCATTCCCCAGATGGTATCTGATCACCCTGGCCTGCCTTCAACAAGAATCCTGTAATAGGTCAGGATCACTTTAGCCAGAATTCTCTCCCTTTCTTCCCCTACTTCACTCCCACAGCCCTGATGTTTCCTCCTAGTAATTTTCCATCCACTGACCTCCACGCCACTCCTTGGCTATAAATTCCTATTTGTCCATGCTCTGTTCAGAATTGAGCTCAATCTCTCTCCCTCACTGCAAAAATCCCATTGCAGGGGTCCCTACACCTATCAAGATGGTCCTAAATAAAGTCTGCCTCACCATATTGAACAAGGGTCATGAGTAATTCATCTTTAATACCATCATGTTCCTCCTGATACAGAAGCACCTGAGACTGCAGAGAGTGCCATGCAACAGGCAGATGAGTCAACCACAGAGCAACAACTATCACTTGTCCAGAAAATATCTACCCTCAACACTGCCCAGGGAACATCTACCTTCTTCTGGTCAACGATTTACAATCTCCTCCAACCTCCAACCTCCATACCCTCTCCTCACCCTCTTCTCTCAATATAGCCTTGTATCTCATGAAGAAAATAAACCCCCTTATACTGGAACTCTCTCCCTTTCCTGCTACTAAACTCACAAACCCACCGCACTTCTCTACCTTCCTCTCCCACTCTCCTCACAATGAAATAAAGGTGGCATTTCTTTTGTTGTTTTTGGGTTTGGGGGGATTTTTTTGGGTCAGAGTCTTTCTCTGTTGCCCAGGCTGGAGTGCAGTGGCGCCACCCTGGCTCACTGCAACCTCTGCCTCCCAGCTTTAAGTGATTCTCGTGCCTCGGCCTCCCGAGTAGCTGACACTACAGATGCCTGCCATCACACCCAGCTAATTTATGCCCGCCATCACAGCCGGCTAATTTTTGTATTTTTAGTAGAGATGGGGTTTCACCATTTTGGCCAGGCTGGTCTCGGATTCCTGACCTCAGGTGATCCACCCACCTTGGCCTCTCAAAGTGCTGGAATTAAAGGCATGAGCCACCACACCCAGCCCAAAGGTGGTATTTTTTCCTATCTTGGAGACCATCCCTCTTGTATTCTTCTCTCATAGACCATTGTGAAAAATAAATATTATAACCTGTGTTTCACAAAGCACAGTTTCTGACACATTAAAAAGAATTCAGGCCGGGTGCGGTGGCTCAAGCCTGTAATCCCAGCACTTTGGGAGGCCGAGATGGGCGTATTACAAGGTCAGCAGATCTAGACCATCCTGGCTAACACGGTGAAACCCCGTCTCTACTAAAAAAAACACAAAAAATTAGCTGGGCCTGGTGGTGGGCGCCTGTAGTCCCAGCTACTCGGGAGGCTGAGGCAGGAGAATGGCGTAAACCCGGGAGGCGGAGCTTGCAGTGAGCTGCGATCCCGCCACTGCACTCCAGCCTGGGTGACAGAGCGAGACTCCGTCTCAAAAAAAAAAAAAAAAAAAAAAAGAATTCAATGAATAGACGCTGCTCTCAACATTAAGGTTTCCAACAGAGTTGTACCCAGTGGGTGCTCCAAGGATGAAAACAATCAATCCTATATTTGAATGGGGAGACAGAATCAGATAAGCATCTCCTCAAACAAAATTCTCACTGTTATCACCTCACTCGAAATAACCCAAGTGTTTATCTCCACAAGAAGAACTTATCCTACAGACTAGTAAGAAGAACAAGGGGTTAAAAAGTTAAGGCATCAACATTTTCTTGCTTTTGATTTAAAAACTACTCAAAGCGACTGTTAAACGACGGGGCACAACAGTGAAAACTAGGTTCCTTTCCATACTTGCTACAGTTACAGTTTCTCTTTCAGGAAACTATAACTTATGAAATTTAAGAGAACTGGAACGTTTAGATCACATTCAAAGTGTACACTGGACCTTCTGCCAATATCTAAATCACAGGGGGGTACACAGGACCCCGTTAGAGAAACAGCACAGTATGGACATTCACAAGATTCATTCTCACCGTCGTCTTCCTTCTAAATGGAGTCTTGGCAATTGATTTCTCAAAATTTAAAAAAATTTAAAAGTCGGGCAAATTTACACAGAGGGAAACAGAATATCTTTACTTGTTAAAGCCAGGAACACAATCAGGCTCTTTGCTCCCTTCTGTGAAAATATTCCTGAGACCCTCTCACTCAAAACCCTGGACAGCCTGGCGATTTTGCTTTTCAGCATCAGGGCAAGCTGGCCAGTTGGGTTTAGAGCCTCTGAACTGGCTGCTCGGTGAAGATCAATTTAAAAACTGAATACAGCCTTCATTAGCATTTCCATCAACCCATCCATTGGGAGCTCTCAGTATCAGCTCATAAAGAATTATGCTTTTAAGTTACATGTCTTTTAGAAGAGTCAGATACATTTTCTGAGTTCCCTTTTGGGAAGGTCGTCCTTCAAGTTTCACTGAATGCAAGTAAAAGCTCACCCTATCCCCGAGTCACTTTAGAAAAGCAATTACATTCTTTCATTAACAACACAGCAAGGACAAAAATATCAAAATAAAAAGATAATCCTTAAACACATTTAGCTTTAAGAAAAGCGTATTAGGTCAAGGACTCTATTTGGGAATTACTGGCCCACATGGTTTGATTTCAGGGCATAAGGGCACAAAGAGCTGTTTTTACTGCCTGTAAAACATTTAAAACCGTCATGAAAAATGTGAAAGATTTCATAGAAGAATCAAAATTTTCATCTTCTCATGAAAATTTGGAAGGCCTCACAGCACCGGCCTGCCTTGCCAGTATGGGCTAAAGACGAGTGGCGCCTGCCTCGGTCAGAGACTTTACTCTCAGGCTTGCCAAGGTTCCACCACTCCCTTCTGTCTCAAACCCAGGCAGATTTTACAAATTTAAGAGACCTAACTGACTACTGTAGACATCTGACTTTTGATGCCCGTTTTTTTTTTTTTTTTTTTTGGTTGTTTGTTTTCAGATGGAGTTTCACCCAGGCTAGAGTGAAGTGGCGCGATCTCGGTTCACTGCAACCTCTGCCCCGCAGGGGTTCAAGTGATTCCCCTGCCTCAGCCTCCCGAGTAGCTGGGATGACAGGCACCTGTCACCACATCCGGCTAATTTTTGTATTTTTAGTAGAGACGGGGTTTCGCCATGTTGGCCAGGCTGGTCTAGAACTCCTGACCTCAGGTGATCCACTGGCCTCGACCTCCCAAAGTGCTAGGATTACAGGCGTGAACCACCGCACCCGGATTGATGCTCATTTTAAGGCATTGTTAGGATACTAGGGTATGGTAGAGGGTAGGGGATCTATTTGCCGCGGTTGACAGCTGTTGATTCTGTAGATGAACGAATCTCAGGTGGTTCTAAGAAAAAGGTTCTGAGGGGGTAGATGGCAGAGTATTAATTAACCAGGTGCTGGGGACTAAGCAGAGGAGGAGGAGATAGAACACGACATTTTTCCCACCAATAAATTTTGCCTGGGATCAGTCCTGTTTTTCTTTCTGATGAATGTTATGAAATGAACATCAGACTGATTTCTTAATCTAAGTGTATTTCAGAGGATGATTTAGTTCTCACCCTCCTGCTCTCTTGGGTGGGGCAGATTATCCAATGATTCTTATCGTGATTTGTCAATTTTCCCCTGGGTGTTGCCTATAACAACATGTTCTCTTCAGAGATTCCCCCACCCAAGTTGCCCTGCTCTGAAGTCAGCACTAATTCACTCTTCTGCCTTCATTAACATCCAAGGGTGAGCTCTCATAAAGTAAACGCAACATTGCTTCAGGGGTCAATGCTCTATCTCCTGACTGCAAAAGAGAAAGCAGACAGACTTCCTCCAGGATAGAGGAACATGAGAAAGAAACTCAGAAGAATTCTTTAGTGCATCCAGAGTCGGGTTTTAGCCAACACAGTACAACTTATTTCTCCATGAACCAGTATTAGGAAAACCAAAAGCACCAGATCATCAAAATCACAAAAACAAGAACTCGGTGTTCTGCTAATACGTGCATAAATGAATGTATTTATATGGATCATACTTATTCTAGGCTTGTGCCACAGAACAGAATTTTGTTAGAATCCCAAGTCTGGAAGGCTGATGGTTGAGCCTGCCAACCATCTGCCAGCAGAAACCTATTTACACACAAGCTTTCACATATAGCTTGGAACAGATTCAGTTCTAAAAGACACATACCTTGAAAAAAGCCTACACTAAGCCTTGAGTGACCTATAACAAAGTCGGGAAACTGTTTCACAAATCAGGCACTTTTTCACTTCTCTCCATTCTAGTCATTTCTTTGATTTAGATTTTAGGTGGCCTCGAATAACTAATAGTCATGAGTACAAGACCTTCCAGAGCTGTGTTGTATGAAATCCCCAACGTGAGGAATCGCAACAACCCAAACACTCAGCTTCCTCCAAAAGCAACCAGCCAGAGGCCTGCAGAGAGAGGGGAGCCAGGCCTCAAGGCTGGAACTCTCAGGACTTTTGACCATCATCAGGAACATCGCGTCCAGGCAAATTCTGATTCATTCATTCTTTTGTGCCTTTCCTTTTTCTGAAGCCTCAACAGCTTTTTAGCTGTGAAGTCAGATGAGCTTAAAAGGAGGTTCGAAATATTGATCCTCTACAATCCGCCTTCTCATCAACACCTTTCCACTGGGACTTTGACTCTTCAGTCAGACTTAACAGAAAACATAGCTGACCAAGCTCCTGGAGAATAAAGAAAAGCTCTTTATTAACACTTGGTTCTTCTATGTTAAAACGCCATTGACCCCTCCCATCCTACTCAAGTTACAATTAACTAAGGGCCCCTTTGCCCTTCATAGTTATTGCCTTACAGAAAGATATATGAACCACATAGGCCCTTTATGTTTACAAAGATGCCAAATTCCTTCACTAATTAAGTTGAAGTAGGACTAATTCTGCCTCTTTCTGAAGTTGGGAACATTTGCCGTGTTTTCAATAATGCACATGAATGGTGAGGTCTCTGAACATTCAGGTAAGTACATTCGTTTGTCTTCATTTTCTTTGATGATCTCCCAAATCTCAGTATTCTCAAGGTTTTAAAGAAAAAGGGTGGTGGTAGAGATATTCCTGATATAAGACAGCAACAATATATGTTACACAAAAACATTATTGTCAGTAAAATCTGCCAGAAGAATGTAATGCAGAGTTGAAAGAACAATGTGGCAATATTACATGTTGTGACAACACAGAAGTAATACAACTTAAAAAAATGGAAGAAAGCAGAGAAAAACTGGAAATTTGACTAAGTTCATGGATTGGCGTACAGGAAATAGGTAAGGATTCAAGAATATCCTTAAAAACTGACAAACCAAGGCCGGGCGCGGTGGCTCAAGCCTGTAATCCCAGCACTTTGGGAGGCCGAGGCGGGCGGATCACGAGGTCAGGAGATCGAGACCACCCTGGCTAGCATGGTGAAACCCCGTCTCTACTAAAAAAATACAAAAAACTAGCCGGGCGAGGTGGCGGCGCCTGTAGTCCCAGCTACTCGGGAGGCTGAGGCAGGAGAATGGCGTGAACCCGGGAGGCAGAGCTTGCAGTGAGCTGAGATCCGGCCACTGTACTCCAGCCTGGGTGACAGAGCGAGACTCCGTCTCAAAAAAAAAAAAAAAAAAAAAAAAAAAAACTGACAAACCAGATAATATAAAGTTAAATAAGAAACTAGTGGCTGTGGGCATTTTTTTTTTTTTTTTTCAAAAAAAGGTAAAGTACAAAGGTAACACTAGAACAGAAATTCAAACCTTAACTGCCAAAATTAATATTTTTAATAAATTGAACAAAACTCTGTATCTTATGGAGAAAAAGCATAGACAATATAACAATGCTTTTTCATAATACTTGCTTAAAGTACGAGACTTTTGCACTTGGAGGCTATCTTGGAATTCTACCTATAGTATGCTACATGGTAAAGCAGAATTTTAACATAGCCTCCAAGATTCCTGCTTTCTGGGGTACATGTCCTATATTATCATCTCCTAACTGTAGACAGGTTATGAATATGATATGACTTCACTCCCACAATTAGGTTACATTATATGGCAAATGTGAGAGGGGACTATCCTGGGTGGGTCTGACCTCAAAAAGTACACCCTTTAAAGATAGTCTAGGGCTAGAGAAAATATTAGTCAGAAAAATTCAAAGCAGCAGAGACACTACTAAGAGACAAACCATGGGGAAGTCATGTGGGCAGCTTCTTGGAGATAAGGGCTTCAGTGCAACCACGGCAAGCAATGGAATTCTGCCAACAACTAGTTAGTTTGGAAAACGACTCCCAAGCCTCAGATGATATTGAAACCCTGGTCAACACCTGAATTTCAGCCTGGTGAGACTAAGCAGAAAAGCAGAAAACTCAACTAACCCATGTCCAAACACCTGACCCACAGAAACTATGAGCTAATACATTTGTGTTGTTTTAAGCCACTAAGTTTGTGGCAATTTTTGTGCAACAACAAAAAATGCCACCTTCCATTAAAAAAAAGGAAATAAGAAAATACAGTATGCGTCTGCTGATTTGTGTAAAAAAATATATACAGGAAGGATAAACCAAGAAGTAATGAGATTACTCATCTACAGAAAGAGGATGGGAATGGGTCAGAAAGAATGAGGAAGAAATTATACCTTCTGAGCATACTTTTCATGTATTTATAAGTTTTAGAACTGTGGCAATATTTGACATCACCTAAAAGTAAACAAAACCAACATGATTTTAATCAAAATGAAATAAGAGAACCTAATGTATTACAAATGAACAAAAGCAAAAACTAGGTAGAGAAGAACCTAAATAACTTTAGAAAACAGTACTCTAGATATTGTAATGCTAAAAACAAAAAAAAAAATGCACATGAATGCTACATTCTAGTTAGTAAATTTATTTCTCATAGGGGTATGTGTTAGCATTCTGAAACTACCAAGTGTGTAGTTTAGAATTGCACAAATAAGTAAACACGTTGTGGATAATGACAGCCAGGTTTCTCACATTCAGATAAAAGAGTTACATATAAGGGGGAAAGTGAGAATGAACCCTAAGGGTTTTAATACATAGATAGAAATGTGTGCATATGTATATGTATACACATAGACTTCCTATCTCTGTTGAGAAGGGCTAGAAGTACTGACATCTTAGGAACAATAAGCACATCTAGCACCAAATTTTGGTTTCTATATACCTTTGTCCAATAAGGGGAACTAGAGCTTCTTAGAAAAATGACTGATTCTACGGCTGGAGCAGGAAAAGAAAAAAAAAATCCAAGATAAGCTTGGAATATCTTATGGTACCAAAAAGTAAGAAACTGGTCCAAAAATTGGAACATGCCAAAGAATATTATAAGCCAAATTTAAGGACCTCCCAATAGCCAAATCTGGAACAATTTAAGCATCACAATAAATAATCATAGGAAGACATTGTAACCCATAGAATAAATATCCATGAATCCATACAGATATAAATAACTGAATAAATAATACGGGGAGAAGGAACAGCTCGTCCTCACAGAATTCTAACTCATATGAAGGGATGACAGAAATTTAAAAATCACTATTTGGCAAATACCACAGTGATAACTGATGCAGCCAGGAAATCAACAAATGCTAAAATTAATGAGCAAATGTAGGATGTGAAACAAGATATTTGCAGAGTTGCAAAGTATCTCCCCACAAGACGCTAATTACAAAGAGAAAAATCACAGCTTTACCGTTGCGGACTTCTGGCAGGCCCCACCTTAACCAAGTGATCAAGTCAGCAAAGTAACGACATATGCAGATACCACGTGCATGTGGTGAAAACGCACTAATACATACACGAGATAACTTCCACGATATTCATGCCAAAAATGCCCGGCCTGATCCACATACCCAAATTGAGGAATATTCTATGAAATAACTGGTCAGTAATCCCCAAAATTATCAAAATCATGAAAAACAAAGACAGACTAACAGTTCCAAATTAGAAGAAACTGGGGAGACGTAACAACTAAATGCAATGTAGGAACCAGACCTAGATCCTGGACCCAGACAAGGGCATCAGCAGGACAATGATTAATAGTATTGTGTCCCTGTTAATTTCCTACTTTTGCTAATCACACTATGATTATATAAGACATTATTTGGGGAAAGTAAGAAAGTTACACAGCAATTCCATGTACTAGTTTGCAACATTTTTTAAGTCTGAAATTCTTTTAAAATTAATCTTGCCACCTATAAGGTATGGGCTGATAGAGGATACACAAGCTTAATGCTGGGGTAAACATGGGGAATTACTATCAACTTAATAGTGAAATGGCTAGGGTAGGAAAGAAGTTAAGAAATACTAACAAAGAATCAGAACAGCTATCCATGTCATTCTCTAGTTCTTAACACTAAACAAGGCATCCTAGTTGACTGGCATTTCGTATATGCTTCCTGGAGGCAGGCAAGCAGGTAGGGAAGTGTGTGTGTATGTGTATCCTGTCCTCTCAACTAGGACGTGTAAAAGCTTTTAGGGCATGAAAAAAATCTTTTGTGTGTGTGTGTGTGTGTGTGTGTGTGTGTGTGTGTGTGAGACGGAGTCTCGCTCTGTCATCCAGGCTGGTGTGCAATGGCACGATCTTGGCTCACTGCAAACTCTGCCTCCCAGGTTCAACGGATTTTCATGCCTCAGCCTCCTGAGTAGCTGGGATTACAGTAATGTGCCATCATGCCAGCTAATTTTTGTGTTTTTATTTTTATTTTTTTATTTTGGGGGTGGGGGGTCTCGCTCTGTCGCCCAGGCTGGAGTGGCACGATCTGGGCTCACTGCAAGCTCCGCCTTCCAGGTTCATGCCATTCTCCTGCCTCAGCCTCCCGAGTAGCTGGGACTACAGGTGCCCGCCACCACGCCTGTCTAATTTTTTGTATTTTTAGTAGAGACAGGGTTTCACCATGTTAGCCAGGATGGTCCCGATCTCCTGACCTCGTGATCCACCTGCCTCAGCCTCCCAAAGTGCTGGGATTACAGGCATGAGCCACAGCGCCTGGCTAAAGGCAGTTTTTTCTGTTTTCTTTTGTTTTGTTTTGTTTTTGAGATGGAGTCTTGCTCTGTCGCCCAGGCTGGAATGCAGTACAGTGGGGAGATCTCGGCTCACTGCAACCTCCACCTCACAGGTTCAAGCAATTATCTGTCACAGCCTCCCAAGAAGCTGGGATTATAAGCACCCACCACCACACCCGGCCAATTTTTGTGTTTTTAGTAGAGATGGGGTTTCACCATCTTGGCCAGGCTGGTCTTGAACTCCTGACTTCAAGTGATCCACCCACCTCGGCCTCACAAAATGCTGGGATTACAGGCATGAGTCACCACGCTAGGCCCGGCATGAACATCTTAATCTATCTTTACATTATCTGATAATATGATCTACATAGACTAGGAACACAACAAAACTTACTGATAATGTGTACTTAATACTTCAAAGAAAGTACCTGAAATAACATTACTCCAAGAATTCTTGTAGCTCATGAATTCCTTAGTGTTATTCCTCTTAGTATATTTTCAGTAAATTTTTTTCCTAAAAGATCGTTGAACTCCCATTTACATATTCAGGCTTTGTAATGTATAGAATAATAGTAGTAAGCAGGCATTTTAGACAAATCGGGTGTTCCAAAGCTGCATTCCCAGGTGTTACGTGTATTCCCAAAAGCAAATTTTTTCCTTCTGTTAATTAAACTGAGTTATAATGAAAGAGTTGATTGTGTGTGTTGCAAGTGTTAGTAGTTCCATTTTCTACTCTACTTGTCCTCTGCATAACAGGGCCTGGCACATAACAGGTGCACAAAAAGTATCTGTCAAATGAATAAAATCCACATGGTCCTCCTGATGATGTGATTTCAGAGCCAAGAGTCAAAAAGCACACCAGGTCACTTCTTCTAAACAGGCTGATAACCCAGGGCTTTCTCTGACAATAGTCAAGGCACATAAGAAAGGACCACTATGTCTAACTTTTTATATTGAGGCATATTTCAAGAGTAATCTAAAATTATCATGCAATTGTTAGGATAAAAACCAAGTCACCACGATGATTTTTAACATCCTTCACACAATTGTTAATTAAACCAAAATGACAATTCTCAAATCAAATGAATATCCTTTCTCTCTGGAAGGAGATAAACGAGTAGCAGTTTAAGAAATTTTAAGTTGATACCCATATTTTTTAGACCAAACTTAAAAACAATCAAGACAGGAAAAACACAATCACATATCAGCTCTGAAAACACTGCAGCATTATTATTGTGGTGGTAGTTTCCCTACTAATTTTGCTCTTTGTGTAGCTTATAATCCTTCTTTTATAATGAGGCGCCTTCTGAATTTGACTGCCTTTTGTCAGCTCTGTGCCAAGTTACTCAAAAGATATGTGTTATTTTGGGTCAGAAGCTGAGATTGAAACATGAAGTACAATAGCAGAGGTCAAATGCCTTCTACAACTTTAGTCCAACAAAACACCCCCCATACAAAAGGAAAAGCTCACAGCTTCCTGAAGATAGTCTCCCTTCCTCTGGCCTCACACTTGGGTGACCCTTGTTTATCATACCGTCTTCCAGAGGCACTGCCCCACTCTGCCATAACCAGCACTGCACACGTTCCTGGGGTGGATGGTTAAAGGGATTCACCAGGGGATGCTGCTGGCTTTATTTTCTTCCAAACTGTATTTGCTTTTGTTTTTATTCCAGCCTGTGTACACACCAAGTAAATAAGATATGTAAGCCAAATGCTTTGTTAATATCTGAAATGAGCTTTCATGGTTTTATAAGCAAAATTACAGGGTCCTAAACACTGGCTATCCTACAAACCCAAATTAAAGGTGATTATTGGTCTTAGCCCATTTGTGTTGCTATAAAGGGATACCCAAGGCTGCGTACTTTATAAAGAAAATGTTTATTTAGCTCATGGTTCTCTTGGCTGTACAAAAAGCATTGCGCCAGCATCTGCTCCTGATGAGGGCCTCAGGCTGCTTCCACTTATGGCAGAAGGGGAAGAGGAGCTGCTGTGTGCAGAGATCACATGGCAACAGAGGTGCCAGGCTCTTTTAACAACCATATTTTGCATGAACTTATAGGGCTAGAATTCACTCATTACCAGCAGTGATGACAACAAAAAGACTCATTAGGACACCAAGCCATTCATGAAGGATCCATCCCCATCACCCAAATCACCTCCCACTAGGCTCCACCTCCCAACATTGGGGATCGAATTTCAACATGAGGTTTGGAGGGTCACATATCCAAACTATAACACTGCTCATATTAACAGCACCTTGATGTATTCCCTTCCATAGTACCACATTCTTCTGTAAAGTTAGGACATTTGAGATTTGAAAGAATCAGTATCTTTCCTTTTCAGAATTCTGAGATTTATTTTGTTAACAGGAAGAGAGAAATTATATTGGAAGCCTACTTATCAAATGCTGAATCTAAAATGAGGACAAGTTTGTTGACAAAATAATTTGAACTCTCAAATTCCTCCTCCTCAAGAAAATTTTCCATAATTTGCATAACAATCTATTGCTTTTTTAAATTCCAATAGCTCTTATAGGCTGCCCCATATCATCTAGAACTTATTCTTACAGTGCCGATTTGAATCATTCATTGCTTTATGATGTACCCCTTGAGATTTAACTTCTTAACTAGATTACACATTTTTTAAGGCCAGGAAGTAGGAGTCTGCTATTTCTATCCACAGTTATGGTTGGCTTCATGTTGGGCAGTGTTAGGACATCCCTGTTGATTGTTTCCATGAAAATCATTAGAAAGGCAACGAAATAACCTTACATAACAAGGTGACACGGAAGAAAAAAAAAAAACTAGTAATATATCGGCTATTTTCTTTTTATCACCAACACCTAAACACTGCCTCTTGGTAAAAACAAATTTCACTCAGGGAGTTCGGTGAAGCAAAGTAGAGGAACAATATCCGATCTGCTTAGTTCCTGAGAAAACTTTAGTGTCAAAAGAAACAAGGGGTGATTGAACAAAACAAAATACTGAAACACCAGATCTTTTAAAATGCTAGTTTTTTTTTGTTTGAATCAAAGCTAATTAATTCAAAACAAACATGAAAAATTATGAAAGATAAGGAAAAGAGGATTCTGGTTCCACACTGTACTTGAGCACCCCACTTACAAAGCCTTAGATAAAAATGCAAGAAAAAAATAATTTCAAAGCACTTAATATAAAATCATTCTCCAGTTGATAAAAGCCAAAACTGTAATGACAACAGAGCATAGCTATTATTGAGAAGTGAGTTGACAAAGCCAAAAATATTGAACTAATTTCCTTGCCGAAAAGCATTACAGAAATATTTCTGATACTATGCTATTTTAGAAAACGATCTTACAAAAATCTTCCCTGAAATGAAGTTCCTGTTTTTATAGGCTGTGTATGAGCCTTGATTTAATCTATCCCAGTCGCTTTTGGAGATAGAGATTCATCTAACAAGAAATTACATAAAGCAAGGAAATGGTTCTGGGGGCAGAGGGTGGGGGACGGAATGAAGAGATGTCATTATACCATGACCATGAGTTCAACAGACAGGACCATACCTAGATCGGGGGGTAACAAACTTCTGAAACCCACAAACTCCTTCCACAGGAACAATGCTGTGTTCATGCCAGTAGTTTTTATTTTTACAAATGTGGTTTACTATTTTTTACAGTACATAAATGATTAACTTAAAATGCATACGTTAGCTCAGTATAACTCTATTTTATTACAATATATAGTTTTGTTGTTGTTGAGACGGAGTCTCACTCTGTCTCCCAGGCTGGAGTGCAGTGGCTCTATCTCAGCTTACTGCAACCTCTGCCTCCCGGGTTCAAGCGATTCTCCTGCCTCAGCGTCGCGAGTAGCTGGGATTTCAGGTGTGCGCCACCACACCTGGCTAATTTTTATATTTTTAGTAGAGAGGAGGTTTCACCATGTTGGCCAGGCTGGTCTCAAACTCCTGACCTTAAGTGATCCTCTCGCCTCAGCCTCCCAAAATGCCGGGATTACAGACAAGAGCCACCACGCCCTGGCTAATACATAGTTCAGTTTTAAAACCATCTTTAAGTAGTCATTATGAAGATAAAACATACTATGCAACGTTAAAGTGATTTCAAGGAAAGAGACAAATAAGGCAAAATTTGAGGAGTTAGCTGGTGGGATTTAAAACAGTGAAATTTCTTGTGGTCAATTTAGCTAAGTTTATTTCTGGTTAGTGATCCAGAGCACCCAGCCAACAATTCACACCCACTGTCCTTTCACAAAACTGAATCAGGATAGAAAATAACAGCATCCTGGCAGGCCGGCAGTCATTCAGCTGATGCAGTGATTTTCCAGCCTAGGCAGCAACCCCAGAGCCTCCACTCACCCTACTCGACCCCTGCCTGGCCCCCTGACCCTGATAACTGTGTAGCAAGACCTCACTCCTCAAATAGTGGCCAGTTTATACTTGAGTTACAAAGGAAGATCATAAATCTAGCAAACTTCCTCCTTAAATTGGGACAGTTTCTTTGCCAGATGTTCATTTTTACTGACTTTTTTCACATAACAATGGGAGTGGAGAGAGGATACATTCATTATACAAGTGATTTTCAAATAGCAACACCAAAAGAGGGCAGGAGGGAAGCACAGGCATCACCCAACCACCTGGGCTGTGTCCCCACCAACAGCACAATGGAGCAAAGCTGGTGAGGGAGGAGGACACAGAGGGCTTAATAGACAGCAGCATTATCCAAGGCACATGACAGGCAAGATGGAAGGAATACAAATAATGTAACTCATTGAAGATGATGTTTTTTCCCATTTTTTTGACACAGCCAGATATTACTTGGCCAGCTACACAACACATTTGCCTTTCCATCCCCACCCATCTGTAATTTTTTCTTTTTTCAATCGGATGTTCTGTTCACACACTCATCCATAAATAACCTGCTTGGAGCCTGATAATTTTCCTTTTTTTTCTCCCCCTTAAACTCCATAAACTGTTTCCTGTAGAGTTTTAGCCAATGTCGAAGGTGAGGCTGACCATGAGTCCCAAGTTGTGTGGGCCGTTGCATGGAAGCAACAGGTTTTTTAAGTTTATCCAATACACACACACACATACACACACACACACAGTGGATAGCAAAAGCTGAAGAGAAGCATCTGCAGCCTGCACATACAACAGAGCTGTTAAATTCCTGGCTCACAAACAACAGACAAGAAGTCAGCTCAGAGGCCAAAGATTTCCAGGAACGTTTATGTTTGGGTAGATCGTAAACTGTGGCAGTCAACTCAAGTCCTCCCAGACTCTGCCGGAGAATGATGCTACACACTTTTGGTTTTCAAAGACAAAATGAACACAAATAGCATATCCCTGCATTTTCTTTTCCCTTGTCTTCCCAGCCCCCAAACTTCTCCCACAACCCCCAACCACTCTTAAACCTCATTGTAAATTCATTCCCTACTGCTGGCCTCATGCTCATTTCTACCGCACCCAATTCCCTCCCCTTTCCCCTTTTTTTTGCAAGTTTCCCCATCACCTCTACCATGGCGAAATTAACATGTTAGTACAAGTTTTAAATATCCCCCAGGCACAGGCAAAACTAGAGATGCAGGGTCTGTTTTTCTATATTACAGAGAACTGAAAGGTCAGCTACACATTTTCTTTGCTAATACTTAAGTGGCTGCATGATGCTAATTAAAAACTCATTTTATTCTTTGTGGTTTATCACTAAAATACAGGTAGTATCTTTTATATACCCTAGTGGCAACAGTTTCAGATCAGTTAATACGACTAAGAAACTCTCAATATATTTGGCTGACAAATTTTTTTTATTAAAAGTATCAGTCACACAAATTTCATGGATGTGAAATCTTTGGCAGGTCATCTCTATCTCCTCAGCTCAAGATGAATTTTTCTTAGACTTGTTTCAGTCTATAAAGCATTCACTATAATCAATGAAATAACATCAATGCATAAGGTAGGAAGTTTACATTCTATCTCCCACATCCACCACTCCCACAAAAGAAAATACTGTCAACTATAGGCAGTCCACAGCCTCCTCCAAGCCTTTTGCTTTTTCCTTACGAGTATTACACTGTGTATATAAGCACAGAGGACCATCCAGTAGCCTAGCAGCTCTAGATCAGCTGTTCTGTTAATCTTGCTCCTTCTTGCATGTTATTCTTGTCCCTCAAACAAACGACAACATTTCCTGAGCTAATCCCATCTTACTGGTACAGGTGGTGAGGCGTTTCTACATCTGGCCCCTCTCTGAAAGGGGAAAGTTGAAATGCATACTGTTAAGTGGCACAGAGAGGGAATGAAGAGAAAGGCAGCCAAGCTGGGGCCTCAGAATAAGGCAGGCTCGCCCCCAGATGGAGTATTTCCTTCCTGTTATAGGTGTTGCCTTTCCCATTGCACCTCTTCGGATGGCTAGGAATTACTTTGTTCTTGTTTTACCCTTTCTGCTAACCTCAATTCTTCCCCACTGTAGGGAAAGCTTCTTTTGTTGACAGTGCTCTTCTCATGGGTTTAGCCTGGGAACAGGAGGGTAGATGCTCAATAGATTCTCCCACTCCACAGGCATCCTTTGCACTCTACCCTGCTGGACAGGGTCTCGCTATTGCTCAGGCTGGAGTGCGGTGCTACCATCGTGGCTCACTGCAGCCTCAACCTCCTGGGCTCAAGGTATCCTCCTGCCTCAGCCTCCCAAATAGCTAGGACTATAGGTACATGCTACCACACCCGGCGAATGTTTTATTTTTTGTAGATGGAGTCTATGTTGCACAGACTGGTCTCAAACTCCTAGCCTCGAGTGATCCTCCCACCTCAGCCTCCCAAAGTGCAGGGATTATAGTCAGAAGCCACCACACCTGGCTTTTGGTGGCTAGTTGACACCAAAACCATTTACCAGGATCTTGCCAACTGATTCAAGCCAACCTAACTTAACTCAAAGACATTAATGTGGCTATTAGTTTTGGAGGCAAATTAAGTAGTGATTTTAAATATATATATGTGAGTATGTGTGTGCATATATATACACACAGGTATGTATATGTGTGCATATGTTTATTTACAGACAGATATAGATATGCAATCTGGATCCAAAGTGGATACACAGTGACTAATTATATGTTATCTAAGTTTTTCTTTTGTGATCAGCATGTCTCGGAAAAATAAATTATACGTTATCTCAGTTTTTCTTGTATGACCAGCATGTCTTGGAAAAATAGAACTTTTGATTGTGCAAGTATTGCTGGTGTGTCTTGGGCTTCAATGCCAATAAAACACTGAGGCTTAAGTAGCTAAAAAGCTTATTTGCGGACTTGCTTGCACTAAGGGTTTCACCAATAGTCTGACCTCTCTGTTGCCCTCAATTGTCTTATAAAAAGAAGACACTTGCTACAACCACTCACAGGCAAACTCTTTATATAGACGTAGATTGCTTCATCTTGTAAGTGTGAAATGTATTTTATCATCTATAAATCACAAACCCCAACAGGACCCAGCATAGGGCCCACTCATTTCACAGTACTAAAATGAAACACTTTTGCAGATACATAGAAAATAAATTTCTAAAGGAAATAATTCATCTAGCCAGGCATTGTGGCTCACACCTGTAATCCCAGCACTTTGAGAGGCCGAGGCGGGTGGATCACTTGAGGTCAGGAGTTCAAGACCAGCCTGGTCAACATGGCAAAACCCCTTCTCTACTAAAAATACAAAAATTAGCCAGGTGTGGTGGTGTGTGCCTATAATCCCAGCTACTCCAGAGGCTGAGGCACATATATCACTTGAACCCAGGAGGTGGAGCTTGCAGTGAGCCAAGATCACACCACTGTACTCCAGCCTGGGCAACAGAATGAGACTTGTGTCTCAAAAAGAAAAGAACAACAAAAAGAGATAATTCATCTAGAAGTGTTTTATTATATTACAAACACACGTAACTATAAAGATTATAATGCATTCCCTATAAACCTAGCCCCTTTCTTATTAAATCTTACCCTTTACCACATTTCCTTCAGGTTTTTTCACATACATTTTAAAGATTTTTTTTTAATGGTCATAGTATGGCTAAATCAAGAACTAAGAGAAGAAACCGTTGGAAATTGGTTCCAATTTTAAGTTAAAAATCTAGACTATAAATTATCTTTAGCTTACTTCCTAATAATTTTAGTTCTCGCTGATATCATTGATAGATGATAATGTAAAACTTCTACCTTTACTCGGAGACACTAAACTCTTAATGACATATTTGAAAGTCAGTATTAGATTTTATCTTTTAGATGGAATTAAAGCAGTCCTTTCGCCTAAGTTCCCTATTTAGTTCAAGAAAAATTTCTGAGTTTTTAGTATCTATAACTTATGATTTATGAAAATAATAGTACTTTTACTTTTGGCATTAAATTTATTTTTAAGTACTGAGTGCAAAAGAAAAAAGTTGGCAAGTTTATAAAAATTTCAAACAAGGAAATCAGAACAGCTACAACCACAAAGTCCCTCAGGGACAAGTTTCCATTGCTGTAGAAAATAAGATTGATGTGAAGGTTATCAGAGGTTAATACATTTATGCTGACATTTATGCTGACATCATTACTGATATTACAAAACTGCCTAACATGGTATATGAAGTACACAGAGTATATACTCAATAAATATTTGTGGGATTCATATATTGTCTGGATTATGCAAAAGAGCCGACCCAACTGCCGATTAAATTAATATAACTTGACTTTAACACACACAGAAGAAAACTAAATATTTTAAGTAAAGCCATTTCCTAATGGCTCATTTCTGTTATATTTTGCTAGAATATTCCTAAACCCTCAAACAGTAGGATTGCATAAATAACAAGGCCTACTGATGCAGGGCATGTCACGATAGCTTTTTTATTCTGAATCTGATAAAGATGCAAGAAAACAAAATTACACAGAAAAATTTGTTCTTCCCCCCAGAAAACAACCTAAGAGAATTTAGCAGTCACGTTCAAGCCTCTTAATCCTCTGAAGAAAGTAAAGCCTGATTAACAAGCTTCATAACTCAAGGATGTTCCAAAGCACTGTTACGGACTAACTCAATGAAACATTAACGGATTTTCGAGATCCTAACATCTGAATCGCAAAAGCCAAAGGAAGAAAGTAAGAAGGATTGAGAAAAGGAAAGTGTTTAACCTTCCATTTAAAAGAAAATTCAACCAGAAACTGTCTTTTCTCCAAGTAATCCTAGTTAATTGAGGTTTTGTTGTACAGTAGTTCACATAACCCCCAAAAAATATTTCCAGGTCAAAATGCTTATAGCCCAGTCCCCAGTTGTCTATTAACCAACCCCAGCTATGTAAATAGCTCCTGAAAGAATCGAATATTGTTAGGAACATAAAAAGTTCTCCTTTAACAGAGGGTAGCAGGAAGATTAAGTCTTGTGACACACAAAAGCATGCAGTGTGGCAGGGGAACCTCCTGTAAATTATGTTAACTTTACAGCGATTTCTTTTGCTGATTCAAGAAAGAGAGCAAATACCAAAGAGCTAAAAGGTGACAAGAATATCCTGACACAGGCTTGCTCAGGATAACAATCCACTTGAGCTCGGTTCCCGGTAACCATGGGGACCAGCATGATCTGTTGCTATCTATTTATCTTAGGCCTCAAGATACTCAAGTTCTTGTCCTCTCCATGAAATCAAGCAATTATTCTCAGAGATGAGAAGTTTGCCAATTATACAATAAAATCCTCCTCTAAATATTCTTTTTCAGAAACTGCATGCTCCTCCCATGTCCCTGCACAGCCTGAGGTGTGGTTTAATAAACAATTTTGTTAAAAGCTTTCTTTTGGCAGTGAAATCACTAAGCTTTCTCTTCAAACTATTCTTTGCCTGTAGAATGAGAGGGGATGCAGTGTCTATTCTGCTACAATTGCTAGGTGAAATGGAGATGCCCCTAGCACAGAACAATACCCTTATTCAAGGAGAATCACTGGCTTTCACCGTCATGGAGTACTCCTCCCATACTTACGTTAAAACATTTGATTTTTTAAATTTATAACATTGGAATGAAGGACACATTTTCCGTTTTCAAAGAACCATCAGATAAACTGTCAAATCACACACACACAACCAGTTAGAGGTTGAAAACTATATCTATCTATCTATCTATCTATCTATCTATCTATCTATCTATCTATGACAGACAGTCTTACTCTGTCCTCCAGGCTGGAGTGCAGTGGCACAATCATGGCTCGCTGCAGCCTCAACCTCCTGGGCTCAAGCAATCCTTCCACTTCAGCCCCCGGGTAGCTGGGACCACAGGTGTGCACCACTATGCATGGCTTTTTTTTTTTTTTTTTTTTGAGACAGAGTCTCACTCTGTCGCCAGGCTGGAGTGCAGGGGTGCAATCTTGGCTCACTGCAACCTCCACCTTCCCAGGTTCAAGCGATTCTCCTGCCTCAGTCTCCCAAGTAGCTGGGACTACAGGTACGTGCCACCACGGCTGGCTAATTTTTGTATTTTTAGTAGAGATGGGGTTTCACCATGTTGGCCAGGATAGTCTCGATCTCTTGACCTCATGATCCACCGGCCTCGGCCTCGGCCTCCCAAAGTGCTGGGATTACAGGCATGAGCCACTGCGCCCGGCCATGCATGGCTAGTTTTTAACATTATTTTGTAGAGATGAGGTCTCACTGTGTTGCCCAGGATAATCTCAAACTTCTGAGCTCATGCAATCCTCCCACCTTGAACTCCCAAAGTGCTGGCAGCCACCATGCCCAGCCCCAGAATATTTTTAAATTACAGAATAATTTTAAAAGGTAAAAATATAAAATAACAAGCATCAAATGCCATCTATTCTTCTACCACTGGTGAACAACCTTGAAAATGACCACGTCTCACATATAAGAGCTATTGTGAGCACCCAAGAACATTGCTACACGCAGCTTTTTCCCAAGACAGGAACCATTAATGCACCAGATGCTCCTCAATCCCTAAGAGCATCTTTTATTCTTTCGCAAAGTACATCTCTTCTGTGTCACTGTTTACAGGTCAAATCCTAAAGCCATTGATAGCTCTCGTTTCATTTTATGTTTTAGAGACAGGGCCTCACTCTGTCACCCAGGCTGGAGTGCAGGGGCACCATCATGGCTCACTGTAACCTCTAACTCCTGAGTTCAAGTGATCCTCTCCTGTCAGCCTCCTGAGTAGCTGGGACTACCTACCATACTCAGCTAATTTTTTAAGTTTTTATAGAGATGAGGTCTCATTATGCTGCCCAGGGTGGTCTCAAACTCCTGAGCTCAACTGATACTTCTGCCTCAGCCTCCTGTGTAGCTAGAACTTTGGGTAGGCACCACCACTTCCAGCTAATTTTTTTTTTTAAGGACAGGGTCTTGCTATATTGGCCAGGCTGCTCTCAAACTCATGGCCTCAAGTGAAACTCCTAACTCAGCCTCCCAAAGTGCTGGAATTACAGGCTCAAGCTATCACACTTGGCCCAGTATCTCTCTTTTAAACTAGTCTTGTTCAATGAAAAACTGGCAGCATAGACTTTTTAAATTATGTAAGCAAGTAAAAAGGTGCTGAGTCCCAAGACCTTGGACTGAGGCAAATATTTAAAGTAATTTTGTAAATGTTAGGTATCTAATGGAAAAACTGAGACATTCTGGAATTGGACACCAATGACTCTGTTATAATTCAGCATGGGAGGGAGGAAAGGCCAAAAGAAACCACATGCAAAGGGATCAGGGCCATTACCATTGGAAACTACTTTCTCAAGACCTTCCAGCAATAGCTTGATTCAATACCACTGACCAGTGTAGAGGGTCCATTATCTGGTCCCATCTCAGCATACATTAAGCACTAGTGACTAACATCTGCACCCTATACAAATACATCTTAAGAGTCTTGCTCAAGTAAACTGCATTCCTTAGACCAAAACAGGATCCTGGATCGTAGGTTGTTTGGGTTTTTTTCCGCCCCCCTCTCCATGGAAACTGTGTGCATTTCTCTGGTTCTCAAGAGGTACCAAATGCTAGCCATTAGCTACAAATAAATAGCCTCAAGAGATGAGCAGTTCATACAGTAGTCTAGAAACATGTGTAGTTACAGTGCTGGCGCCTTGGCAGGCTCACTGCTAGTAAAGGAAAGCTGGAGAGCATGGACACAGTAATGAGCTATTAAACACAAATAATGTCAACATGGAATCTTTTCCTGGGGCTTAGCATCAGGGAGGGAGGGCACAAAGGAGACAACAGGAGAAGACACTGCCATTTGCTGTTCAGATCCTCATGACATTTTTTAAGGGCTCATACCTGGGAAGAGTTCCCAGTTTCCACCGCCAGGTCTAGAACGTCTACCATGCATTGTTATGTCCCAAGTCCAGGGATAGAATCCAATTGTAGTTAGTGAACTGGGTCAAAAACCTCTTGAACACACAAGGAAAAACTAGTAGAGTTCTGTCACTTTATTTTTTTTTTTTATGTGTCTGTAATTCCGGTTATGGAAATAGTTGGTTCTAATTTTAACCAACACCTACTACTGTTTCAGCACATTCCTCTCGGTTCGAGGAAACGATGACTTTCCAGTCAGGGTCCGCAGTGACACAGACATGAACTTGGAAATTTAAACTTCCAGTTTTCAGCCACTCCACCACGTTTTTGTTTGCATGTGTGTGTGTTTTTAGAGAGTCAAAATACCATGAAAAACAATGTCCAGTCTTTATGGAATTCATACAGCAGTAAGACTATTCATAAGATTCATATTAATAGCCACAAGTATTCAATACAGCTGACACACAAAAATTTTGCTTGGGAAGGGGCCGGATTTATTTATCTAGGTAAAATAAAATAGATGCCTGCCCCCAGTGAGCCTGTAATCACAGAGAGATAAGCTTCTGACTCATGAAACAGAAGACCCCAGGACAGACTGCCTAATAGAGGCCTAGAAAAAAAAAGGCGATCCTTTTTCTTAATAATTTGCCAGTGACCTGTGTTCACTTGATGTTTTATAATTATGTCAAAGAGTAATACCAGGGACAGTATCAGGCAGTTATACCAGTAATTACAAGGGTAGGTTGCAAAAATTTTCTCCCATTCTGTAGGTTGCCTGTTCACTCTGATGGTAGTTTCTTTTGCTGTGCAGAACGTCTTTAGTTTAATCATATCCCATTTGTCAATTTTGGCTTTTGCTGCCGTTGCTTTTGGTGTTTTAGACATGAAGTCCTTGCCCATGCCTATGTCCTGAATGGTAC
>NC_045444.1:38159406-38163777 GCF_002776525.5 Piliocolobus tephrosceles | reverse complement strand
TTTTTTTTTTGAGATGGAGTCTCGCTCTGTCACCCAGGCTGGAGTGCAGTGGCCGGATCTCAGCTCACTGCAAGCTCCGCCGCCCGGGTTTACGCCATTCTCCTGGCTCAGCCTCCCGAGTAGCTGGGACTACAGGCGCCTGCCACCTCGCCCGGCTAGTTTTTTTGTATTTTTTAGTAGAGACGAGGTTTCACCGTATTAGCCAGGATGGTCTCGATCTCTTGACCTCGTGATCCGCCCGTCTTGGCCTCCCAAAGTGCTGGGATTACAGGCTTGAGCCACCGCGCCCGGCCAGTTATATATATTTTAAAGCCAATGTACTTAAGCTTTTTCTTTCCAAGTAATTATTTTTGACATCACGTAGATAACTTAGAATGTAAAAACATCAAAGTCGAGGTGCTAATACAAAATTGATATAATACAGACTTAGGAATAAAGATGACATACTCAAACTATAGAAGGAGCCAAAAAGTGGTTCTGGTGATGAAGTAATGTTGAAGCACATGTAAGGTTTAAATAAAACTGCTTCACTAGGCCGGAAGCAGTAGTTCACTCCTGTAATCCCAGAACTTTAGGAGGCCAAGGCAGGAGGATCACTTGAGCCCAGGACACCTTGCGCCTCCTAAAAACTTGTTTTTAATTAGCCAGGTGTGGTGGTGCACGCCTGTAGTTCCAGCTACTCAGGAGGCTGAGGCAGGAGGATTGGTTGAGCCCAGGAGTTCGAGGCTGCAGTGAGCCAACATCACATCAGTGAACTCCAGCCTGGGCAACAGAGTGAGACACTGTCTCAAAACAAAACAAAACACCATCACCGACAAAAAACTGTTTCATGAAAACTTGGAGTGGGAAAATTCAGATTTTCTAAAATTTCTCTCCTATTTTATATGTGTAATGAAACATTTAACATACATAAATAATATTAACATTATTTCACCTATATCACAAGAAGTTTATACATTCAGAACTTATTTGTTATTCTTCTTGAGAATGTACGCTATCACCTCATTTGAGAGTTGTCTTATAATCAAGCATATGCTATAGTTTTAATATATTTATTTGAAATTCACCAGGCCACAAAGTTTCATCTTTTTCTATCTAATTTGGTCCATATAAGCTTTTTAGTAAAACTCATTTTGTCTTTATAATACTTTTTTCAGTGAATATAAGGCAATAAACCTTCCTGAAATTCAGCTGTCATCCTACATTAGACTTTATATTATAAACAGTTTTCTATACCACTCAACATTAAATACAAATGATTTTCAATGTACAGAAGTGGTTCCTACTAAAATAAAAACAAAATATCACCACCATAATATTTGAATGGTGTTTTGTAATTGTGTTATTTGGTATACTTTACTTTTTTGTAACAATAACTAAAAAAATTTTCAGGCCGGGCGCAGTGGCTCACACCTTAATCCCCGCATTTTGGGAGCCCAAGGCCAGTGGATCACGAAGTCAGGAGTTTGAGACCAGCCTGACCAACATGGTAAAACCCCATCTCTACTAAAAATACAAAAATTAGCTGGGCATGTTGGTGCGTGCCTGTAATCCCCAATACTCAGGAGGCTGAGGCAGGAGAATCGCTTGAACCCGGGAAGCGGAGGTTGCAGTGAGCCGAGATCACGCCACTGCATTCTACTCTGGGCGACAGAGCAAGACTCTGTCTCAAAAAACATATATATAAAAAATATATAATATATATTTTTATATTATTTATAGATATATATATTGTATATATATTTGGTAGTCAGAATTTTTCAAACAATGTAACCAAAGTTCTCAAAGTTCCCTGGAGGCCCCAGGGAGCCCAGGAACAAGGCAGTCTTTGGCTTTTAACTGTTTTATATACTGTAGTTCTGTGTAACTTTTAATTTGGGTAACAAAGGTTCTGCTATTTAAAAAAAAATTTAACCACCACTTGTGAATGATCAATAATAGTATTTAGGTGAGTTTTAAAAAGGCTCTTGGTGCCAGAAGCTTGGTTTAGCAGGCTATGCTTACTCATTAAAAGCTACATGTAATATGAAGCAACACTGGGGCATTAAATTTAGCAGTTGCTATGTTCATATGTCTATAGTTTGCGTGTATATATATATACCACGTATTACCTAATTTAACCAAAGACACCTTTACCGGAACCATGTCAGACCATAATTATAAAGAATCCAAACCACTTTTCTATCGTTATTGTCCAACCTATACTCAGTGTCCGTCTCCCGCTTCCCTCCACTGTTTTGTTTTGTTCTAATTTGTCAGCGTAAAATTATATAAGAACCTCACCTATTTGTATTGGCTAGGACCTGAGAAGCTGCAAATAGAGCAAAAACCCAGACAACAAATCAACAGACAGCCTGCTTGAGGCTCCTGTCTTGTTTGCTGCTTACTCTGAGACATCAATTTGTCATCATCTAGGATCTACAGCAATCAGAGGGGAGAGGAAATCAAAGAAGGAAGAAACAAGTTTGGGATGGCGGTAAAACAGCACCAAAACCTAGACACTGTGGGGTTTTTTGGAAGATTTTTCAAAAGTCATTTATTTCCAACACCCTCATTTTATAGATGAAGAATCTGAGCACCTGAGACTTCCCCAGCTTGTAGGAGTATTCCTTTACTAATGAAATTAATAAAAACTCTAGCTCCAAAAGTGAAGGTTAATGATGAGTAAGTTTGTCTCTAATAAGTTTTTATAGATTTCAGTGGCTAGCTATCTGCTGTGACTTACTGCACTGTAATTCCTGGTAATCCTCATGGAAACTAACTTTTTTCTTGATTGTGCTAGATCTCTATGGTAAACTTTCCAAATAGAGAGGTTTCAAGCTACTTGCCATATCTTTTCAGAAAAGTTAAACATTCCCATATTTTTTTTTTATTTCTAACCAAGGGCATTTTCATGCATTGAAAACCAAGTGCTTATAATCCCGCTTTGAAGCTTGAGACAATAAACAAGATGTTACATAAATGATCATTCTAACTTCCCAGATAGGAATTTCTGCCCCCAAATGAATCAGAAAATGGACTCAACTTCACAGCTTCCTATGAGCACACTCTTCCTATGAGCTCCTATTTCTCAGATGTGAGAAGTGCACTGCCTGAATAACTATTAATATTTTTTACACCCTAGAAACAATACGAAGTTTACACAGGTGTTCAGCCCACTATGGAGGGTTCTCATCAGGACTGCCAAACTATCTCTCATTTACAATTTTTTCTTGACACAGGGTCTCCTTCTGTCATCCAGTCTGGAGTGTAGTGGTACAATTACCGCTCACTGCAGCCTCAACCTCCAGGGTTCAAATGATCCTCCCAGGCTCAACTGATCTTCCCCCTTCAGCCTCCTGAGTAGCTGAGACCACAGGCAAGTGTCACCATTCCCGACTAATTTTTTCAGTTTTTAAATAGAGACAGGGTCTCGCTATATTGCTTAGTCTGGTCTCAAACTCTTCAGCTCAAGAGATCCTCTTACCTTGGCCTCCCAAAATGCTGGGGTTACAGGAGTGAGCCACTATCCTCAGTCTTCTACAAAATGTTGGTACTACTAGTTTTTCCTTTACTGAACAATAAATAGAAATCAAACATAAATGGCTAAAGCAGATAATCAAATAGTAAACATAGCTGGTGCTTTAAGTAATAAAAATATATCATCAAATGGTAAACATAGTTGGTATTTTAAAGCCATTCCTAGAACAGTGCAATCTTGGTGCATTTTGATGCCAACCAGACTCTCTGAAAGGAAGCCACACTGCTGACATCATCCAAGGCTCCTCAGGATACCATTTGAGACAGGAATTATGAAATGAATTGTCATTGTATTCATAAAAGAGGAGAAGGTGAAGTACATCAAGGGGTACCCTCACCCCAAAACCATACCACCCTACTCAGGGATACCTGGACTCACTAGAAACGTAATTGCTCAAAGTGCTAAATCTATGATGGAGTAGAATTCTCCTATTTTTAAACTGACAATAATTGTGTATATTTATGGGATACAATGTCATTTTAGATCTATGTATACATTGTAGAAAGATTACATAAGGCAAATTAACAAAATTCATCGCCTCACCAACTTGCCTCTTTTTTTGGTAGTAAGAATGTTAAAAATCTATTCTTGGCCAGGCGCAGTGGCTCATGCCTGTAATACCAGCACTTTGGGAGGCTGAGGCGGGTGGATCACTTGAGGTCAGGTGTTCAAGACCAGCCTGGCCAACAGAGCAAAACCCCGTCTCTACTAAAAATGAAAATTAAAAAAATAGCCGGTGTGGTGGTGTGCACCTGTAATCCTAGCTACTCAGGAAGCTGAGACAGGAGAATGGTGGAAACCTGGGAGGCAGAGGTTGCAGTAAGCAATGAGATCATGCTACTGCACCCCAG
>NC_045444.1:38145309-38159396 GCF_002776525.5 Piliocolobus tephrosceles | reverse complement strand
ATAAAACTAACAGCTTTCAGTCATCCACTGGCAAATTAACTTCCAGAATCTAATGAACTGCTACAAAGCATGTTAGTTATACGGGTCCAAAGACAAATTAGATACAGATCCTATCCTCAGATATTTTCCAGTATTCCATCACCATTCATTTTTATATTTGAAGAGCAGTTACCAGTTTTCAATAATGGTTTCACACACACGTCACTTATGTTTTGCATAATTCTTCAAGGTGAGTTCTGTACACACATTTTCCCCCTTTATAGATAAGCAAACAGGTTTTGGAAGATTACATGACTTGCCCACAGTCACTTAGAACTTGGAGAGCAAGCTATAGGGGTGAAACACTGAAGTTTTATTCCACTCACTATGTTATACAGCCTCCAAAAAGACAAAAACCTTGCAATCAAATTAGTGATATAAATAAGACCACATTACGCTTTTAAAGGGCTCTGTGACTCTGTTCTCCTTTGCTTCCCAGACACCAGATAAAGAATTGTTAAATAAAAGCTCCATGGCTCCATAGGTCCATTCAGACCCAACTAATGGCTATCAATCATTGGCAACTAAGCACAGTCTAAACAGGTACATGAAATAAGTGCTGACTGCATCTTTTTTTTTCTTTTTTTCTTTGTTTGGCAGAGTCTTGCTCCATCACCCAGGCTGGAGTGCACTGGTGCAATCTCGGCTCACTGCAAACTCCACCTCCTGGGTTTAAGCAATTCTCATGCCTCAGCCTCCCAAGTAGCTGGTACTACAGGTGTGCACCACCACACCCAGCTAATTTTTTGTATTTTTAGTAGAGATGAGGTTTCACTGTGTTGGCCAGGCTGGTCTTGAACTCCTGACTTCAGGTGATCCACCTGCCTCAGCCTCCCAAAATGCTGAGATTTCAGGAGTGAGCCACTGCACCTGGCTCTGACTGCATCTTAATTATATAAAGTAAGTGAAGCTCATTTTCCATTTAATTAAAAAGCTTTACATTTAGAGGTAGTATTTCTCTTCAGCCAATACTCAAAAGGCAACTGTGAATCGCAGAGCTAGTGGCTTTCCTGATGTCAGAGTGCCACAGGAACAGGGATGACCAGGTAACACTGGGTAAGCAAGTGAGATGGGACAAGGAAAAGTTTGGTTTTAAGTAAATTTGGGCCAGGTGCAGTGGCTCATGCCCTTAATCTCAGCATTTTGGGAGGCTGAGGCGGGCAGATCACTTGAGGCCAGGAGTTTGAGACCAGCCTGGCCAATATAGCAAAACGCTATCTCTACTAAAAATACAAAAATTAGCTGGGTATGGTGGTGCACACCTGCAGTCCTAGTTACTCAGGTGGCTGAGGCAGGAGAACTGTTTGAACCTGGGAGGTGGAGGTTGCAGTGAGCCAAGATTGCGTCACTGCACTCCAACCTGGGCGACAGAGTGAGATTCTAAGTAAGTAAATAAATAAATTTGACTTACGATTAAACAAACTCCAAGGGGCAGAAAATTCCAAATGTGATAAACTACACATATACTCCATGATCCAAGATATTCATTACACATATTTCTTTTTTTTTTTTTTTTTTTCTGAGACGGAGTCTCGCTCTGTCACCCAGGCTGGAGCGCAGTGGCCGGATCTCAGCTCACTGTAAGGTCTGCCTCCCGGGTTTACGTCATTCTCCTGCCTCAGCCTCCTGAGTAGCTGGGACTACAGGCGCCCGCCACCTCGCCCAGCTAGTTTTTTGTATTTTTTAGTACAGACGGGGTTTCACCGTGTTAGCCAAGGATGGTCTCGATCTCCTGACCTCGTGATTCGCCCGTCTCAGCCTCCCAAAGTGCTGGGATTACAGGCTTGAGCCACCGTGCCCGGCCTACACATATTTCTTATGCTAAGAGTATCCTAACAGAAGGGTATTGTCAATATTTTCTATGAAGACTTTTCAAGACTTTTCTGCACATGCAATATGAAATAAAGAGTGGAGGCAACTATTCCGACCGTTTGAATCTGTATGAAATCTTGGGCCTTGATTTTTTGGGTGGTAGATGCAAAAGGAACTTTTGACTTATATCAGCCCCATGATTTTCTCAATTATCTGAATCACCATGTGAGTATTACTTGTGTATTAGACCATCTCAGTACGTTAAAAATAAGCAGACCACAAAAAACAGAGATCTATATTCCCTGGGAAGAGTGAACAGAATAATTCTGTTATTATTATTAATAAAAATCTACTACAATCTCTTTTTGTCTGTCACTCCCACAACACAAGGATCATGACTCAGAACAAATAAAAGCCAGGTACAGTAGCTCATGCGTGTAAATCCTGGCAACTTGGGAGGCTGGGGCAGGAGGATGGCTTGAGTCCAGGAGTTGGAGGCTGCAGTGAACAACAGTGGCACCACTGCACTCCAGCCTGGAAGACAGAGTGAGACCCCAACTCTTAAAAAGATATATATCATACATATACAAATGTGCAAGTATTGAAAAAAAGATTGCCTTTCCTTGATGAAATGCACAAATACTTTTTATTCTATTACTGTATTTATTTTCCATATAGAATGATCTCAAGGTCACAACCTAACAGATTCCAAAACCCGATTTTGGCCCACAGCTTGAAAACAACACTTTACTGTATATCCCTGTAATTTATGGTGGACCTCTCACCTACTCAAAGGAACCTATATTTCGGGGTTTACCATGTGCCATGACAGTGCCCAAAGGAAGAACTTGTATTGACAAGTTCCTTAAACTTCTATTTTTTAAAACACTCTGTGCCCTGTAATCCCAGCACTTTGGGAGGCCGAGACGGGCGGATCACGAGGTCAGGAGATCGAGACCATCCTGGCTAACACGGTGAAACCCCATCTCTACTAAAAAATACAAAAAAACTAGCCGGGCGAGGTGGTGGGCGCCTGTAGTCCCAGCTACTCGGGAGGCTGAGGCAGGAGAATGGTGTAAACCCGGGAGGTGGAGCTTGCAGTGAGCTGAGATCCGGCCACTGCACTTCAGCCTGGGCGACAGGAGCGAGACTCCGTCTCCAAAAAAAAAGAAAGAAAAAAAAAAAACACTCTATGCACATTATTTCTCTTAATCTTCACAATACCCTTAAGGCAGATTATCATCATTTGCACCATTTTACAGACAGGAAACTTAGGCTCAGAAAGGTCAAGTTACTTGCCCAATGTCACACAGTGGCAGAAGGTTGGAATGAGCAAACTATGTGACTACAAATGAGACCCTGGAATTGGCCTGATGACAACACAGGTCCACAGTCCCTTATCTGAATTGCCTGGAGCCTGATGTCTTTCACAACTCACAATTCTTTTGGAATTTGGGAAGGTAATAAAGATAATGCATCTACCTTGTACTCCTTAAGGCAGCCATATCTGGGGCAGCATCCCATAGTCAAAACATTAGGATGTTTGCAGTCAAACACAAGTGTTCCCGCTAAGTGGGATAAAGACTGTAAGTAGCTTCCCTTTAGCTGAGGTCAGGTTGGCTGCCAGGTGAGCTCAGGTCTGGCCAGGCTTTGTAAATGAAATGAGTTATTTTAAAAGAAAAAAATCTTTTCTGAAGCTTTTCAATCAAAAATACTAACATAGGGTTGTGGACCTACACAAAAAAGCACAAACTGAGACATAAGTAACCACAATAATTTCACATACACTAATTGGACATCTAAAACCTGTTGCTTTTATTAATGGTAAGTAGAAGGTACTACCTCAAGGTACTTCAAGACCCTTCAGGACCCTGCTGGGAGGTTTCTATTTCAATAAAGGAAAATTATGATATGCCTGGTTCATCAAGCCTGTGCTATTATAATGTAGAAACACTAGATTAATCGAAGCAATGAAATCACTCTGTCTGATTATAGTATCACAATAAGAATACTTCTGTTATGCCATCATTTTGCATTTGAAAGGAAGCTTCTCATGGCCAGTGCACAGTCCAGCCTCAGATCAGAGCAGATGTGATCAGCTGTTAGTGTTTGGTTACTGCTGGAATGAGGAGCTTTAAGAAATACTGCTACCGGAGCCGCACTACTGAAACTGTGATCAGTCAGTACAGGGTATAGCCTGGTATTTGAAATATTCAAAAGCTCCCCAGAAAGCTTTTATTATGCTTCTTCACCTGAGTAACACACTAAGGTGGACTTCCATTTCCAAAGAAAAGTCTTGGCAATGTTATTAGCAAACAACACTATTTCCCAAACATCACCATCATCCAGAACCCCAAACAAACTCGTAACAGGCCTCCAAGCGATCTAGTACACGAAGAGGTTCCTATTTATAAAGCTCAGGGAGTGTGAGAAGCCAAGGTTAAAAGCTTCTAAATCTAACCACAAGGAAACAAATGTTGGCTCCACTTGTGGAGGGGGGCTGCTACAGAACCAGGCGTCGGATGCCCACCGGACGTGGACTATACTGAGAGCTCATTCTTTTGCTTATTTTTGGTCCCTTGCTTTTTTAAGGCACCCTGCAGTCAAGTGCGAGGTACAGGAAACTAAAGAGCTTTCTGGTAAATAATATGGCTTTCTTTGTCAAGAAGAATAAATACATCTCACTTGCTCAATCTAAACAGCCTCACTCCTCAGAGGATCAAAATGAAGGGCTGAACAGCCTCACTTTGTTTTGTAAAAAACTGATTTGTAACTGCATTTTCCAAAAGACAAAATGTGGTCCCAAATTACCTAGGAGTTAAACTAATATTCCTTGGCTGTTCAAACGGTACAAAGAGCAAAACGTAAGAGCAGCTCAGATAAGACTAAGAAAACGACAGCTTACGGGACCTTTCTGCTCTTTTTTTTTTTTCTAAATGGCACAGCTTTGAAAACTAGATCTTCCAAAGAACCTAAAATTACATTCCCTGCCTCTTTAGACATGAAAGGGACGTCTCTTCTGTGAAGCCAAACATCCTGTAACACTTCCACAGAACAGGGCTTGGTCATACTAACAGAAATGAAGAGCAATGGAGGCCAATTCTTTTTTAAAAAACTAAATTAATAGCCTTTATTAAAAGAATACACAACTACAAAGTTCCTGCTCTGATCCCACTTTCAAAAGAGAACTGTATTTAATCCCTTAGCCACAGTACCTTTGTCTAGATGTTAAATTGGCTAACTGAGCTCTGGGTCTCTCATTCATGTAATAACCAGAACATATGATTTACTCCTTCCTGGAACTGCATATCACCATGACAATCTCTGTGATTCCATAATACAATTCAAATCCTGCATATGATCCAAAATCAAGCCTACAAGTGGATCTAGAAGTGGCAACATGAGAAGGCTATACTGTCAACCTTTATTGATGCGACTATTTACTAATTATGGCCATAAGAGGAAAATGGGTTAAGCATATTTTTTCTTATAAGGTATAATATCTACTGTCACTGTGTAATCTAGAAGAAATGTTCAGTATTTTTCTATAGATGAGTCTTTCATCTTTATCAGCTTCGTCTCTACTTTCCTGTGTCCTAGTTGTCAGCCACTGTTGACAAATCATAGACAGCAACCTTCCAAATACTTTCATCTAAATCTTTAAGTGATATTCTCAGAAGACAACCAAAAATAGTGGTCAATATTTATTGAGCAAAATTACTAGAGAACAGGCCCTGTGCTAAGGGACATACACACCATCTGAGATTACAGGACTTGCTCAGCTCACAAAATGACTGAAAAGGCAGAAATAGAACCAGAACTCAGGTCTTCCCACTTCCTATGTGTATGCCCTAAACGTTGCATTATTCTGCCTCAAATATCACCCACCTCTAAAATAGCCACCTTTGTCCTCTGTTAGGGAGGGGAAAGGCTATCTTTTAAGCTAAGTTATTCAAATCTATTTGAAATTTAAGAAATAATACAGACACAAAGCAGGGAGGGTATGGTCAGGAAAGGGAAAACCCACAAACACATGAGACATTCATTTTTAAAAAGCTTTCCTAGGAATAAATTACCCTCATTAATAAATGCAGTGTTTCAGTTTAATGTACCAGTACCATTTCAAATCCAATGGTAGTTAACTACTCTAAAATGCAGTATACAGCCAAATACAGCACACCATAGATTTACTGTGTTTCTCCATGACAGCATAATGCTTCTTCAGAATAGCCTTAGGATGCACATACCGCTCCCATTTTACAAGGTGGGGAAAACTGAAGGACAGAGACATAATTTTCTTTTAAAAAAAAATTATAACCAGAAAAAAATGTAGCAGAAGAAAACGATCAGAACATGTATTTCCTGACTCCTAACTGCATGCTCAATTAAGCAAATAATTTTCAATTGACGACCCATCCAAGGGAAGCATAAGGACACAGGTGGTTCAGCATTTCTACCCCAGTTTGACAACCACTGGACAGCCCATGCAAGTGGGAGCTGAAGTCCTAAGAGTGAATGGGAAGGCTCGGGCAACATGCAGAATGACAAAGAAATGACAGGAGTCAGAAGATCGGTGCAGCTGTGGGTACAAACTTTTAGGGAGCACGTGGGAAAAGGGATACTAGCCAAGGAGGCTAGAGAAAAGTAGTCAGAAGTAGGTGGATAATGAGAGGTGGTGACAATAGCTGTGTCACTTCTCAAGGCATGGGGTGTCCCAAGGCAATGCAGAGACTTAATTCTGATTCCAGAGGCACTGACTTCCTCCTCGGTGTTACACATGATATCAGGGAGAGCTGAAACAACATGTATGAAAAGGGTTCTCAGATCACGACGGAAGTGGTGAGCAGTAGGCAGGAAGGCAAAAGAAGCCAGGAGGAGGCCGGTCCTGGAGGGTTTCATATGCTTAACTGCAAAATCCAAACCAAAAGGAAGAAAAACCAATCAACAGCGTCAGTGTATTCCAGCTCATGGCAGAAACAGGAAACTCATCCTGAACAACAGTAATTGGCTCATGTTAATTTTCTCCACTTTCATTTTATCACATTGTGAGTCAAAGAGGTAATTTACAGAAAGGGCTATAAAGCATTGTGTACGTTATGTGGAGTCTATTATGCATCATTACTACTTCATTTATATCCTAAAATAAGTACCAATTTCAACAAAATAATCATGTTACATTAGCTCTCCCCACTGAATGAGTTCTCTAGCCAGCTCCCACCCTCAAATCACCTATTCAATAATTATCGTTTGAGCATTTGCTTCAGTAACGTATTGTTGTATAGGGGAGTATTCACACCTAAGCTCCAAAACAGCATTGTCTAAAAGAATTAAAATGAGAATCACATATGGAATTAAATTTTCTAGAAGCTACATTAAAAAGTAAAAAGAAGAAACTGATTTCAATAATGTTTTGGATATACTGACTTAAATAAGGTATATCATTTCAATATGTAACCAACACAAAATTATTAATGAAGTAGGGGGAAAAATGCAAAATAAGCTTTTGAAATCTTGTGTATTTTTACTAAAAGCACATTCTAATTGATATGCTACATTTTCAGCAGATATACTTGATGTTTAGATTTCATAAAATACATAATTAAAAAAAAAAAAGGTCCACATACACAAGTTGTTCCAAACACAGAAAAAGTTTTCCAATAACTGAACTGTTTTTAAATGTAAATTAATTAAACTGAAATAAACTTAAACTGTTTGCTCCTAGGTTACACTAGCCACATTTCAAGTGCTCCACAGCCTCCAAGGCTGGTGGTTCCTGCACTGGACAGCACAGCTCTAGATCTAAACACACTCACTTTTGAGGAAACAAGACAGAAATCTCATTATGTATCGGGGAATTAGTTTCTTAATCAAAGGCTTCAAGGGCCATAATAAAGTCAGAATTCTTCAGAATCCCTCAAATAAAGGTATCACTGCTACACTGAAGCCATGACTACTCTATGCTTTGTCATTCAGGGGCTAAGCCAATTCCTGGTTCAATCACTTGCCTTAGCAATTTAGGAGCAGTGATTTAGAAATGAGTAAGAGCCTGAGCTCTGGAGGCCAACTGCTCAGCTTGAAAAATCCAGATCCTCTGATCACTTGCAAGTAGCTTAACCACTCCATGCTTCAGGTCCTCCTAAAATGGGGTGATGATGACAACAGTACCTACCTAACCAAGTTATTTTGACAATTAAATGAGCTAAAACACACATAGCTTAGCACAGCGCCTGGCAGATTAAGAACTCAATAAACAAATGTTGTTGCTTGTGTCAACAGTTGACCAGGCCTGCTCTCCGAAGAAAGAAGCACTCCATGGCACAACCTATCGTGTGCACACATGCGTATGCTGTGTACATACTGATAAAGTCCACAGCTAGCTCGCTACGAAGATGGCAATCAGAATTAACCCTATACAATTTACATCCTCCACAAGCAAAACAACACAAGCACAGACAGTTCCTTAAACAGCATATGCTATCCAAACAGAGGGCACAGCATCAAAAGATGCAGCGTAACTACACAGGATGAGCTGCTGGTAAAGTCAGCAGTATTCACAGGGGAAAAGCTCTGTCAGCCTTCGATCTGTAGGAAATAGGGGCCAAGGGAAGAAGCAGGAGGCAGGAGAGTGGGGTGAAGTACCCGTTAAGAAACGGGACAAGCGAGATTCCTAGTGTGAGTACATATGGTATTTATTAAGTTTGAGGAGTCTGGTTACATCTATTTTGAGATTTGTGTGTTTCATTTCAGTTTGCCAAAGGAATGACAATCCAACAAGAATTACTGAACAGGTTCAGCACGTAGAGGCATATGTCAGCACTTCCAAGAAAAAAGAATGAGGTGCTGGGGTAGATGGTAAACAAGCAAGATCCAGCTCTCATCAGAAAAAAAAAAAAAAAGAGCCAAATGACCAGCAAGAAAGGAGAAGTGAGATTCTGCCCGGAAAACTGCCGCTTACTCAAGGGTTAAGGTAAGGCAGTGTCAGAAACACAGTGGAGCAAGCCAAGAACGCTAAGGCTTGCCTCATTGTAGGAGTAGCTGTACCTCACTCAGCCCTCTGGCTATAAGTGAAGCTTCCCAGGCTGGAGGAGGCAGGAAGAAGGAAGAATATTTCACAGCCTCAAATCTTTAGGGACACAATCGGTGCAGGCTTATTAGGAAGAGAAGTGGCAAGCCTTAGAACACCAACCAAAAAATCCATAGAAAGACATGACTTTATTGCTGGCAACCCACTCACAGCACTTCATGGGGACTGCAGAGGCTGCCATGTTTCTTTGCATCTAGTTAAGAGAGGCAGACAACTCACTCGATAAAGTACAAGGAGAGCTAAGTTCAGAAACGCCACATTTAAAGGGCAGTATACGCCACTGTCTTCTCCCCCTGCTCCTTAATACTAAGGAAAGCCTGAGGGATCTTATGAAGGAAGACAGAGGAAGGCCAGTGTTAACAGGATGGTCTTTTGCCATTTTTGTTTCACGAGATGACTTCAGCTCAACTCTTCTTCAAACCCAATTACTAGCCAGACTCTGATTTTGACTACTCAGATCCAAAGTGGCCCACATTATATCCACCATCAATTAGAGATACTACAATGATGACTGGGGATAAGGGGGCTATAAGTGGTTAAGGAGAAAGAAGAGAATTCCAATTACTTCTCTGAAGTCAGCTCAGTTTAAGAAAACTTTAAAGAGAAACAAACAAACAAAAAAAAAAAAAAGAAATTTTACTAGTAGTGGAAAACATTTTCTTCAAAGATAAGGTGGTTTACAAAATGCCAATGAGTCACCCAGAGGCCAGCGCAGCCCAGACCCATCAGCAGCATGTCCTCCCCCACGGCGGGCAGGAGGGCACACGTGGCGTCCGGATGGAGGCGCCAAGTGACAGGGTTCAGACAGTCCTCACACTATGAAGTGCTGCATGGTTTACCATGCCTGCTATATGCTCTTGAGTCTCCTAACCAGCCTCCTTATTTGCCTATTAGGAAACTATGACTCAGAAAGATCAAGATCATCTTATTAGTTAAGGTAAAATCAAGGTTAGACCTCCAATTTCCCAAATCCTAGTCCAGTGCTTCTTTCTACAACACTAAGTTGCTTCCTGAAAATAACCAACCATAATTCTCCACTTAGCAACCTTTCTAGCAACTTTCTGGTGCTGGTCATAAACTCTCACCTCCACCAGAGACTGATGCTTTCATCAGGGATATTCTATCACACCTCTATGTTCCCAAAACAGAAAGGAAGTTTTAGGGAACCCCTTTCCTTTGCTCTAGGCGCAAGCCTGCAGGTGCCCTGGAGGCAAGATGCTAAGATAAGTGTGTTGACATCATTCTCCCCATGGAAGAAACCTGATGTCTCCAAAGAAAAGCCAAGTACTTACAGTGGACAATTCTGAGCCTTCTCTTCCTACTTATGCCAACTGCTTAGCTTGAGCCAGGTGGGGGATGGGGATATATGCACTAACAAAATCTGGAATAATTACTGGGGTTTAAGTGCAATATATCCTTAAAGAAACAGAAGCCAAAGCAATTAAACTATAGCACGGTACCTGGACTCACATCCAAAAGCCCCATTAAGGACACTAAAGGGGCCATTTCTCCCCTTCCCTCCATGGATTCCTTCCCTGTGCCTTTGTCCCACTTAACCACTTTGCCCAAATAGCCCACTGACCAGGAACATCCCAGCTGAGTATTTCTAAATCTGACTTGGTCAGCCTTCCTGCTCTCGGGCTCCTTTGAACCTCCTGCCTGTAACACACAAAACAGCACTGAATTGAGGTCTGACATGGCTCTTGTGGAGCACTCACCAACACACCAGGCTGCTTCACATCTCAGTGCCTTCGCACAGGGTGTTCTTGCCTGCACAAATGCCCTGTCCCACTGGTCCGAGGGGAGTCTTTTCAGAACTCTGCTCAACTCCCCTTCTCTATGAAGCCTCCACGACTTTGCTGGTAGTTCACCACTTGCTCAGAGCTATGAGATCGCACTTGTTTCTTGTTGATGCTGCCATGGTAGTACTGATCCCACTATATTACAAGTCATGGCTGAGTTCCCTGCTAAGCTATAAGCCAAGAAGTTAGCATTCATGGCTCTTTTTAAACCTCTGTACATCTCGTGCCTAGCAGAGGGAAGCTAGATGGATGTCTAGCAATCAGGTCATCTCCCCTTCTCAATAAGATCCCTGAGGATAGAGATCAGGGCAATTTTTTAGTATCCCCCATAGAACCCTCCACTTCGCTAAGCACAAATGTCAAAGGCATAAACAGCAACAGCATGCACACAGTAGCTTATTTCTCTGAGAAATAGGACAAGCATTCCCAGAGAGGCTCTGAGGGAAATGCTTTCAACTTTACCCAACTCAGGATTTAGCGTCTGAGCCTCCTCCTCACGCGCTGATCTGTTTCCACTTCATTTGTGCTAACTCATTTTACACTCAATCTAGTCTACACTGAGATCCAGGGTTATCCTCTGGGGCAAGGACAGTGAAATGGAAATTACAAAAGCTCATCAACAGACAAATGCTGGGAAAAAACATCTTGAAAGTGTACTCTGCTCCCTTCTCCCCCAAACAATTTCACTGGAGTGGACAAATTTCAGTCCATCAGGGGGATGCATTCCTGAGGAGCTGGAGAGAGACCTTGGGAATTATCACACCCTGAAGAATGGGAGCCAAACAAGAAACTTCTGCGCTGAGCTTTTAGAAAAATAAGGCTAAAAAGAGAACATGTTTAAAGCCAGCCAAAGGAGTTAAGAATAACAAACGAACCCACCATTCTATTTGTTGGCACCCACAGAAAAGGAAAGGAGGAAGACACATTTGAAAATTAACCATCAGTGGCTGGGTGCAGGGGCTCACACCTGTAATCCCAGAACTTTGGGAGGCCAAGGTGGGCGGATCACCTGAGGTCAGGAGTTCAAGACCAGATTGGTCAACGTGGTGAATCACCGTCTCTACTAAAAATACCCAAAAAAAAAAAATTAGTCAGGCCTGGTTGCACATGCCTGTAATCCCAGCTACTCAGGAGACTGAGGCAGGAGAATCGCTTGAACATGCAAGTCAGAGGTTGCGGTGAACCAAGATCGCACCACTGCACTCCAGCTTGGGCGATAGAGCGAGACTCCATCTCAAAACACACATACATACACACAAACAAAAGGAAGAAAGAAAATTAACCATCAAACAAAGCAGATACCTATTCTAGGTTTGAAGTATTTTTCTCCAAATGGGAAAAGCCAGGGAGAATAAAAAACAACATTCAATTCATTACAAACTAACTCATTTCAAATTAAACCCTGGCTGAGTAGTACTGGGAGCTCTAGGATACCTACTAGAAAAACTAGGGGAGGGGGAAGGGGGATGGTCTGAAAGCTACCTTTGCATGGCAAGCTCACTGCTCCTAAATTTGAGACACACGAGTAGCAATATTTTCTGAAAATGCTTTTATTTTGTCTAAGATTGAGGAAATATCCACCATCTATTATAAGTCTAAGAGGGGAACTTCAAAGTCACTAGTGAAATCTTGCCACCCCTTGGTACCAGTAATGCAGAAGGCAGTAAACATGCTATTAAAGGCAAATTGCACTCAGGCCACAAAGGTATGATTTCGTTCTCTGGAGCAGATAATACCATAGTCTTTGAAGCAAAACCACCTTGGTTCTAATCCCAGCTCTGTCTCTAATAAGATGTGTGACCTTCAGCAAGTCACTGAACCTTGATTTCTTCAACACCAAGAGAGGGGTAATAGGCCCTGTCTCCCAGGGCTGTTGTGAGGGTTGAATTAATTCATATCTAGCATATGAAAATGGTTCAATTTTAAAAACTATTATTTTAAAAAGGTAAGAAAAAAATTTATTTCAGGGACAAGTATAACTGCAGAAGTACAAATGTTGGTCTCCATTACAGGGCAGTGATATTTTTTGACAACAATCCTTTAAGAGATAGAACAGGCAGGTTTGATAACTCCTGTTCTAACAATGAGAAATCCGATGTGCTTACTGGCTAACTCAAGGTCACCAAGATCATATGTTGTACCAGGAAGAGAGCAGAGAACTCCTAACACCCAACACAGTGCCCCTTAGAGGATCACGAATCTGTTGGACTACAAACATCCAATTGTTAATGAGACTTTTTTCCCCCTAAATATCAAAAGAAACATTCTTTATAAATCCAAGCACAAGGGCTCTATTATGAAGAGAGAGAAAACAAGCCACAAATTGGAGGAAGCTGGATACTCTATATTTCGCTGCTTATGTGGTAGCAGAAACATGAGATCCAGGTTTAAGACAGGACTCCATCACCCCCCAGCTACGTGACCTTCAGCAAGTCAACTAACCTTTCAATCTCTTTTTATTAGCCAAGTGGGATTATTTCTACCCCATCTAATGCACAGGGTATGATCAAGTAAGAGTACATGTAGTAGTCTTAGGAACCTAGGAAACACAAGGTATTGATTTGGTTCCTTCTTTATTTGTTCTTGTTCCTAGCAAACTTACATATAATATGAATAGCAAGGAAATATATTTGTGGAGAATTTATAATACAAGCGTAGATCTGCTCCCAAATTTGTTATACATCACAATCAGCTGGGGAGCTTTGTAAAATCCTAATGACTAGGTCATCTCCATCAATTAAACCAGAATGTGTGGGAGTGGTAGACAATCAGAGGTCTTTTTTTAAAATCCCCCTATAATTCCAGTGTGCAGTAATGTTTGAAAACCACTGGTCTAAGCTATTCCCCTAATGTCTTATTATTTTCTCACTGCCTAAACTAATTCAAATTGTGCTCCTTTATGAGTGTCTAGTTCAGCACGATAGCCATTAGCCCTACATAGCTACTTACACTTGAATTAAACAAGACTAAAACTCAGTTCCTAGTTGTACTTGTCACACTTCAAGTCTTCAAAAGCTATGTGGGTGGCCAGGCCCAAGGGCTCCCACCTGTAATCCCAACACTTTGGGAGGCTGAGGCAGGATGATCACTTAAACAAAATCCGATCTCTACAAAAATTTAAGAATTAGCCAGGCATGATGGTACACACCTCTAGTCCCAGTTACCTGGGAGGCTGAGGTTGGAGGATCGCTTCAGCCTTGGAAGCTGAGGCTGCAGTGAGCAGTGATTGCACACCACACTCCATGATGGACAACAAAGACAGATCTTGTCTCAAAAAATTAAAAAAAAAAAAAAAAAAAAAAGGCCGAGATCGTGCCACTGCACTCCAGCCTGGGCGACAGCGCAAGACT
>NC_045444.1:38047412-38145209 GCF_002776525.5 Piliocolobus tephrosceles | reverse complement strand
GCACTCCAGCCTGGGCGACAGCGCAAGACTCCGTCTCAAAAAAAAAAAAAAAAATGCTACGTAGGACTAGTGACTACCTTTACTGCACTGTGCCAACATTGCACATTTTCATCACAGAAAGTTCTATTAGACAGTGAAGCTCAGGCTAGCCCGTAGCACAAAACTATCCTATACAAAATAAAATTCTTTTTGTAATTATATACCACCTTGATTATTTAAGCATTAAAGGTAGAAAAGTCTTCTCTCAACATCCATATCTGTGCTGTTAAATACAGTAGCTGCCAGCCACACAAGGCTATTGGCATTTGAAATATGGTTAGGGTGAAGAAAGAATTGAATTTTTAACATTATTAATTTAAATTAATTCAGATTTTAATCAGTTATTGAAAAAGTTTTAAGTATAACTGGAACAAATTTGGTATGTGAATCTACTTTTTTGACTCTACATTTTATAATCTAAATACAGATCAAATATTTCCAACGAAAATTCAACATCCAATTGAGATGTGCATTAGGAGTAAATCATACACCAGATCTTGAAGACTTCATATGTTAAAAAAAAAAAGTAAAATATCTCATTAGTAATCTTTATATTGATTACATGTTGAAATTATATTTTAATACACTGAGTTAAATAAAATATATTAAAAATAATTCCAAAATCAGTGTTCTTTTCTCATTTTTTTTCCCACCATCTATCTAACCAGGTGAACTTTTTCTTTTTTATCTCTTAATGTGGCTACTGGAAAATTTAAAATTCATCATATGGTTCATGTATTTCTATTTTTCAGCTCTGTTCCAAATTATCAATTCTTTGAAGGCAAAGGTTATATTACTCTTTTCTTACCAGGGACCGGTTTCATGAAGATCATTTTTCCAAGGACCAGGGTAGCGGGGAGGCAAGGAGGAGATGGTTTTGGGATGATTCGAGTGCATTACATCTATTGTGCGCTTTATCTCTACTATTATTACATTGTAATATGTAACGAAATACTTATACAACTCACTATAATGTAGAATCAATGGAAGCCCTGAGCTTGTTTTCCTGCAACTAGACAGTCCCATCCAGGGGTGATGGGAGACAGTAACAGTTCATCAGGCCTTGGATTCTTATAAGGAGCGTATCACCTAGATCACTGACACGTGCATTTCACAACAGGATTCACACTCCTATGAGAATCTAATGCTGCTGCTGATCGGACAGGAGGCAGGGCTCAAGCAGTAATGCGAGTGATAGCGATGGGGAGCACCGTAAACACAAACAAAGCTTTGCTCACTTGCTGCTTGTGCAGCCTGGTTCCTAACAGGTCCGTGGCCCGGGGGTTGGGGAGCCCTGCTCTATGAAGAGGGCGGTTGTGGACAAGAAAGATATTTAACAAATACTGGCTCAATTCATTACAAGGCCATAATACTTTGATCACTCTAAAGTTTGTTAAAATTACATCGTAGTGAATTTTAACTGAGCTTTGTGCCAAATCAGTTTTTCATCCAGAAATGAGGCATACAATAAGATCTTGGAAGATAACTTTCTTCAGTCTTTTATCTGGCAGAACACAGTAGCACATAATGGCTGCTAAAAACAAATTCAAACATGTGAAACCAAAAAACACATTAATTACCAATATTTCAATTTAGTTCTACATGGATAGAACATGCTATTCTTTGTCCCTGTTGGTCCCATTTGGGTTCTTTCAATCAGGTATCAGCAGACCACCAAATGAAGATAACATGCCCACAAGGTATATAAATGAGCCCACTGAGAAAAGGACATGAATTTTCACAGCCTACTTGATTCACAGAATATTTATATTTAATAGTTACATGGAGAACTGACTTAAATTGAATCAAACACTGTTATTAAAGTGCCTAGCATGATTTATCTTAGAATAGCTCTTCTTTCAACAAAAGATAACAATACAAAAACATTTGCTATGTTTATTTGGTGACTAGGGACTCAAATGAAAATTTTGGTGATTTCTAAAACAAGTGTCTCACCACTGTGACAGCTTCCAGGAGCGAAACATCTGGGTTTTTATTCTTTTCCACTTTGTTTATTTATGTTTTTTTTTTTTTTTTTTGCAGCTTTATTGAGATACATTTCACATACCACATAAAGCACCAATTCAAAGTATACAACTCAATAGATTTTAGTGTATTCACACAGTTATCTGTTATTTTTAATACCTCATCTGGCCCAGATTAACTTCCTTTATTTACAATAGGTAGAACACTATTATAACAGGAACTCTGAAATAGCTCGTTTTTTTAAAGATCTCCTCTCAATGAAAACAGATGTCTTCCCTTTCAACTTCTAAAAAGTTGATAGGAAAAGTAATAAAAGGCACAAAATTGAAAGAAACAAAAAACATTTTGCTTAATATGCCTATTAGTAAGTTTTATTTTATGCTATAAGATCACAAAATAATGTAAAAAGGCAAAAATCAATTCTGAAAATAAATCAATATCTTAGACTTAACTCTTCAGGGAATCTAGAACTCTTCAGGGACTCAAGAAAATAACAAAGGCTCCATTGGAATCTTAACAAAAGCAGAAATCAAGATCATGGCATATTCATGAAAGACCTCATTCCAAAAATGCTTGGTTCAGTGGGAATTCAGATCTTTGGGTGTTCTTTGCATTCCAGTCATCAAGAAGAACTAGTTATCACAATGGGCACTGAAAGCAGAGAGTTCTCTCCACATGTTCTCAAAAACTGGCCATCTTCCACTTTTTCAAATCTCTTCCATGACATAATTTCTGCCTTTGATAATCTGCACAAGGTCCTCGAAACACAGAAAAAGTAAACATAAAAAAAAAAATCTAGAGGTTTGGTGATTTTGCCATTATAATGGTTATTACCAATTCTCAATTGTACTGTCTTACCATGTCCACTCTGGGACATAGACTGGCTCTCTGTCCACCTTTGAATTTTCACACTCAGCAGCTGGCTCTAAAAAGATGGTACACAGTTTGGTGCCCTTAACTCTATTGCACACGTCCCACAAAACACACTCTCTCCATTAAAACTTGCCTTCAGAAAACCAGTATCATCGCCCAGAAACATAATAACCTCCACCTACATGCAAAGCATGATGCCTGTCACTCTGGGTGACAGGTCAATCATCCTCCCTCAAGGAGTTTCCTGCACAGCATCATGTGGGGCTGCCTATACCAGCATCACTGACAGAGGCTGTTTCATGCCAAACTTCTTGACCACATACTAGAACATGTAATCAGTGTCTCTGAGGGTAAATCCCAAGACTGACTTTTTACCAAGCATTTTAGGATGGTGGTATAGATGGAAAGAGCAAATGCATTCTTGTGAAAGTTAAATAGTAGTACTAGGTAATTATGATAAACTCCAAATATGGAGTGAGGATGGCCAATATCGCAGGATTTCATAGAAATCATGGGCAGAAATCAGGGAAGGGCACATTCTGGTTTGGAAGGAATGACTCAGGCAGGGAGTCAGAAATGTGCAGTCAACAGAACAGGGAATGAAGGGCAATGGTGAGTACACACATCCAACCAGAATAGAGTTCTTGTTCTGGACTAAGATAAGAAGGGGTAAGGACCCCACTGTGGAGTTCCCTGAGTGCCGAGCCAAGAAGTATTTCTGAGTCAGGGAATAATATATCAAATGGGGCTGTCTAGCAATTATGGCACAGGTATAGAAATCTGAAGGAAACTTAATTCAGAGGCCCATTCAACTGAGTTAGAGTATCACAGGCACTACAGAAGGAGCCAAGCCCCCCTTCTTTGGTAGGCAGAATAATAGTCCCTAAAGATATCCCCATCCCAATCCCCAGAACCTATGAATATGTTACCGTATATGGCAAAGGAGACTTTGCAGATATGATTAAAGTTGAAGACCTTGTGAAAGTGAGATTATCCTGGATTATCTGGGTGGGCCCAATCTAATCACATGAGTCCTCATAGACGCAGAACCTTCTGAGGCTGTGGCCAAAAAACTGGGGACATGCAAGCATGAGAAGGACTTGCCCTGACATTATTTGCATTGAATATGGAGGAAGGGGGCCACAAGCCAAGGAAGGTGGTGGCTTCTAGAAGCTGGAAATAGCCAGGAAACAGACTGTCCCCTAGAGCCCCCCAGAAGGAACACAGCATTGCCAACACCTTGGTTTTAGCCCAGTGAGACCCATGTTGGACTTCTGACTGGCAGAACTATAAAATGATAAATCTGTGTTATTTCATGCCACTAAATGTGTGGTAATTTGTTCCCACAGCAATAGAAAACATATATCCTTTGGTCATTTTTTTCTTACCAAGGACTTCTCTGCTATACACCGTGATCTCAGATCCACATCCACCCACTACAAAGTTGAGAGAGATTTCTTTTTTTTTTTTTTTTTTGAGGCGGAGTCTCGCTCTGTCGCCCAGACTGGAGTGCACTGGCCGGATCTCAGCTCACTGCAAGCTCCGCCTCCCGGGTTTACGCCATTCTCCTGCCTCAGCCTCCCGAGTAGCTGGGACTACAGGCGCCCGCCACCTCGCCCGGCTAGTTTTTTGTATTTTTAGTAGAGACGGGGTTTCACCGTGTTAGCCAGGATGGTCTCGATCTCCTGACCTCGTGATCCGCCCGTCTCGGCCTCCCAAAGTGCTGGGATTACATGCTTGAGCCACGGCGCCCGGCCGAGAGATTTCTTAAGTTGAATGTGGACCCTGAAGTCTGTGTGGCAAGTGTCACTACTTTGGAGATTTAAAGTCACAGGTGTGAAGAAGGGACAGTTACGTACCAGTTTAGTTAGCACATCTTCATCTAACATCAGCTTCACAGACTCAAAACAAGGGAAGTCTTAGAGCAAATCCATATGACCACAATGATGGGAATGTTTAAAAGCCATCTATTCATGTTTGTCATCCATTATCATTATGAGTTCCATGGAGAAGTGTTGTACTCATCTTTATTTTGCTAGATCCTACCATAGTAGACACTCAATAAACTAACAAACAAATCTTAATTTCTCAACTTTTTTTTTATCATCTCCAAGCTCTCCAAATTCCTTATGCAACTCTGATGACTTTCTTTACTTCTTGCCCACAACTCTAATTTATTTCCAATAGTTACCAGACTGTTCAACAGTCAACTCCATTCTTCGGGCACCAAAAGCTACACATTTATCATAACCAGAATTGGTAGCAAGTACAGGGTCACTCAAAAATATTTTAATCATGAAACTCCCCCAAAGGGGATTCCCTCATAGCAATTTTTTTTTTTTATGAGTGAGTCTTGCTCTGTCACCAGGCTGGAGTGCAGTGGCGCAATCTCCGCTCACTGCAACCTCCACCTCCCAGGTTCAAGCGATTCTCCTGCCTCAGCCTCCTGAGTAGCTAGAATTACAGGCACCACCACGCCCGGCTAATTTTTGTATTTTTTTTTTTAGTGGAGACAGGGTTTCACTATGTTGGTCAGGCTGGTCTCGAACTCCTGACCTCGTGATTCGCCCACCTCAGTCTTCCAAAGTGCTGGAATTACAGTCATGAGCTACCGCACCCGGACCCAAATGTTTTTAAAATATACCACTTCTCTCCATATTGCAACAAAGAAGAGTAAACTGAAGGGCATATTATAAACCAGTCTTGAATCAAGCAGCACATCACATTCTTCAGAAGCAAGAAGCCACTCATCTAGTTTTCAGACAATGTGTTAAATTCAACATTCTTGGGCACAGTGTCTCATGCCTACATTCCCAGCACTTTGGGAGGCCAAGGCAGGAAGACTGCTTGAGGCCAGGAATTCAAGACCAGCCTAGGCAACACGGTGAAATGCTGTCTCCACAAAACAATCATTCAATCAATCAATCAATAATCAACTTTCTTGCTTCTGACTCACTAAAACAGGTAAGAGATCAAGGTGCGGCCGGGCGTGGTGGCTCAAGCCTGTAATCCCAGCACTTTGGGAGGCTGAGACGGGTGGATCACGAGGTCAGGAGATCGAGACCATCCTGGCTAATACGGTGAAACCCCGTCTCTACTAAAAAATACAAAAAACTAGCCGGGCGATGAGGCGGGCGCCTGTAGTCCCAGCTACTCGGGAGGCTGAGGCAGGAGAATGGCGTGAACCCGGGAGGCGGAGCTTGCAGTGAGCTGAGATCCGGCCACTGCACTCCAGCCTGGGTGGCAGAGCAAGACTCCGTCTCAAAAAAAAAAAAAAAAAAAAGAGATCAAGGTGCTCATTTATTTACCTTTTCAACCTCATCTACCAAATCTACAATTCTAAAAAATTAAGTTAACACAAAGTCTTCTTCCTCTTTCTAGTCAGAGGATAGCTGGAAAGAAAATTTGATCAAAGTAAGAGTTTGTCAAAGAAATTTACACCTTCAGGGAGCTTAGAGAGGACAAAATTTCTGATTCAAACCTTCCCTTCTTGCATTTACTGAATGTTCTGCCTTTACATTTGAATGCATTAGTCAAGACATACACTTCACTGAAACTTTGTGGGCATCATCCAATGAAGAAAAATATGAGGCCAGGTGCAGCGGCTCACACCTGTAATTCCAACACTTTGGGAGGCCGAGGTGGGAGGATCACTTGAGGCTAGGAGTTAAAAGACCACACCCTGGGCAACATAGTGAGACTCTGTCACTAAAAAAATTTTAAAAATAACCCAAGTGTGGCGGCACCTGCCTCTGATCTCAGCTACTCAGGGGGCTGAGGTGGGAGGATCACTTGAAACCCAGGAGGTCAAGGCTGCAGCGAGCTATGATCACACCACTGCACTCTAGGTGGAGTGACAGAACAAGGCTCATTCTCAAAAAACAAAAGAAAAATATGATATCACATGAAATACATATCCATATCACCACAATTATGGTAACATTTAAAAGCTACCTGCTTATGTTTGTCATCTGTTTTGAGTCCCATGAAGAACTGTGTTGTATTCATCTTTATTTTGTTAAATCTTAGCACAGCACTCAGCCTATGGTAGGTGCTCAGTAAACAAAGGGAAGCTTTGCTGACCCCATATCTAAATGTTGCTCCAACCGGCTGAATGCTTCTTTAGAGCATCACCTTCCATTTCAAACCAGAGCTTTCCTCCCTCCTGTACACTGGCTGGAACTTTCCTCTGGTGGTTTTGCCAGTGCTTTTCCTCATTCTGTTGATTTGTTTGTTTCGTTAACATCATCCTTCCCCTAAAAGGACTTCATCTGATTTGATTCTATTTCCTTTTTTTTTTTTTTTTTTTTTTTTGAGGCGGAGTCTCGCTCTGTCGCCCAGGCTGGAGTGCAGTGGCCAGATCTCAGCTCACTGCAAACTCCGGTCCCTGGTTCACGCCATTCTCCTGCCTCAGAGTCCCGAGTAGCTGGGACTACAGGAGCCCGCCACCTCGTCCGGCTAGTTTTTTGTATTTTTTAGTAGAGACAGGGTTTCAGTGTGTTCGCCAGGATGGTCTCGATCTCCTGACCTTGTGATCCGCCCGTCTCAGCCTCCCAAAGTGCTAGGATTACAGGCTTGAGCCACCGCGCCCGGCCTCTATTTCCTTCTTTATGTGCTTTTTCTCAAGGCCTTGGTCGTCTTGCCTTTTAAGTAGCCAGCCCCTACCCTATCCCCACCCTTTCTAAGTGTACTTTCCATCTGCTTCATTTTCTTCTTTTCTGTCTGCCCTCTGGTGCTGGTGTTCCCCTCGCCCTCCCTGCCTGACCTCCCCTTCTCAGCTTCTACAGGAAAGAAGAGCTGTCTCCCAGCTCTAGGGATGCTCATTTGAAGAGAAAACCTCTGAGGCAGGCTTTGAACATCCCCAGGACTTCTGTGTGGCACAGTTTATTCCTCCATCCAGGACTCCTCACAAAGGCCTGGGGACCCTCTCAATCATCTCTCTCAATCATCTCTTTTTTTTTTTTTTTTTTTGAGACAGAGTCTCGCTCTATCGCCCAGGCTGGAGTGCAGTGGCCGGATCTCAGCTCACTGCAAGCTCCGCCTCTCCAGTTTACGCCATTCTCCTGCCTCAGCCTCCCGAGTAGCTGGGACTACAGGCACCCGCCACCTCGCCCGGCTAGTTTTTTGTATTTTTTTTTTTTTAGTAGAGACGGGGTTTCACCTTGTTAGCCAGGATGGTCTCGATCTCCTGACCTCCTGATCCGCCCATCTCGGCCTCCCAAAGTGCTGGGATTACAGGCTTGAGCCACCGTGCCCGGCCTCAATCATCTCTCTACTTCAAAGTAAGGTATCAGGATGGGCTTTTCCCACCCCGACGCGGCACTGATGCAAGCTTCCCTTCAGCATCTGGAGCTCCTCCAGGAGTGCCCTGAGAACCAGACTAAGAACAGTTACAGGCAGTGAATGCTTTTCTCTGAGGTTACTGCCCCTTCTTTGGCCCTTTCTCTGACCAATTAAATCAATGGCATGAACCGCCACTCTCAATCCCTTCCTCCTGCATGCTGATGAAAGGTCCAATCATTCAGCAGTCCTTGAAGAACTAGGCCTTGATCTTAATGAAGAGCTCCCAGCATCCCTTTCTGCCCACATTCCTTCACAGCAAGCCAACAATGGAGCAAATACTCCAGGAAGATGGCAGAAATAGACAAAGTTTGTCACCTGACATAGGCTCTAAAACTCCTTCAGTAAAAATGAGCTTTTTCTGTCCCTTTGCACCCTATGCTACCCGTGATCCAGCAGGATTTTAACAGTTCTTTCACAAGTGAAACATTACACCCACCCAAAGAGATATTTTCAACTTAAAGTGTGAAGATTTTCACCTTAGTGTCTCCAAGATCTAGTGGGAAGTCTACAGTCTTAAATTCAATACAAGAGAAAAAATAAAGATTAAGAAAATAATCAAACGAGCCGTATTTGTCACTTTATTTCATATTCTTTTCCCAATTGCAAAGAAAAAATCCATTTTTTTTTTCTTTATTTGAGATGGAGTCTTGCTCTGCGGCCCCGGCTGGAATACAGTGGTGCAATATCAGCTCACTGCAACCACTGCCTCCTGGGTTCAAGTGATTCTCCTGTGTCAGCCTCCCAAGTAGCTGAGATTACAGGCACCTGCCACCACACCCAGCTAAATTTTTTTGTATTTTTAGTAGAGATAGGGTTTCACCATGTTGGCCAGGCTGATCTCGAACTCCTGACCCTCAAGTGATCCGCCCACCTCAGCCTCCCCAAGTGCTGGGGTTATAGGCGTGAGCCACCGTGCCCAGCCAGAAAAAAACACAATTCTAATACTTAATTTTTCATTTCCCCCACAATACAGTACCTGAGCTATTTAAGCCTTCTAAGGTGTTTTTCATTTCATTATCCTTATTTCTCATGTTTTTGAAACCATGTTCTTGGCTAGGACATGAGAGCACATTTGGGGCATGTATTGTTTCCAATTAGGCTCTAATGCCTTGGCTTTCTGTTATACACAATCTCCCTTTTCACTTTCTGTCATAATGGCTCTGCCCTCCATACAGCATGAAAGGGGCAGAATGGCATACAATCTAAATTAGTCAATAACCTAAATAGATAGCTCAGTCTTTACCTTCCCCTCTCCTCTCTCACTCAGCTAACCTTCAACGAAGGCTGCTAACCCAAAAGCAAAAGCAAGCATTGAATCTGAACTCCTTTTGTTTCTTCCTCTAACAAAGAGGCGAATAAGCAGTAATACAGCCAGAAGGCTGGGCAGCAGGGGAGGAAGGGAACAAAACAAGCATCCTGGCAATCCACAAACTGGATCATCCCCTCCGCTAAGACGAAGGGCTGAGGATTCTTTGTTCCTTCCCCTCCCCACCAAGTGTTAATAATCCCCAGTAAGTCACAGTTCAAACTTGACACAGAATGCTCTTTTAAATATATAGGCAAAGGGTATTTCTGAGCAGACTGCGCCTAATGAAGGAGCCTGTTAATCACACTGGGTCCGTCAGGACCCAGAATCCACTCCTGACCTTTCATTCAGCCATACTTTCTTTCTTTTTGTAACCCGCACCCCCACCCCCTGGCACCAAGACAGAGTCTTGCTCTGTCACCCAGGCTGGAGTGTAGTGGTGCGATCTTGGCTCGTGGCAACCTCGGCCTCCAGGATTCAAGCGATTCTGCTGCCTCAGCCTCCCGAGTAGCTGGGATTACAGGGGCTCACCACCATGCCCAGCTAATTTTTGTATTTTTAGTAGACATGGGGTTTCACCAGGTTGGCCAGGCTGGTCTGGAACTCCTGACCTCATGATCCACCAACCTTGGCCTCCCACAGTGCTGGGATTACAGGTATGAGTCATCACGCCTGGCCATTCAGCCATATTTTCTTTCTAATCCAGCACCACACTGAGGCTTAACTCTGGTTTATACTTGGACTGAGAGCTGGAGATCCAAACACTGCTGCTTCCATGGCTAACTGCATCTCACCTGGCACGACAGCCCTCCCCATCTGGCCCTTGACAAAGGTATGCAAAGGAATCCCTTGGCCCATGGCATCCCCTCCCGCCAGCAAAGGAGTTGCTCGGTTACTGCTCCCTACCAACACACACACATACTTAACAGCCTCTCACTTCCCATAGATGGCGGAATATGAAAATATTCCAAAAGGCCCCTGTGGGAACCTCTGAGCAGTCACATTTGTTCCATTACAAGAGTGTTTTTTAAGAAAATTGGGGGGGGAGGGGGATGCAAATTCCTACCAACCCACATTGATTCGCCTTTGCAAAGAAGTTTCTGCTCCTTCAACCCACCGTGTAGTGGTTTCGGCCCACAACAGTAAGGTAGCAACCCCGACTAGACTTCCAATGGTGACTCCAGGACCAAAACTCATGTGAGAAAAGATCCAGGCAAGCTTCTGTTGTTCTGAAATGCTAGCAGAGGCAGGAAGGAGTCATCAGGCAAGAAGGCCACCTTCTGCCCAGCTTCTCAGAGTTAGATAAGTCATATTCCTGAAAATCTAATTTAAACGATTCCCAGATTTTTCTTCACAATCTATCACGCAAGTCCCTCAACTGTCTTTCAGGGATGGAGAAAGAAAAAAGATTCTAACATCTCGAGTTGCCAAAGCAACAAATGTATTCACTTTGGAGTGAAAAGAGTGAAGGGAACAGGGGAGCCATACAATTAGGTCAAAGTGACTGTGGCATTGTCCTGGCATGAGAAATCAAATGGGCATACAAATGAATGGCTCCCAGACTTCAGATCAAGGCCAGGGAGCCCACGGGCTGGGGTTCTTTTGGGTTTGGGGAAAATGACCCGTTTCCTCTCTTTTCTCTATAGTGTATTCTCTCCTGCTCTAATTCTTTTCCCTCCAAACTTGCCCCACACAGGCCTGGGCTTATCAAAATGTGAGGGCACATTCAGCCCACAATCAAAACTGAAGTCTGTAGAAAGAGGAATCCAGGGGCTGTACTTCTTCCACTCAAAAGTCTAGAAAAGCTACCTAATTATGTTAATGCATCCAGTTTGTTCCGAGAGTCTAGCGTTTCAGAGTGTGGACTCCAGAGCAAGCCAGCTGACCTCCAACCTCTGAATCCTAACTTGGCTACTGACTGACTACAGAACCCTGGGCAAGGTGGTTAACCTCTGTGCCTCAGTCTCCTCATCCATAAAATGGTGCTGATATTAGTACCAATGTCAATCAGATATAGATTAAACACATTAGTATGCACAAAAACACCTGTCACAATAAGGATTCAATTAGCATGGACCCCTCAAGCTGAAGAAGTGTCAGAAATGTGAACACAGGCAGGGTGCAGTAGCTCATGCCTGTAATCCCAGCACTTTGGGAGCCTGAGGCAGGCAGATCATCTGAGGTCAGGAGTTCAAGACCAGCCTGACCAACATGGCAACACACCGTCTCTACTAAAAATACAAAAATTAGCCAGGTGTGGTGGCGCAAGCCTGTAATCCCAGCTACTTGGGAGGCTAAGGCAGGAGAATCGCTTGAACCTGGGAGGAAGAGGTTGCAGTGAGCCGAGATCGTGCCACTGCACTGCAGCCTAGGAAACAGAACGAGACTCCGTCTCAACAACAACAACAAAAAAAAACGAAGGCCAAGAGCTCAAAATTAGCATCTCCAACAGAATACAAGGAAAGACACAGCATTTTAGCAGTTATCTCCTCCCATGGTTTTCAAACTTTCCTACAACCGGGAATGTTCTATTCAACAAAATCTTACTCCAAGGGTAGAAGGCAGAACAAAAGTAGAGCTGCGCCAACTGAGGATGGGGGAAGGGCATGACGTGGAGACCCAGCGACCTGCCACATCCCAGAAGAACCTTCGAAATCTACCGCCATGGGTAATGGACACATGGAGCAGGGACATCACCTCATGATCTTGTCCTGTTTGTAAAGATGACAACCACCAATGATTTTAAGGATTGAGTGGACAGGTAAGAAGCTATGAGCTTTTGTGAGAGCTTGGGCAGGAGACAGTGAAGTCAGGCAGATGAGTCTGCGATGGGAGGTCAGACAGCAAGAGGGAATGCCGCACGGGGATGACTTAGTGAGAAGGGAGGAGTGGGGAGGAGCTGGGGATGGCTCTGCTCCTGGCCCCTCTAACTATGGCAGCTTCTGGCTGTGCGTGGTATATGCGGCAGTCTGGATAATGAAGATGAGCCAACCTTTTTTTAAACAAAAATTTTAGGAGAATGAATGGTTTTTCGAATAAACAATCTAAAAATCAGAAAAGCTTTTTCGTTTTCATCTTTAAATATAACACTGAAATGTATTACTAAATTTCTAACTGCTGTAATTACAAAACATGAAAAGCCTGTAGTACCTGAAGGTACTATTGTCTTCACGCTCACTGTGGAACACTGCAGAAGGAGAGAACTGAGCTGGCTCTGTCCTCACCTCATTATGTTACTCAGAAGGGAAACTGGTGCTGATTTGTTAAATCCTTCAGTTTTTCTTGTGTCTTGCCTCTTTCTTATTAATGTAAAGCAAAGAAAAAAATAAGGCTTAACTACAAGTTCTGATTAATACAGGCTTTATGCATTTGGTTTAGAAATGTGTATAATTTCTGCAATATATTTGTCTAATTGTTTTGCTAATGCAAACATTAAAATTAGTTTTTATTCCCTAAGCTCTCAGTGATTGAAACTCCTTGTGGGCCTATTTCAAAAACTGGAATATTTCTATGTGGGTGACAGCAAGAGCCATTGTTACAGAGGACTTAAAAGTGGAAGAGAGTATAGAAGAGGCAACAGGTAGATTTGGAATAGGGCATGACCTTTTTCCTTGAAATCTGTTTCAATGAGGAAAGATTTCTACGTAGGATGGAATGTATAAAGGTGGTGATAACTCATTAGACCACTCCGGGAAAATGTAGGAAGTTTATGTAGTCTGTCAAACATGTGACCACATTAATGCTTTGGCAAAGTTGTTTGACACTGGTATCCAAGAAGCTTCTTCTACAGGCAAATTCCATTTCCTAAAGTCTTTGGATTTTTTTGACGACTGTCTGTATTCTAAAAAGCCACAACTCTTGCATAAATCTGTTTGCACTAGGTAACCAAGCAGTGAAAACAAGACCACAAGTAGGAACATTTAGCCTATTCAACCCCAAAGTTCCTCTCAAATGATATGGACCTAAAGGGAAGGTTTTCCGTCCTCTCTGGAAGCTAAAAGCATGTAATTTTAAACCTCTCAAAGAGGCACTTACCATGAGAACCTTGACTGGTGCTTCCCTGTAAGGATGGGAGACCCTCCCAGTCCTGCCATAAAACTACAGACTATTTTAAGGGGAGAGGTCAGGAAAAAAATTTGAGAAACTTTACACTGTTAATTAATTTTGCAGAAATCCATCAGATGGTAGAAAAATCCTGAAAAGGAATCTCATACACCAAGGCCTAGGAGCAGAGGAAAAAAAGGAAAAAAGTAGTCCCAGAATCTGTTCCCTGTGTATCACTGCATATTAAGCATGAAGATCACACATCGAAGGGCTATCATGCAACAAAAATCCCATAGTTCAGGAAAGAGAAACTAGAGAGAGAAACCAGAGGGAGAAAGAGGGAAGAAGTGTATCTAAAACAGACATCATGTAGTCCTTTCTAGCAAATAAGAGGTACAAAAGCATTTACAAAAAGAGAAATATTGAACACCCCTTCTGGTGTGCTTGCTTGGTGAGTTCAGTGTTTTGGGTCTTGACTACTGAGTGCCATCTTACCCAAAAGACATTAGACATTAGAGGCTTCAACAACATGGCTTTGCCAGGCACAGGTCTTTTGGTTTCTTCTCGACAAACCCAAAGTGCATGGCTTAAAAGCACTAAACGGTTGTGTATTTCAGAGACTCTTCAAGGGACAAGAGCATGAGAGATGTAGGAAATCCAGACACACGCATGTAATCAGCTATCTGCGGGAAAGCTTAAACGTCTTATCAAAGCAGCACTCTCCAAGGATTTTCTTTTTGCAAAAAATGTTTTTCTTACCTCACTGTGGTCACTGACCTACTTTTAAATTCAATGCTGAAAATGGTGCAAGGCTTCACTAGAATTACAGAGCCTAATGCATAGGTGTTCAACAAATGCTTTGATGAGTGCATCTGGGTTCAGTCAGTATTCTCAAGTTACTGAAGGTTTCCTTTTATGCCATACTGACAGTTCAAAAAAGAGAAAACCTCCAGGAGTTTTACTCCACGTTTAGCCTGTCTTTCCAAGTCAAAGAAGAGAGTTTTATGAACAAGTTCCTCAGTCTGTTGGTTTGAACTGAGGGGACAGTCTATGCTTATCCCGACAACAATTTCAGGTCACTGGAGGATTCTTTTATGTTACTCTTGTATGAACATTACTCAAACTCCATCAAGAGTCAAAGGCACCACGTCCTTTGAACGTACCCTTAGAAACAACTCCCTAAAAGGGGACTATAAACTAATACTATTATCCAAAAATTTAAAATAAAGCAATAAATACTTAAACACTCAGCAGTGCTGAAACAAACAGATACAGAACAGCCTTCTGCTATTATGGGTTTCTTTTTTTTTTTTTTTTTTTTTAAAGAAATCAGCAAATGCAGGTGCAAAAACCTATACTGCCAAAATCTTTAAGCAACTCCCTTACATATACAGTCAGATATGTTTCAACAAATTCAGTGGGTATAGGAGAAAACATGTGGAAACTCATCTACAAACACGAGTACAACCTGCAGGCTTGTGAGTAATACATCAATGAAGATGCCACCTTTGAAAAATTTATTCTCTATGAAATTATAGGTAAGTATTAAAAACTAAAGAGACTAGAGGTCTTGTTACATTTTACAAATATTTTCAACCAAACAGCAGCACTGTTAGATACCTCCTGTCATATCATATGGTAATACAAAGGCATACTTTTTATGTAACTGGCAAACAAAAAGCAACACACAAGGAAGAACACATGGATGCTAAGTCGTTTGGTCCAAGGACAAGACAGTCAAAGAAAAGGAAAATCACTGGCGGAAAGGGAAGGGAAAGGGCACTACTTGAGGGAAGACTATCCAGTGAAGTAATCTATGAGCAGCAGTCATCTAGGCAGAGGGTGGTAGGGATTGCACTAGGGGGTGAAGGTGATGTGAGATAGATATGGGGTGAAAATGCATTTAAAGAGACATTTCAAAGTGGAAAAAGATGGTAAGAAATTGACTACATCAAAAGGAAAACGTGGGCCTCGGTTACATACTGTAAAATGGCATGATGCTCACTGCTATTTAATAAAACCACTTCTTTGCTTCCTGTAATTGTCAAAGAAAGTTAAAATACTCAACTTCAATTACCATCTTGCTGAAGCAAATCTGAGATTTTTTTCTAAATCAAAAATAAGTTGATGGCTGGCCACAGTGGCTCACACCAACAATCCCAAAACTTTGGGAAGCCGAGGTGGGAGGATGGCTTGAGCTCAGGAGTTCAATATCAGCCTGGGCAACACAGTGAGACTTCATCTCTGTAAAAACTTTTTAAAAATTAGCCAGGTGTGCTGGTGCACGCCTATAATCCTGACTACTTGAGAAGCTGAGGCAGGAGGATTGCTAAAGCCTAGGAGATCAAGGCTACAGTGAGCTATTATCTCACCACTGCACCCTATAGCCTGGATGACAAAATAAGAACCTTGTCTCAAAAAAAAAAAGGTGAGTTTATTCACACAACCTTTAGATGACTGACAAAGTCTTTTTTTTTTTTTTTTTTTTTTTAACTCTTCTCTTTCAGGGTAAATATTTCTTTACTCAAAAAATCTAAACTGGGCCACCCAGAAAAGTTCAGCTGCCTATGAACTCCAGTGGTATGACTTACCACTTCCTTCCCTCCTTGCTGCCTCTTTATTAAATTTATAAAATTTCTGCCTTTGTCCAAATCAAATAAAACTTCGACATATCACAGCGATCACCATTTGTGCTGCAAACTGTTAAGAAGAGATATCTATAATGGTATACAGAAAAATCAGTAGGGGTGTATTTCCTCTACTTAAACACCATACACACATATGAAGTCCTTTGCCAATCTGCAGATTCTTCCTTAACAATGGTCTATAATCTATTACATTTAAACAACTGCTGTTCTCTTCCATTTCCTTTAGATCATCCATTACATTCGTTATCCAGTTGAATTCCTTAAAACAAAACCAACAAATTACTTTTCATTTTTAATGCCAACTATTTACCTGGTACTTCACAAAGATGCTGTGTTTAGTTTCTCTGAGAGCATGCTTTTTTTTTTTTTAACCTACTATGTAAAATTTCAATCACAAAAGTTGAAAGAATAGTATATACTGCACCTCCATGTTATACTTCAACAATCATCAATGTTTTGCAATCTGGTTTCAGCTACCCTCCCCCAACCAGGCCTTTAAAGGGAATCTCAGACAGCATGTCATTTCATCTGTAAATACTCCAATACGTTTCTGAGAAAGACCTTTGTATAAACAATCACCCATAAGACAGTGCTCTGTTATTCTAAAAAAAAATTTATTAGACTGTATTTCTAAGTATTAAAAATGACTTTGCCATTTGGTTAAAAAACTACTCATTAAAAAATGATTTTAGGGACAGTCCCTCTGAGACCAGGCTAGCCAGCATGGACAGAGAAATCATTGAATATAATGCCAAGTATGAGCTTGGCAAAGATAAAATTACTCACAGCCTACATGCACCACACACATGGTCTTATTTCTTATAAGATTAGAGAACACATTAATAAAGCTGGAATGAAAAACCAAAGTCTGTTCAAGGCTGGAATTTCCCCAGTAGCCCAATGTTTCAGCTACTGTGGCTGTTTAGAAAGTATCATGAATCAGCCTTAAAGATGAGCCGTAATGTTTTTGGAAAAAAGAACCCAGTGTGGTTTAGGAATGGGAAAGGAAGGGAGGTGCTAGGCTGCTTGTCAACCAGCTGACCCAGAACCCTGACGACTGGCTGACGGCAATTCTATCTGTGTGAGTTAGCATATTAATTAAATACTAGAACAAAGACTACAGTGGTGATTCCCAAATGTGGCTCCCTCCAGGCTAGCAGCATCACCTGAGAACTTGTTAGAAATGTAGATTTTCAACCCCTGACCCAGACCAAATGAATCAGAAACCTTGGGGAGGGCAGGGCCCAGCAATCTATGCTTTAACAAGTCCTCCAGTCGATTCTGATATCCAAAATTTCAAAACCACTGGTCTAGAGCTACACTGTCTAACCACCTGTGACTATTAAACTCTAAAGTAATTAAAATTAAGTAAAATTTAAAATTCAGTTCCCCAGTGACACTAGCCACATTTCAACACTCACTAACTCAACAGCTAGTGGTTACTCGGCACAGATTATAAAATGTTCCGCTGGACAGCAGTGATCTAGGACATTCAAACTGAAGTTTAATTTACAGAATATAAGGCTTCTCTTATTCTGGGAGGAGGGGAGTACTCACCAAAAGTGAGATTCTGACTTTGGCAGAATCTCTAGGGCTTTTCCCATGTGTCTACTGCATGACTCAGTTTCCACAGGGAAAAGCATCACAGAATTGGGGAAGACAGTGGAAGAAGAAGACACTGTTGCCCACGTTAGCCACATAGGTGAAACACAGACTGGAGTGTAAAACGCTCCATTTCTTTAAAGAATTGAGACTCTGATGTAGTCAGGATCAATAGTATCAGAACAAACTGGCTCTTTGAAAGTTGTGTAACTTGGGATTCAAAGAGACTCCTGGGCAGATGCTTTCCATCTTCATGGAAAACCACAGTGCCAGCAGCAAGATACCTCCTCCAAGTGGCTTTGCCAGAGGAGGAGAACGACAGAACTGTTTGTGAACCACGTATGATGCCCTCAGAGAGAATCAAGAGGAGTCATGAAGAGGACAGAGACCCTGCCTACCACCTAAGTGGGCACGATCACGGGCAACATTTTAATATTGACGGTCATATGACCTCATTTGTAACCTTACACATGGTGGAGCAGGGGACACTGCGTTACCCACAGGCTTGCTGAACATTCAATCAACTCTATCATATTTTAATACCATCATTGAACTGATCTCAAGGAAACGGCTGCTAAACTGTGTTAAAATCATACAGGGCCTTTTGTCTCCACTAAATCAGAACTGAAACGAGGCAGGCTAGGACAGACTCCAGGATCCTGTCTCTTCCTCCTGAGCACCGCAAGCTCACTACCTTCCATCAGGATAAAGGGGAGCTAAGTATTTACTTGCTTGTTAGAGTCTATTTCTGTAATGTGTTATCTTGCCTGCCCCAGGAATATCTTGCACATCTCTAAAGGAAAGTAGTCCAAAGGAATAAATCTTTAATGCTGGAAATTAAGGCTATGTGGCACCTAAGTGAGGCAAACCCGAATGGGGCCTTTAAGCACCCTCAAGTCGGACTAAACATGAAGCTGGTTCTTGTGGAACAGGCATGCAGACCACCCATGCAGGGTCTGGGCTGTGGTCTCCTTCCCATCCCATACTCCCATGGACATGCCTCTATCCAGCTTTTCTCTCCCTTCCAAATCTTCGTTCTCTCCCTCTGAATCTTCCTATTCCATTTAAACACTCAAGTCTCTTCCATCATCATCATCATCATCATGTAAATCCCCCAGCTACCCTACCCTCTACTCCGCTGCCCTCTCTCCTTCCAGGTTTCTGGAACTTACCGCTTAGTCAGTTTCTGTCCTGACCCTCCTAACCCACTGCTGGCTGCCTCCTGCTTCTTCCAAGCCGTTGGAAAAAAATCTCAGTCATGGGTGAACCCTCAGTGTCTAGCGTAGAGCCTGGCCCAAACCAGGCGGAGTCAGCGCTGTGTGAATGCACGACGGACTTCCATGTTGTGAACTCAACTGAACCCTCTTTAGTACTTAATTTCCTGGCATTCCCCAGCAGCAACTGAGGCTGGTTCTCACGTCTCCTTTTTTTATTTTTTATTTTTTTAGAGGGAGCCTCACTCTGTTGCCGAAGTTAGAGTGCAACGATGTGATCTTGTGTCACTCCATCCTCTGCCTCCCGGGTTCAAGCAATTCTCCTGCCTCAGCTTCCCGAGTACCTAGGATTACAGATACCGGCCACCACACCCAGCTAACTTTTGTATTTTTCATAGAGATGGGGTTTCACCGTGTTGGTTAGGCTGGTCTTGAACTCCCGACCTCAGGTGATCCACCCACCTCAGCCTCCCAGAGTGCTAGGATTACAGGTGTGAGCCACCACACCCAGCTCTATTCCCCTCCCTTCTAAACATGTCTTCCTCTTAGTCTCCACAATAGCACTGTACACTCCTGGTGTTGTGACCCTCTCTAACAATTGCTTCTCCTCTTCCTCTAGCTTCCCTTAATGAGTTGTGACCCTTGGCATCCTGTCCCACATGCTCTTCTTACCTATCTTCCTAGCTAATCCCATCTACTCCGACTGGCTAACTATCAGTCCCAACCTGATGATTCCCAAAGTGGTAGGAGCCTCTCCCCACTGAGGTGAAGGCTAGCATACCGACAGAACTGCAGGTCTCCACACATACCATCACATCACTGTCCCACTTCCTGACCTCTCTCAGAAAATCTGGTCATTGAGTGCTCCCTATTTCAGTGAAAGGCACCACCGCCCACCTGGTTCCCCATGCCAGAAACCCCGGGCTTCACCTCCTTCGTTTCTTGTCTTTAATCAAGTACCGTCTATAAGTATCTCTGGACAGACTCACTTTTCTCCATCATTATTTCTTACTTGAAATAGTGATACATTGTTCAGGTCATTTGCCCTGCTCCTGTCCTGCCCAACCACCCACAAATGCCCATTCATTCCTGCTGCAGCCCGAGCGATCCCTCTAAATGAGTATGATCTTCAGACTGCACCTGGGAACTTGTTAGAAATGCAAATTCTCAGGCTCTAGCCCAGACCTACTGAATCATAAACTGAGCGTGGAGCCCAGTAATTAGTGTTTTAACAAGCCCTTCAGACAATTCTGATGCAACTTAAAGCTTGAGAACCACTGCTTTTAAATATAAATCTGCTCACATCACTCTCCTGAATGGAAAGCCTTCAGTGATTTGTCATTGTTCCTGCATTAAAGGTCAAATTTGTAGATATCATTTATGTATTATAGAAACAACCACCCTAAAATGAAGGGTGAATAAAGTCTAAACACACAAATGAACAGACAATAACTCAACCTTTGGGTGGGGGTATGGAGAAAGGTATTATTAGTAAATGAAATAGCATATGAAAAAGGAAGAAGTGGGCCAGGTGTGGTGGCTCACGCCTGTAATCCCAGCGCTTAGGGAGGCCGAGGTGGGTGGATCACCTGAGGTCAGGAGTTTCAGACTAGCCTGGCCAACATGGTGAAACCCCATCTCTACTAAAAATATAAAAATTAGCCAGGAATGGTGGCGCATGCCTGTAATCCCAGCTACTAGGGAGGCTGAGGCAGGAGAATCACTTAAACCCGCGAGAAGGAGGTTGCAGTGCGCCAAGATCGCGCCATTGCACTCCAGCCTGGGCAACAAGAGCGAAACTCTGTCTCAAAAAAAAAAAAAAAAAAGCAAGCAAGCAAGAAAAAAAAAGGACAGAAGTGAGAAGTATGGCTCATTAAGGGAAATGATAACGTTCAGAAGGACCAGTAGATGAGGCTGAGGAGAGGTTAACTACCTGAGAATATGTTAGTCCATTTCCTCCCTTTCTCTCAGATGTCTAAATTTTATCGCTTCCTCATCTGGTCACCCTGTCCCCCCTCACCAACCAAAAACTCCCCAACAACACAGATTTAACACAAAAAACTCCCCTAGCCACCATTTCCTATTTTAAAAAACAAACACACACACCCTCTGGTAGGAACTCCCACTCTCAATATCTGATTCCACAAATTATCACACACCACCAATTCTCTTTTCCTGTCGCAGTTCTCATCTACTTTAACTCTACTGCTCCAAGTCCCTCTCTCAATGTTTTGTTTTGTTTTGTTTTTTTGAGATGGAATCTCGCTCTGTCACCCAGGCTGGAGTGCAGTGGCATGATCTCAGTTCACTGCAAACTCCGCCTCCCTGGTTCAAGCAATTCTCTGCCTCAGCCTCCCAAGTAGCTGGAATTACAGACACGCGCCACCACGCCCATCTAATTTTGTATTTTTAGTAGAGATGGGGTTTCTCCATGTTGGTCAAGTTGCTCTCGAACTCCCAACCTCAGGTGATCCACCTGCCTCAGCCTCCCAAAGTGCTGGGATTACAGGCTTGAGCCACCACGCCTGGCCTCCTCTCCTCCATTTTTAAGACAGGGTCTTGCTCTGTGTCACCTAGGGGTGCGGTGGCATGATTATAGCCTACTGCAGCCTCAAACTCATGGGCTCAAGAAATCCTCCTGCCTCAGCCTCCCAAGTAGCTAGCACTGCACGCATGCACCACCACATCTGTCTTTCCTCCCCTTTTTACTAAAATGGGTTCAAATCCCACCTCTTCCTAGAAAATGTACCACTATTATCTAGCACTAGTATCTAGCAGATGTAGATCATCTGTATTTGAATGTGCTGGGTGTGCTTGTGAGTATCAATCACTTGCTATATCATAAACTCAAGAATATTTATAAAGATGCATAGCTGTTAAATAGATTAACTACCTAAAGAGGCAGTAAACTTACTCTGAATTGTCTCATTTTCAAACTAAGCAGGTAGAATAAAATTACCATTAAGGCCAACTCCAAGTCTAAAATTTCATTACCTATAAACTTATTTAGTGATCTGCACATATTATGTAGTCTACCAATGTTAAGACTATAGAAATCACATTTCCAAAAAGTCATGAAGAGGATCTTGCCTTCCCTATATCCCCTTCTTTGAAAAAGACAAGGTGAAGGCAGTTTTTCTTTCATCGCCACAGTTTTGCAGAGGTTCACATTTCAACTGCATCTGATAGGCTGGCAAGATTTAGTCATATTTCAGACTTAAGTAAGAACTTAACAATCTTTCATAAGTAGTGTTCTCATCATTCCCACAAAAGTCCTCCCTCATTTTCATGTGAAAAGAATAAAAAATGCTTCAAAGAAATAGAATGAAATTCACCTCTGTGTTCTGCATGCAGACTCTTGGATAAGGACTTCTGGCACTAATAAGAATGTGTTCTCTACATGCCTCTACCTGTAACAACTTACTCTTCTTTGTTTTTTAACCACAAAGTTACTGTTGTGAACTACCCATATACATCAAGGAGGGCTTCTAAAAGTGATGTCACAGAAATTGAATCCGGTAAAGACACTTTCAATCTTATGTTCCAAGAAAACACTTTTACTCTAAGGCAAAGGGAAGAATTCCTGACCCTAAACATGGTCAAGAGGGCCATTTCCCTTGTCCTTATCAGCAATGCATTTGTCAAGAAGCAGAAGTAGATGTTGGCATTTATGGCTGTACTGACAATTGTGAGATTTTGGTTTTTCGCAAGCATAAAGTCACAGCGTGCACATTTATCAAACTTTTCTCTTGCCCATGTCTTCCCAACAAGCAAGCAACTTCCCAGCTGAGTTGACTGCTGAAATGCCAAATTAACATGCAGTAAAGGCCAGATCTTGTGGCTCAAACCTGTAATCCAACACTGTGGGAGGCTGAGTCAAGAGGATCACTTGAGACCAGGGATTTCAGACCAGCCTGGGCAACACACCAAGACCTGGTGCCTACCAAAAATAAAATAATAATAAACATGCAGTAAAGTCCCAACTCTTCCATTTACTTAAGGCAGGCTGATCCAAAGGGGTTTCAAGTCCACTTCTCATTTTGTGGCTTATCATTAGATGTTCTCAGTAGAGAGATCCACTTGGCAGTACCCGCAAGCTGATTACCTGCTTTCTACTAGTGGTTAAGGTCCTGACTTTACTGTCCGCAATCTACAAATGTGATTTTTAAATGTATTAATGGAGAGATCACTCTAAGCACCTGCTATATGGCTATATATTACAGAGAGTTTCATAAAAGCGGTAAATGCTGATGCCTAAGAACCATAGACACAGCACTAGACCAAACTAACTTAAATATAACCCCAAAACAAAAGCAGCCCAAGCTATATTCTTTCCCCAGCTAGGATCAGTATGGGCAGTCAGCACCCTCCCTGATGTCTTCAGGGTTAAAGATAGCAAAGAAAGGAATGAGTCCCTATTACGTGGAAGTATTGCAACAGGCACATTATATAGATATTCATTTGATGCTAAAGAACAATCTGCAAGATCGAGGAAACTGTTCCCAATTTATGGATGAAGGTTCAGAAAAAGATGGTGACTTAAAAAGGTCACTTTCAGGTTTCAACAAATCTTTTAGGTAAAAACTGTTTTTTTAATCTGTTTTCTTATTTAATTACCATATATCCATTACATAAAAGTAAGAAAATGCAACCGGGCTTGATTAAAAAACCAAAACATACACATATCCAACAAAACTTGACTTCTCTTGGGAAAAATAAAACTTGAGCCTTGAAAATAATAACCTGTCTTATTTTCAAAGGTTAAGTTTGATAAATTTTCGATAAAACTAGCGGTTTTTTAAAAGACATGCCAGACTATTAACAGCTCCCCTTGATTATATTTCATTTTTTGACCATTTTCATATATTACATAATTATTTTCTACACCAAGGAACTTTTTTCTCCAAGGGACATTAAACCTGCATTAAAATTAGCTATGGACACACACACACACACAATTAAACTGAATTCCTTCCACTTCACAGGCCAGCGAAGAATCTGAATGTCTTTTTTTTCCACTTTCTTTTCAAGTAACTGAAGAGATCTTAAATTGGTTAAAACCATCTTTGTGGATTTCCTAATCTCGGGTACTAGAAACATAAGTGCCGGCAACTGATGATTATGGTATTTTTATAAAGTAAATAAAATTTTAGTTTATGAAAGAATATCAATTAACAGTAGGTTCTCCATATAGCCCCTAGAGCTTTATAAGTGACTAAAAATGGCATCAGCCCCCTGACGCTAGGACTGAAAAAATGCAGCCTGATTGTTTACTCAGAGAATATGTTGCTAAACCAAAGAGCCCTACCTGTCTATCCCATGCCAAGAAGCAAACCTGCTTTCCCTGGCCACTAAAATAGACGCCACAGACAGGTAGCTCTCAGGAAAATTAAGACTAGCAGACAATTTTTCACTGACCTACACAGTATCTTGAAACACCTGAGCTGACATTAAGTGTCATATGTCTCAAAAAAAAAAAAAAAAAAAAAAACCTTTTTCAGTTTCCTTTAAAAGTCTGAAGATGTAACAACAGTGGTCCTGTATTTCTGTATTAAGCTTCAATACCTACTTTCTCCCTCTTCCTCCAGGGACTTGATCTGTCCACTCGCCACTCTAATTTAGAACCTGCATCACCCACTTAAGGTTATCTGTGGGGCCCTTGAGGGCATCTGAATTTGCTATGCTTTTACTTCTAGCTACCAGGTGAAGCTGACCAACTGATTTTGATTCCAGAATGTCCCTAGAAAAACAGTGAGTAAATAATGCATGACACCATTTCCTATTGATTCCCTATTTAAACCCAATGCTGAATAGGCCTTCTTATTTTCTCTAATGCTTGTATTAGAGAAATTTGAACATCTTCTCCACTTTTTATCCAATTTTTCCTTTTCTTCACATGTCAAATGCTAACATTTGGGCATTCTGCCTCATCATTTTGCAGTAAGAGAAGACAAGACCTTAAGGGCAAATTTCACTAAAACAGCTTCCAAAGTTTCCATGTAAGTCCTATTTATCATGTCCAAATTTAAGACAAACATCTCTCATTTCAAGTGCACATTTCATAAAGGCTCTGTTTTTTTCCTTACTCCACAGATTCTAATGCCTTTTACAACAGATGTGAGTGATACAGTACTGAGTGAATGGCCTCAAACTGGCCTCTTTTACATAAATTGAAGAAACAGCCAAAAGGCAGTCATATTCAAAGACCAACTATATAACTCTTCGAGATGTGCTTGAAGACTGCCCAAGACGGGGACTACTGTGTCACTTTTGTTTCTGTTGTTTGAATCTGGAATTCTTATCAAGGTACCACGGTATCCTAGCTATGAGAGTCACCATGGTTGCTCTCAGTTTCACACAAACTGATAGACTGTAAAATATAGTCAGTTTCACACGAACTGATAGACTGTGAAAAAGCATAATCAAGGCTTGTTTCCCAAAAAAAAAAGCACTAAATCAATCCAGCAACCTGCCGCAGGTCAGAAGTGGTTTCATGAGTCAATACCATTATTGCTGGGCTACAGCATCTTTTTCACCACAGAGGGGGTGCATTATTATTATTCTACCATTGCTTTGCAGTTACAGTAAGTTTCTCGCTCAATATACTATCAGACATTCTTTCTCAATTAATCTTGACAACAAGCTATGCAAACAGGCATGGCCAGTGGTGAAATATACCCCAAGAGGTATATTTGCTCCATGTCAGGTACATAGCAGCAAATCCAATGTCTAGCTCCACAATATCCATACCATCTGCTATGAAGTGAGTGTTTTTCCCCGCCCCACAAATTCATATGGTGATCTCTAAATCTCCAATGTGATGGTATTTTGACAAAGGGTCTCTGGGAAACAATTAAGTCATATGGGTGAAGCCCTTTTAAATGGGATTAGTGCCCTAATAAAAGGATGAAGAAACTAGTGGTCTCTCTTTCCACCATATAAGGAGACAATAAGGCAGCTATCTACAAACCATGCCAGTGCCTTGATCTTGGACTTCCACCCTCCAGCACTGTGAGAGAGGTGTTGTTGAAGCCACCCAGTCTATGGTATTTTTGTTATTTCTGCCCAAACGAAGACACTGCCCAATCTAGATTCTTGGAACATATAAATATCATGGACAGAGGGGGCTACTTGTCCACAAAAATTCCCACTTCCCCCTTCATACTATGAATTTGTCACTGGGAAGTAGCTTTCCACCAAGGACTACATTTACCAGACCATTTCTATCAATTACTAGATGGGTTATTGAGACTATTTCTCACTACCAGAAACACCGGAGAAAGTGATATACATCACTTCCAGGCAAAGGTGGCAAAATGGAGAGTTTTCATCCTCTCTTTTCCATAGGTCAGCTAGATTCCGAGGACTCCAAAGCCCCAGGGGATAGTAAGGTACAAAAAGAGAAATATGCAACCCACCTACCAAGAACATCTATGCTGAGCTTTTAGGTCAGATTCACAATAGGCCACTGAAATTCTGAGATGTTTTATACTAGATACCACGTAGTTCCCAACTTTTACATTAATATGTGTAGGCCAGGAGAGATGCCTCACATCTCTAATTCCAGCACTGTGGAAGCTGAGGTCAGCAGATTGCAGGAGTTCAAGACCAGCCTTGGCAACAGAGTGAGACCCTCATCTCTACAAAATTAGAAAAATTAGCCAAGCATAGTAGTGTGCACCGGTAGTATCAGCTACTCGGCAGGCTTGAGCCCAGGAGGTGGAGCTTGCAGTGAGCCAAGACAGTGCCACTGCACTCTAGCCTGGGTGACAGAGCCAGACCTTGTCTCAAAAAAAAAAAAAAGTAATGGGGTGAGGAAGTTGGAAAAGGCCCAAACTTACCAAGCATGGGATTGCAATACTGCATGGTGTTTTGTATTTGAGGTATCTTCAGTGAATGAAATGGGAGGAAAAAAAAAAAAAACTAAGCAGGTCTTTTGGTAGCAGAAACAACATTTCATATACACATGCTATAGCACCGTAGAGGAAACCTAAAACGAAGGGAACAATCTTTGGGGCTCTAACCAGCAGTCCAGGCTGGGGCAAGGTAGTATTGTGGTGGGGGCCACCTGGTAAAGTCTCTGCACCCTGACATATTTCTAGAAAGGGATAATTAGGATCCCTCTAACTCTATAAAATATCACACAATAAAACACCAAAATATTACAGCAACTGGCTGAAAACATAATTAGCAATTTGGTTTGTTAAACTATTTTTCTCTTCCTGAAAATCCAACTAGCTGTATCTGTCAATCCCACCTTGAACAAAACTAAAATGCTAGAATCTCTATATTCAAGAGACATGCTCTAGAGACCCTCTCTTCTCTTTTTACCACTTTTACCAATACACCATCACTTGTGAGGGCTTTTTTTTTTTTAGCCATTTACATTTGGTCTGAGGTTCTTCCTAATATCCTAGTATCAGTGTACATCCCACTAACTACATGGAAAGCCATCTCATCAATAATGGTATGCAGGTATTTACCATATGTGAAGACAAATGTTAAGCACAAGTGACAGAAGAAAAAGAGATGCCCAGGTTTAATAACCAACATAGGATATCTAAATATAGATAATTTTGCTGTATACAAAACAAAGTATTTTCTGAATGATTTTTACGTAATCCATCCCATTTGCCCTTTAGATTTTTTTGAAAGACAGAGTTTTGCTATGTTGCCCAGTCTGGTCTCAAACTCCTGGTCTCAAGTGACCCATCCACTTCAACCTCCCAAAGTGCTGGGATTACAGCGGTGAGCCACCATGCCTGGCCTCATTTTCCCTTCAACAAGTCTGTGAAGACAGCAAGGTGAGGGGTGTACATGTATGTACAGGTATCTGAGTCAAAAAATTTAGGCCATTTGAGTCCAATGCCTCCAGAGAGAGATTAAATATAAGAACACCTTCTAGAATGTATCTCTGGTCTCTCTGCTTGAGACTTTGACCAATGCTAAAAGCTCCTTGGCCATAAACCATGCCATCTAGATGTTGAGTGCTAGAGCCTACTGGACATTACTGAGCACATGTTTGTGGACCCTGGATGTGAAAAACAAACATCTGGGTACACTGCTGTGAGGGGTTATCCCAGGGATTAGTATCACATTAATGCTAATTCTGCAGCTGGCCCTGCCAAAGAATTCCCACCCATGTCCTGGCCCTGGAACTCTGAATAAGCAGCTTACACTTCCTTCCGCAAAGTAGCATGAGTAATTAAAGGAGCTAAGCCTACCTGCCTAATTATAGCCAATAACAAACAAATCAGCTACCTAAAAACCAACTCTCAGCCCTCTGGGGCAAGCAGGAGTAGGCTGGTTAAAAAACTCACTGCTGTGTTCTGCAACAGCCCTTCTGCATGGAGAGAAGACCCTGCCACCACAGCACCCTGCCCTACCATGGTGCCACCTAATCACTAATCACTTCACAGAAACTAAAATCAGGGCCAGCTGGGATCCAGATTATGTCAAAGTCAAGGAAGCACTCGAGTTTCTGTGTGCTGGATCCGATGCATGAGATCAAATGTCTAATTCTTAGACCTAGTTTGGTTCAAAAGGATTAAAATCTCAAATTCAGATTTAGCTGCAACTAGAAACATAAACCCCAAACACAGTTTTCAAAGGGCCACCAGGTCATATGCAATGCTAATGCCTTTATTCCTCCATACCCCCTGCCATTTGTAAATTTTACATGGGCCTGACCTAACGTGGAAATTCACTGTGCATACTTTCCTGTTGTAGCTGACAGTCTGCACAAAATTTGTCTCTCTGACTCCCTTCCCTGCTGCTCTAGGTCAGAGTGTATTTTGTAAATAGTTACTATGCTAATTACTAAGCAACTTCCAAAAATTTGAAGAGTCCTTCTATAAAAATTCAATGGAATAATTACAGTTAAATTTTCTACCACTCAATTTTGCCCTACCCAGCCAACTTTCCCCTCATAAATGTCCTTCTGTTCCTACTCAAAATGGGCTTTCTCCTTACATGACATTAATAGTATCAATTTCCTCTATCATATTAATAATAATTCATTGTTTGGCCTTGCATTTGAGATTTTCAAAGCTACAGGAAAACAGGGCAGGACAAAGATTTTCTCCAGACTATATCAGACTGATTTTCTCCCACTGCTGTCTACAGAGCCTTTTCTTCAGAAGGTTGGGGCCAATTATGGGGGAAGAACTAGAAGAAAGCAGTAATAAGAAAAGGAAATGTTAGCCTGCTTTATCTCTCAGCCTCTGATCACAGCTCAGTTTAGTAAATAGTAGCCAACCTAAGGTGGTGACAAGTTTTCCCCCAAAGACCCCCAGGCCATTATCCTCACCCCATTTACTTTGTCCAGCTGTTCCTCTGTCATCTCTCACCCAAGCACTGTGTCAAGGGGCATGCAACTTTACAGTCAGACCAATCCTGATATTCACAGTAGACTACATTAAGAGTTGACTCACTACACAACAAAAAAGACTTCCCATTTTCAAGCTCACCTAGAGTCCGGTGATGGAAAGGGAAGAGAAGTTGGGTTGATTTTCTATCCTCCAGAGTAATGTCAACTTCCTTTGTCCACTTTTAAGTCTTCTGCTCTACAAACGCATGGTAACCTAGATGACTTCTTCCCTAAAATGAGCTGCCACAAACAAGAGCGTCTTGTTTGTAGTTTGTAGCTTGTAGCTTGTCTGTAAGACAACCTACACTCTTGCATACTGTCATTTTGCAATAGTTGAAATGCACATAAGGCAGTGAATTATAAGTGCTAATAAAATTATTCTCGTATTCTTTTTCTGATCCTCCGCTTGGTGGCACATAGCAATTTCCCTTTCCTTCATTAGTTAGCTCCAGGGCCTCCTGTCCTTGAACAAAGATTTAAGAATGTGCTCTTGTGATATAAAATTAAGTGGCCTACCATTTATTCAGCAACTATTAGGTCCTGGATCCATTCTAGGAAATGACAGATAAATACCTCCTCATTTAATGCTAACAGCTCCATGAGGTAAGCGCTGCTAGTATAGAGCAGAGGCAGAACTCAAACCCAGCTCTGCCTGACTCCAAAGTTCATGCCCATGCCTGCTCTGCAACCTGAAAACTTCTTTTGAAGCCAGCTCTCAGGAGATGAATCCTGGAGCTTCTCCTGTATTATTCTACACCGCAGGACTATCAGGGAGCACCTCCAATGTTGTCTTACTCATCTTCAAAATTTGTTAGAGTCCCAAGAAAGGCTACAGTTTAACAGCCTCCTATGCCAATTCAACCTCAGAAGGAACATCCAAAGACTTGAGTTTATTAATAACGACTGACAAAAGGTCTACTTGCAATGGCAGGGAAGTCTATCCTCGGAATAAATTTGCCTTTCTCCAGGCTAAAGGTCACACAAGGTACAAATTTAGAGCTTTGGATGGCCATCTGCTGATGCATCTGGAAACAAAGGGAGGAGACAGGAAAGGAACGGGAGGCAGCCAAATCCCTACAGATGTCTCACTGGGGTGTGTGTATGCGTGCGTGTGTGTTTCCTGGTGCATCTTTAGAACAATACTGTAAATTAGGATGGGTGTATCAGACCTTAAGAAAACTGGCATGATTCTCTCACAATGCTTCCGCTCTGCTTTGAATTATTGCAAAATCAGAGAATGACTGAATCATGATGTCAAGCTTTCACATGCTCAGTCCACACAGGCAGTGCCAGAATGGGAGCAAAGTGGAGATGAAGACAGAATCATCTGAGACTGTTAAAAAAAAAAAAGAAAAGCAACCAACCACCAGTCCCCTATTTATGAGGAAAAAACACATATTCAGCACGTGGGCCCCATTTTTCTTTTACATAGACATTAGCCAAATACTGATGATAATCACATAAACCACATTTCATAAAATTGTATGTGTATCTACATATACACACAGATAACAGAGACAGGAATAAAATATTTTCCCAAAAATATTCAGAATCCTTCTCAGATTTAAATCTTCAGATTTTTTTTTTTTTTTTTTTTTTTTAAAGATAGGGTTTCACTCTGTTGCCCAGGCCAGGAGTGCAGTGGTGTGATCACAGCTCACTGCAGCCTTGACCTCCCAGGCTCAAGCAATTCTCCCAGCTCAGCCTCCCAGGAAGCTGGGACTATACGCATGTGCCACCATGTCTGGCTATTTTTTTTTTTATTTTTTGTGGAGATGAAGTCTCCCTATGTTGCCCAGGCTGGTCTCCAATACCTGGACTCAAGCGATCTTCCTGCCTCAGCCTCCTAAAGTGCTGGGATTACAGGCATGAGCCTCATGCTGAGCTCAGATTTCATCTTTAAAACAGATACACGGCACATTAATTTCTCCTATTTAGTCAAAGTACTCCAAGTTTTATATAACAACACAAATTAGGGCACCTTAACATAAAAATGATATATTTGATGTTTAGTGACTGCAATACAAAATCACAATGGTTTCAAAAACATGTTGCTATTTTTTCAGTAGCTAGAATGAAATGTGTTTCATCTCAACACGTGATCCATAAAGAAGTTAATCTTTCTCCATTTGCTGAAAAGCTGAGCCTTTTGGATTAACCATGCAAATGCAGCCCAGTTGGTAGACAAAACACATTTTTAAACTTTTGGTTACTAAGACATTGATAAACAATCCTAGATTAATTCAATGTCTCTGAAGTCTAATTTTCAAAGTTTTCTCACCATTATTATAATTGAACCTTATAATAAGCCTATGAGGGTAGGGACTATTTTCTCCATTTCTGGAGGAAGCAACAGAGAATTAATATTCAAGGAAGATGATTTAAAGCAGTGTTTCCTAAAGATTGTCTCTTTTTTCCTTTGTGTGAGAAAAACAGTAACAATTGGCCTTAAAAAGGGCCATTATTCTCCAGATCCCTGCAGAAAGCAGCGAACAAAAAGTCGGCTGAGCATTTGGCCCCCAAAGTCATTCTGCCCCTTGTAAAGCAAAACACAATCATTCAAACCAGATGCAAGGCAATCTTGGAATTACATTTTTTAAAGGTCCACCTTTAAACATCAATCAGCAAAAATAAAAGGGGGGGAGGGGAGGGCATAATTCCAGAATTTGTTGAAATAAATATATAAATACATATTTTTTGGAGACAAGTATCACTCTGTCACTCAGGCTGGAGTGCAGTGGCATGATCTTGGCCCACTGCAACCTCCACCTCCTGAGTTCAAGCAATTCTGGTGCCTCAGCCTCCCCAGTATCTGGGACCACAGGCACGCGCCACCATGCCCCGCTAATTTTTTGTATTTTAGTAGAGACAGGGTTTCACCATGTAGCCCAGAGTGGTCCTGAACTCCTGAGCTCAGGCGATCCGCCCGCCTCAGCCTCCTAAAATACTAGGATTATAGCTGTGAGCCACCATGCCTGGCCTGAAATAAATCTTTAATCAAGCTTTAAAGAAAGAGATTAATGGAAGTAAAAGCAGCTATATAAATATTAAATTGCATTGCAATGTTCATGTCTTCAACATACCCCATAGGTCTGGCTCAGAAGGCCATCAGAAAATGATATTTCACTCATCCCCAACTAAATGAATTAACATATCTTCAGCACAGTGTTCATTTTGCCTATAACAGAACATTAATAAAGAGAAGAAAAAAGGTGAGTGTGCACACAAGTGCATGTGGGCAAGCCAGTGCTCTCTGTCAAGGAAGAGACAAAGGATAGCCTGGTCGCAAGTTCTAAAATGGACTAACATGAGAACTCATTTCCAAAACTCAAGCAGAGTACAGTCTCTTAACTTCCACAGAGAAAATGAAAACCACTTTATTTTGCAAGTGAAAGCATAGTGAGTCATAATTTGATAAAACCAGTATTATAAAGATTTCAACATAACCAACTACTCAGAGCACATATCTGCTGCCACTGTTTTTTTTTTTTTTTTTTTTTTTTTAAGTTCAGGGGCACACGTGCAGGATGTGCAGGTTTGTTACATAAGAAAACGACATATGCCATGGTGGTTTGCTGCACCTATCAACCCATCACCTATGCCACATCTTTTAAAAATCCAACATAGATATGTAAAAGCAATATATGCACAGAATTTTTGAGGTGAATAAACAAGATGTTAGATTATTTACCCAGCACCTTCATATTACAGAGAAGAAAACGACAGCACAGAAATTCCAACCTGCTTAGTGTAACATTCATAGGCCCCAGGGACAAAAGGAGGTCTTGGATCCCCACCATACTGTGTCAATTCAGACACATCTGAGAGCATCAATTTCTAAAACCTTAAAAATTAAAAATGAAAGAGCATTTCCCCAAAATTGAAGACCAATTGAAGATAGATGCCACAGAAATCTTAGAAGGGAAAAGAAAAAAAAAAGACAAAAGAAGAAGCCCATCTAAGGGATCTGTCAATAAATACCAACCACATTAATTTGGCAACAGTTCTTCACTGCAAGTCAGCAATAGCTGGCACATTGAAATACTAAGCTCTTAGTCTTTCTCCCTTCAAATTTCAGTAAAGCCTCTATCTCTGAAATGGTGCTGAAAAGAAAAATGAATCACTAGACGCAGGAAGTTATTCCCAGTTAACGCTCCACTTCCCACAGCTAGACCCTTCACTAGGCCTAGAAAAGGATCAAGAGTTTACACACAACATAAGGCAAGGGCACTGGCCTAGGAAGGGGCAGCTCTGCATGGACACATTTGGTTGGACACTGCATGCTGTCTTCAGCTTTAACCATTTTCTTTTTTTTTTTTTTCTTTTCTGTTCCTCTAAGGCTTTTTAAAATTTCCAACTTCTATTTTAAGTTTGGGGGTACATGTGCAGGATGCGCAGGTTACATAGGTAAACATGGTGATTTGCTGCACAGATCATCCCATCACCCAAAGTATTAAGCCCAGCATCCATTAGCTATTCTTCCTGATGCTCTCCCTCCTCCCACCTCCCTCCTCCCTCTTCAAACAAAACAGGACCCAGTGTGTGTTGTTCCCCACCATGCGCCCATGTGTTCTCATCATTTAGCTACCACCTGTAAGAGAGAACATGCAAGCTTTAACTATTTTCATGCAGCAGTGTTAGATCAATCTCTACACAGACCAGAAAAATAGCATCAGACATTAGTTAGACTAGACCTTGAGGAATGTGACACATTATAACTAGAAACACTTTCTACCCCACCACTCAAACTATCTCTATCCAAAGTCACTAATGACTTAAGACCAATAGCCACATCACAGAATTATAGAACACAATTAGTCAAAACACAGGGTTAGAAATAAATTCTTATTTCAAAATACTAGACCCTTCTCAACCTCCCTAGATACTTTACAGAAGTCCTTTCAAAAAGAGTAAAATGGTATCATTTCAGGAAGGTTTTTAAAAGAGAGCCCTTAAAAAGTTGGCTATCTACCATATATTTGATGCATCAAAAGGAAAAAGGCTCTTCAATTATGCAATAAGCTAACCTAGAAGACATCAAGAAACTAAATGGAAAATGAGAAGAAAAATACTGCAGGCAACACGAAGAGCAATAAGCCATATTTCTATGGCATTTTCAACTTTACATTAAACCATAATGGCTTACTACAGCTGCCCCTTTTTTTCCATGATAAATGTGTACATGAAATAATTGTAAATTGTGGTTTGCTTTTTTGTCCCTCACTGCCACTAAACCACAGACATCTAGAAAAGAAGAAAGCATGGTTCTGATTTGCTTTTGTTTTGCAGGATGGAGCACGAAGCCTTGCACACAGAAGTCACTTAAAACATTTTTAGAATGAATACGTTACCAATCAGCAAACATTTTTCAAGTCTGATAAAATGCAAAGTTGGCAAGAATGGGTTGAGGCAGGTACTCTCATACACCACTGGCAATTTAAACAGGTGTTGCCTTTTATAAAGGAGGAATGTGGCAATTTGACAGTGTGGCAATATCCTTTAAAGACAACGGCAAAGTTTCCATTATATACTGTTAATTGAAAAAGACAAGGTATAGCACAGTACACTGAGTGTAATCCTATTTTGTATTGTTTTAAAGATAGAGTATACTCTGCATATAGGGTGACCACGTGTGGCCAAGGGTATGTGCACTGCACAACCCCGGGGGAGTCCTTCCTACTATAATCTAAATACCATACATATATCCAATCCCATGGGCCCTGCTTGAATGCATACACAATTCTGGAAGGATTTATAAGAAGCTTCATAGGAGTTATCTCGAACACTAATGTTGGGGAAGAGAATTGACATGATGAGGAGGAAGTCTTATCTTCCCATGTTCTACCCTTTTGAAATGTTTTCACTTCACATATTACCTTGAAACTTTTAGTCTCACTTTTAAGAGAGATATTATGTCGCAAAACAAACAAACAAACAAAAATAATGGAAATCAAAACATCATAAAATGATTTCATTTTATTTTTTTTTTTTTTTAAGGAGGAGTCTCCCTCGATTGCCCAGGTTGGAGTGCAGTGGCATGATCTCGGCTCACTGCAACCTGTCTCCAGGGTTCAATTCAAGTGATTCTCCTGCCTCAGCCTCTCGAGTAGCTGGGACTACAGGAGCACGCCACTATGCCTGGCTAATTTTTTATTTTTAGTAGAGACTGGGTTTCACCATGTTGGCCAGGTTGGTCTCAAATTCCTGACCTCAAGTGATTCGCCCACCTCAGCCTCCCAAAGTGCTGGAAGTGCTGGGATTGCAGGTGTGAGCCACCGCACCCAGCCAAACAATGACTTTAAAGCATGAATTTCTCTCTGCTTTTAAACTTCCCATCTGGTTTCCCTCTTTCCCATAAGTATCTTTTAGGACACAGTGGATACTAGCACTGATTTTCATTTTATGCTGGTTTGGGACCTAATCAGAATGACTTCCCAGCTCCTAACCATTCCAACATAGAGAAGAAGAAACAAACCAGGTTAATACAATCTTCTCCTACCAGGAGTCAGAAGGGGATTTTGTAATACAAAAACACTGACTCGCTATTACATGCCATCTGAGCCATGAGGTAGAGACCAAGGGGCAAAGCGGGAAGAGTATGGGCCACAAATGCTTGATTTTTTATGTATTTCTGTAGATGGATCAGTTGTGCTTAAAATTTGCTTTTCTTACAAATACCTGTTAGGTTTCTTAGAGACCGCTGCCTAATGCAAACAGGTGATAAGGCTAAACTTTAAATATATTTCCTTATGGTAATTCAGGTTGACAATAGGAATAGGCTATAAACAGATTTTCTAAATACCCCGCACTGCATATATGCAAAACAGATTGTTGCTTTATATGCTTCTGTGTTCCTTAAAAAAAAAAAATCTCATTATCAGCTGCCCATCAGAATCATCTGGGGAGCTCTGAAAAAACATCAGTATCTGGGCCCCACCTGTGACCAGTGAAGTTCGAACCACTGTGTCTGCACTGATGATCAAAAGAAGGCATTTCACATCAAGGCTGAGTATATATTCATCTTGTGACCTGAGAAGTCAAGAACTTCTCAAGAACTATACACACAAACAATGTGTGTATAGTTTCAAGAACTATACACACAAACAATGTGTGTATAGTTTCAAGAACTATACACACAAACAATGCTTGAGCACTGAAAGCACACGGCCACATGGCTCCTGCGTTTGGAACACAACTCTAAGCAAGCGGTCAAACATACTAAGGGCTATGGCAACCACAACCAAGGGGCCACTATCTTATGTCTCTTTCTACCGGCTACTTGTCTAGGCTGCTACCAGTGCTTAAAAGGGTCTTCTAAATACACAAATACCCTGTCTGACTTACTCCTAATAACAGCTGTTATTCCTACAGATATTTTGGAGAGCATTTCAGCCACGGACACCCACACAAAAATAAACAGCCAAATGACACACAGCTCAAGGTCCATTGCGGCCTAAAGAACCCTGAGCTTCTCTTCCTCGCTCCCTTTCTCCCTATCACCCATCTCCATTTACCCAGATGCTATAACACTTAAATATTTTTACATAACACAATGAGGTAGATATTAAAACATCTTCATCATCCTGGAAATGATTTATACCTACCATAAATCTATCACAACGTATACCCAAAGGCTAATAGAGGAGATACTCAACCTACAAGGTCAGAGAATCCTCCACAGAAAAAGGTCCTGCAACCCTCTCTATGTATTCTGGCCAAAGTTAATACAGTTTGTTTCCTGAAGTGCTCATACCAGAGAGACGGGATGGGGGAAGACATTTGGAAACTGCCAAGAACTATTGATCAGAAACAGATGGGAAACCACAAAGGCATTACACCTTGACTTCTATTAACCAAAGGAGGGCTCTTATCTCTTTCCAATGTCATAGACAAGACATACTTAAACCTCCACTCAAGATGTGTTTGGGGCATGTTTCACAATAAAAATACCTGGTATAAACACACCTGTAGAACTTTAAGTGGCTCTGGCATATTAAGATATATGGACTTTTTTTATAATACTTTTTTGTTTATTAAAAAGCAGTATAATTAGTACACGTATAAGAAGAACTACCAATCATTTCCTTTTATTTTTGGTTTCTGTTTGAAAATAAAGCCAAAGAAATTTAAGAACAGAATTGTCAGAAAAATACTACATAATTAAAAAAAGTTTCTGTAACTGCCACGTACAGAGATTTTACTAACATTTTTATTACACTGCACTGAGAATCCTGAAGTCCAATTTAGGATTAATCACCAGGACAAAATGGAGGGAAATTATAAGACTACTTGGCAGTTACTCCATCTCAAATAACTCTGTCTCCAATTCCTTTACTGAAGTAGCACATAGCACTCTTACCTAGAAAGTAAGATCTCATAGACCCGTCTGTAGCCATATTGGATTTTCAGAATGAAAAAGCACCAGAAAATTAACCCAGAAAACTGGACTGCTCCTTTCATCTAACTCTTTATAGGGCTTTGGAAAACTGACTTGATCATTCTTAGGTTTCAATGCCTACTTATGTAAAATGAGCAGGTTGATTTTGAAGGTTTGCTAAAGTCCCTTTCAGCTCCAAAAATTTCTTCCAGTTTACAATTAGAACAAAAATGATACATGAAGAGTTAAAAGTGAATTAACAACACAAACTCAGCACCCTTGTATCAATGCCATCGTTTGATCAAAATGTTCCTATGGGCACCCAATGTGTTATACCAGACACGGTGTTTCAAGCTTTGGCATTTTCCAATTTTTAATATATTCTAACGGTTTTGACAGAATACCCTGCATTCCACAAGCTTACTCTGATTCCCTCTTGAGCATCTTCTTGTGACCTTCGACAAGTTAAAAGGGCCTTGAACTGGATGAAAGTCTGCCAGAAGCAAATGGAGGAGCATAACTTGGCAGAATAAAAAGATGGTAGGCCCGGGCCAGGAGTGGTGGCTCATGCCTGTAATCCCAGCACTTTGGGAGGCCGAGACAGGCGAATCACGAGGTCAGGCGTTCAAGACCAGCCTGGCCAACATGGTGAAACCCTGTCTCTACTAAAAATACAAAAATTAGCTGGGCATGGAGGCGCACGCCTGTAATCCCAGCTACTCAGGAGGCTGAGGCAGGAGAATCACTTGAACACGGGAGGCGGAGGTTGCAGTAAGCCAAGATCATGCCACTGCACTCCAGCCTGGGTGACAGAGTGAGACTCCATCTCAAAAAAAAAAAAAAAAAAAAAGATGGTAGATCCAAAAAACACAAGCAGCAAATCAATCAATTAATAAATTCCAAGTACATTACACATTAAGTGTGAAGAGTCAAATTTTCCTCCCACCAATATGTGCTAATCCATTATATTTACTAAATATAAAGACGGACAGACACCCAGCACGGGGTTCCTTCATGTGTACCACCCAATACTTCCACAAGGTTTTTGTGCCCTAAGGACAGGGGAATGGTAAACAAAAACTAGAGTGGTCATTTTCCCTTTGAGGCCAAGTGGGAATTACTATCATGGTTGCTATCATCCAAATTCAGAGAAAGGTAATTTTTAGTGAACAGTTGAACTTAATCACTATACCAGCCTCATGAGCTTCCCTCCCCAGAATCCTAGCACACTAGGAGATCAAAAAGCCATCCCCCTAAACAAAGAAATGGTCCCAGGCTTCAAAACAGGCAAGGTTAATGGGCAGACCCACCAACCATAAGACAATCATTTGCAAAAGAAGAGGAAGGAGGTGAGCTAAGGACATGCAGTTCCTCCCACAGATCATTCCAGACCAGGCTTTTCAGACCCTCACCAAGGACCTTTTGACTAGAACAGACGCCCCCAATCCCCAACCCCCTCAGGTAAGGGACCTCAAAAGCACATCACTGTAGTTCTTTGATGTCCAATATAGAAAGCAAAAGTCCATCGAAGTATGTTTTGCTCCCTATGATAGCAAGGCAAAGGAGAGGAGAGTAAATGGACAGAGGAATCCTAGATTACTGACAAACGCCATGCAGTCCACCAGGATGGATTTATCAGATCTTATTTAATTCCATACTAAAGCATCTGAGACCCAGAGCTAGCTGAAGGCCTGTCTGTTTCCTAGAGGGTACTGGCTTACTCTTCCTGATGCCTTGCATCCATCTAGTTAGCTACTGGTTCCCCCATTCTTTCTGCTCTCATCAAGTGCTTTAGAGTGCTTAGAATAACACATTTTGATTCAGGTGCTTTAGAGTGCTTAGAATAACATGTTTTGATTCCCAACTCCATCATTACCAGCTCTGTGACACTGGTCAATCTATTTAACTTTTCTATGCTTCTGTTTCTCTATCTGTAATTTACAAATATTCAGAGTACCTTTCTCAAAGTGTGTCATGAGGAATCAATGGATTCAATGAGTTAATCTTCATAAAGCGCTTAGAACAGCGGCTGACATATGGTGAATGCTATATTGTTTAAAATTAAATAATATAACTGGATTGTTTTTAACACAAAAAAAATGCTTCAGGGAATAGATATCCCATTTTACATTACGTGATTGTTACACATTCCATGCCTGAACTAAAACATCTCTTGTACCTCATAAATATATATGCCTACTATGTACCCACAAAAATTAAAATTAAAAAATTTTACTTAAATAATTTTTAAAGATGATTTCTTCCTCTTCATAGCCAGCTGGAGAACCTGATAGCGTATCAGAGAAGGGTACCTTAAAAGAGCAGTTTAAAAGTGAGACAACTGTTGCAAAGTTTCTTTTGGGGCAATGGAAGTATTTCCAAACCAGATTGTGGCAATGGCGGCACCACTCTGTAAATCTACTAAAAATCATTCAAGGCCGGGTGCGGTGGCTCACACCTGTAATCCCAGTACTTTAGGAGCCCAGGCGGGTGAACTGCTTGAGCTCAGGAGTTCAAGACAAGCCTGGGAAACATGGCAAAATCAAGTCTCTACAAAAAAATACCAAAATTAGCCGGGCGTGATGGTGCATGCCTGTAGTCCCAGCTCCTCGGGAGGCTGAGATGGGAGGACAGCTTGAGGTGAGCCTGGAGGCAGAGGATGCAGTGAGCCAAGATGGTGTCATCACACTTCGGCTTGGGTGACAGAGCAAGACCCTGTCTCCCAAGGAAAACCCCCCACAAAAAAAATCATTTTGGTCTATACTTTAAAATGAATGACTTTTATGGCATATAAAGTATACCTCAATAAAGCAATTAACAAAAAAAGAATGAGACAACCATTTATCAAATAAATCAACTATTTAGTCACAAAATCCAGGATGCCAATCCCTATTCCCGGTCCCCCTTCAGGCAACAGCATGACAGTGATGCTCACGGGGCATCATGAACATATGTGATCTCTTCACATTCGGCATCGTGACTTAAAGAATGGGCAAAATACAGAACGAGGGAATCCCTAGGAGGCTTGCAGCTTCTGGGAAGAATGTTTGACATACCCACAAAACAATTTAAGCACTTTGTAACTAAGAAAACATGCCTCAACAGGCAAGTACTTTCCTTGAACTTCTTAAGCCTATTCCCTAAACATGGGAGGCAGCAGGTTTGACCTAAAGAGCTCAGGCCCTGTGAGGTTTACAAAGGTGATGAGATGATTTCAATTTCAGCCTGAATGGCCTAGAACAGTTTATTCTGGCCTATCCACACCAGTTTCCTCATTAATAAAACTACCTCGCTGGAAGGTGTTACTTAGGATTGGAGATAATAAACATAAAGCGCCTAATGTTTGGCACAGAGTAGGCATCAAACACAGTAGTGCAGTAATAGCAATTACTTTATATTTAAATATAAACATAATAAAATGCACACTGAGAGATCATCATGCAAAATAAGGGAACCAAACCTTTTCGCCACACTTATGTCATTTCTATAACATCACTCCCCCCGGTAATCTCTCTCTGTGAGCACATGACTCAGTACAAAGGAAATGAGCTCCAGGGTAGCCAATAATCAGTTAACAGGAAAGGCACTGCTGCCAGCAGAATTGAATCATCTCACATTTCTCAAAGGTCTTAGGTGAATTCAATGTCCTCTGAGAAGGCTTTGGAGAAAGTCACATGAGGAAGAGTTTTGGGAGGCAGAATGTACAACTCTCTACTCTTAGTCATGTCTGTGCATTTCCCATAGTAAGCAGCCACTCCTCTATTCCCCACTTTGCAGAGCCTGTGGATGGAGATTTACATCTCACAATTGCACTTGAGTTTCCCCAGAGAGGTTAGCACTGATTTGTTGTCCCAACACGGTTGCACATTATTAATCGTCCAGAACAGAATTACATGGCAATGGTGCTTAGCGTGTACCTGTAACCCTAACACTGTCGCAAATATAGTAGGAGAATTAATCTGTGGTTGGTTCAAGTACCTCACATTACTGGCTTTGGGATAAAACAAGTCACTGCCCACAATAAGCCATTAATTTATTTTTCAAAGCCTTGAAGTCATTCATTCCACTGACTTCCTCAGAGCCAAAGATACTGACAGAAGTGCTGTGCCCACTGACAAGAAAACCCTAAGAAATGCCAAAAGAAGAAATGAGTTGTTAGGGTGGCAGGGCTGGGCAGCGTGTTCTTCTTTCATTTCAGTTTTACCATTTTACCTACTAATAACAATGCTTACACAGTATTATGTGTTTCCAAAATGTCCCCACATACAAGATGCATTGGATGTTTCCCTACAATCCTTGCAGAAAGGTTAAGCAACCAACGCCAGACATCTCAGGCTAATAACGGGCAAATCTGAGTCTGAAACCCAGTTCTTTTTATTCCTAGTCTTTCCTGTGCTCAATTTCATGTTGCTTCTACAATTAGGATTCAGAGTGGAACTCAGTCAAGGTTTTTCCACCAGTAGGTTTGTAATAACTTTACAAAGGTACCGTCACAGAAGTCACCCCCTGCAACCTCATACTGGAGGATGAAGTCCCTCAGGTCCATTCAAATCACTTTTCTCTTCGCTGTAGTCTGCAAGTCTCCACATTAATCAGTTGGGATGACCTGGGAGGCAGGTTAGCGCTGCATCTATCTGGCAATTTTTGGACTGAGATGTGGCTGGTCAGCTCCTTCCTGTAACACAGATGAGCTCACCATTGATACCAAATGCCCCAGTGCTGAGTACCATCCTTGTTACTTCTGCCTTGTAAGATAAGCATCAATTCTCAGAGAAAGACCTTATTAAAGTCAGTGCTTTCAGATCATACTCATAAACAGATGCTTCTTTCCAAAAACTGCAGGTTAAAAGCAGTTACTAGGAAAGGAGTGTGAGTTTTTTCCCTACTGGCATTTTAAGTAATATTCAGCTTGTACTCTTAAAAATCATGTTTACAAATGAAACTCTATAGAAAACACTTTTTAACTCGGTTCTACGAACAGTTCCATTTTGCTTACAGGCATTCTCTGTATATTCTGAAAGTTTCTATAATTTGTGGTGACCAAATTCATCTTTTCACAAGGCATTCATTTCTGTGTCACTACTCTCTTTTAAATACTCTGGTGTTTACTAACCATACCCTGTAATCTCTGTTAATGGGGTAGTTCAAGATTCCTTTTCAAAGGCTTTTTGCTTTAATTACTGTTTTAGCCTTTTGGTAAAACTGGGCTTTTAGCAAACTGGCCTGCAGGGGACAAGTTTTTAAATTATTCTAAGCTTTCCCTATCCAAGTTTTTCCAAACTACTTAAAAACCTCTCAGCCTTGGGGGGAGGATGATAAATTGGATGATTTTGCTGTCTCTGATGCCTGGCATTAGTGTTGGTCTAATCCATTTTTGTCTCACCAGAAACTTGCCTGCTACAATCAGAGTCTCTGCCATATTCTGCAACTTCCAGCAAGTGTATTCCCTGATAAAGCTCCCCAGAGTTCCAAAACAGGACACAGGGAGCCCAATAGTCCTCCTGGGGTGGTCTCAGGGGTGCCTACACACAGTTTTGCCCTGTGCTTCTCCTTTCTATAATGAAGCTCACATTTGGATTATTGGTTCAAATGCTTTTCTTCAGAAAACTGGTAACTTCAGGATGGATCCCAGAAAAAAGCAATTAAAATTAGTCACTTCATGTCTCAAAAATAAATTAATTTACTCCTCCTGAGGCTTGGTACCCTTTGACCATCATCTCACCATTTCCCCCAGCCCTTGGTAACCACTATTCTACTTTCTGCCTCTATGAATTCGACTGTTTTTGATCCCACATATGTGAGAACATGTGGTGCCTTTCTGTGTTTCGCTTATTTCACTTGGCATGTTTTCTAATTCCATTCATGTTGTCGCAAATGACAGAATTTCTTCCTTTTTTGAGAACTATTCCACAGCATGGTAAATACAGTAATAGCATATTGTACATTTTAATATCACTAGGAGAAAATCTCAACTGTTATCACAAAAAAAAGTCAAATATTTGAGGTGAATAGGTTAAGTAGCTGGATTTAATCATTCCACATTGAGTTCAAAAATCATTACATCACTTTGTACCCCCTTAAGTATTTACAACTATAATTTGTCCATATAGAATAAAAAACAAAAAAAAAACAGTGCTTTGAAAGGCAAAAAGAGAACCTGACAAAATACTAACTGATCAAGGATGATAAGTACAAATCAAAACCACGATAAGATGCCATTTCACAGCCATCAGAATGACTATTATCAAAAAAGAAAAGAAAAGACACATATCTTTTGCAGGGATATAAGGATATGGAGGACCCGGAACACTCATGCATTGCTAGGGTGCAGCAGCCACTGTGGAAACAGTATGATGCTTCCTCAAAAAGCTAAACATAGAATTACCATATGATTCAGAAACTCCACTTCCAGTTACATACTCAAAAGTACGAAAGCAGAAACTTAAACAGATACTTATAATCAATGTTCATAGTAGCATTACATAGAATAACTGAAAGGCAGAAACAACTCAAGTGTCCATCAATAGATGAATAAACAAAAGGAGGTTTCTATCCATACAATGGAGTATTACTGTTCAGCCTTAAAAAAGAATGAAATTCTGACAAATGCCACAAGAATGAACCTTACCAACATTATGCTAAGTGAAATCAACCAGACACAAAAGGACACAACTTCCCTGATTCCCCGTATGAGTTACATTGAATAGGCATATTAATGGGGACTGAGAAGGAGAACAGTGGTTACCAGTGGAAGAGGAGGGGAATGAAGAGTTACTGTTTAATGGGTAGAGAGTTTCAGTTTGGGAAGATGAAAAGTTCTGGACACAGATGGTGAAGATCATTGCAACACCAACAATATGAATGTACTTAATGCCACTGACCTGTATGCTTAAAAATGGCAAGGATGGTAAATGTTATCTTATGTTTTACCACAGCAAAAAATAAAAATTAAAAATGTGGGCAAAAAATGAAGTGAAAAGGAAAATCACCATGTAAAATGCAATGGACTAAGGGGTAATTTTTCTATGTTCCAATTCTTCCAAAACAGTTGCTATAATTTTTAAAAATTAATGCATTGGCTGGGTGCAGTGGCTCATGCCTGTACCTGTGATCCTAGCAGTTTGGGAGTCTAAGGCAGGCAGATTGAGCTCAGGAGTTCCAGACCACCCTGGGCAACATGGTGAAATCCCATCTCTACTAAAATACAAAAAATTAGCTAGGCAAGGTGGTGAGCACCTGTAGTCCCAGCTACTTGGGAGGCTGAGGCATGAGAATTGCTTGAACCCAGGAGGCAGAGGTTCAATCAGTGAGATCAGTGAGCTGAGACCGTGACACTGCACTCCAGCCTGGGCAACAGAGTGAGACTCTGTCTCAAAAGAAAAAAATAAAGTAAAAATGCACTTACTCACACACTTACTGGTGCACAAATAAACAAGCAGCGCAGGTCAAAATAACAGTCTGAGTTCAGTGGGAAATTTAGTACTAACAATATGAGGCACAGAGGAGGTGAGTTACATGTCAGAGGAGCAGGCAGCAACCATAGATGGAAGCAGAGCAAAAGAGAAGATACATCAGGTGCTAACACGTTTTCTTCCTTCTGATCTTTTGCCTCGAAAGCCAGCCTTTCAGACTAAGCCTCAAGGCCCTGATTACCTTGGGTGATGTGCACAGATCACAGGAACACCTCAGTGTAAGCAAATCCAACCTCACAATGCCCTAGACTATTTCCTGATACCCGCTCAGCCCCACCATCAGCACAGCACAACAACCAACAAGGCTGTTAACCTGCCCCAACAGTCTTACAAGTCAGCAGATTCAGCTGACAGAAAGCCAAGGAATTTTCTGTCCACATCGGTATCATTCAACAAAGTCTTCTGGTTAAACCAGAACCTTGAAGTTTTGTATCTGGAGACTTCAAGCACAAGTTCAACACGAACCTCCAACAGACACCTCTCAATCACTGGCTCTAAAGGAGCAGAAGGGCTCATCCATTCATAGATAAATGCATGTATTTTCTCATTAGCTTAAGAAACTTTGCACATGTCAGACTTGAACGTCTATGCTACCTTATGGTTTGTTTAGGTGATTTTGTGTTCCCTAATGAGACTAGGATAAGTAATAGTGTAGAAGTCAACACAGAATGGTAATTCACTGCAGATACCCACAGAGGACAACCTATGCCTGTATTGTTAAGATTTGACTATCCACATCTACAAATTCAAGTTGAAACTTATTTCAGCCCTCCTTGGAACAGTCCACTAATCTGGAAGACACTGGGACTATTCTTCCCGAGCAGTGAAACATTCACACAGGTTATTAACTACAGGCTGCTCTAATTAATTACCTGAGACACAACTGGTAGATGTTAGAGTTTGTTATGTTGTTGTATTTTTAACTCCATTTGCCTACTTGACCCATTTTCATGCCTTGGCTGTGACACTTGAGAAAGTAAAACATCCCAATAGGGTATAATTAAAAGTTAAATATAGCAGCTACAATCTAATTTCATTGAAAGTCTCCTTCAAATAGTAGAAGTGCCACTGGGCTGGCCTGGCTAGAAGTCAGCACGGACAACTCTAGATTCAGGCACTTTCAACCGTGATGCATTTGTAAAAGCTGCAGCTGGGCAATGGAAAGAAGTAACATATTTGATTCTAGCTTTGGTCTTTTACTTCAAATGTTAGAGAAACTGAGATGTTATGGAAGCTCTGCCAACCATCTAAGCAACCCTCTCCAGTGGGGGATAAACTCTGGTGCAGTTTCTTATAGAAATTAGAAAGTCAGTTCATTCTTCTTAAAAGCTGAAGACAAAAAAAAAAAAAAAGTCTCAGTAGTTACTATTAGCTACTAGTTTTGCTTTGATGGAAGAAGTGAACACCACTTCCTAAGTCAATTCCAGAAATGTGGTAAGTACACCACACTCCCTGCTCTGTCCCAGGAGGTATCTTTGTATCCTCTTTCACCAGCAACCTCCAGCTCTCATAGGCATCCCGGTAAGATGAGAAGACTTCTGCCTCTTCCCTTATTGAAACCGAAGAAAGTTCCAATAGTACCTCTGGGAAATGAGCAGTATGTCCACATTACTATCCCTCTACTCACCGGTCTCTCTAGAAGTAGTTTTGCAATCCTAAAAAGCCCTCCTCCATCCATGCTTGGCAGATGCTCCATTAAGTGGGGTTTTTCCAAAACTCAGTGAGGCCAGCACTGAACATCCATTTCCTGCATGCCAAACTTCACATGAGCTGGCAGCCCTAGGAAGGGGCATCTGAATTCAGCTCCTGCACTTGTCTGGATAAAGACGGCTGCCATTGTTGCCCTGGTGACCACATTCGCTTTGGCAGAAGCAGCTATGGTAAATATTTCTTCAGAGAATCAATTCACATCAACCGTGTGCCTTTGTTGAAGAAACAACTTGCTAATTTATCTTGGGAAAACTTTTCTCTGAAAGTTTACAATGCTTAAGGTGGCACTATCTCTCCTCTGACTTCTATGGCATAGCATGGAGCCCAAAACTGGCTTATTTGGAACAAACTTAATGTCCTAGGAGTAGATACCAACTATAGCATAGTTCAGAGGGGGGAAAAATTCTCTTGAACTCAATATTAGTATGACCCACCTCAAAAATAAACCAGTGTCAGCAGGCTCTACCTGAGGTACGCCTAGATTCTAAGTTGCCAAAATGGAAAACACCAGGCAGGAGAAAACAGAAGACACAAATCCTATCTGTAGAGTGATTCACCATTTTCAAAAACAGGTTTAGGAAACAATATATAACCTTCTCCCTACAAGAAGCCTGTGAAGTAAGCTGAGTGTTATCATCCCTATTGTACAGATAAGGCTGAGGAGGTGAGGTCATTTACCCACAGGTACTCAAAATGCAGCAGAGCTGGGTGGTGAACTGAGGTCTTGACAAATCCAAGCTGCTTCTGTATGGACCATGCTGTCTCCAAGCCAAGAACCTACATGATTCAAAAACTTCTCCATCACTGAGAAGTGGATGTTCACATTAACATGATCAATCCCTGGGTTTTTTTGTTTTTTTTTTTTTTAAATGTATGAGAACTGACATAAAGTTGCCATGAAGAAGAAGATTTACACCTCTGCTATAGGCTTCTGCATCACAGCTTAAAATGACCCAAGTATTAGTGACGCACAGCATAGCTGAATCTGTGGAAAGATACTTTGTACTGGAATTTTGTGATATTTTGATAAGTCCAAGAGGAACTCAGGGATCTTTCCACACATATCTCTCCCATTCCCCTGACAAACAACGGCAGCTGCTAGACACTCAAGGGCTCCATCACTTCATTAAGTCTTTTGTAAGAGTATTACAGGTAGCAGCCAGTGAGTGTTGAGGTCCACCGGTATGGCTGACAGTTAATGTGAATGTGCATGAAACAGGGCAGCCTCAGAGTTAGGAAAAGAAGAATCATCTTCATCCAAAAGAAACAGCTAGGAAGGACTGGCAGAAGTTGCAGAGTTGTAAAGACCTGGGCTCAAACTCTCCAGCTCACACCCTGACTCTGAGGTTGGCCCTGGCATCTGGTTTAGGTGGACCTGGTCATTCAAATCTCCACTGAGGGGCTACTGTGGACCAGATGTCATACTAGAAAGAGACAAGATAGTCCTTGCTATGGAAGAGCTTGCAGCCTCAAGGGGAGTCCAGAAAGCTTCCATCTTTATTCTAGGGAGCTCACAGCTCAGCAGTGAGGATGTCCCCTTCTGACTAACACACGTCCAAGGGCAAGTGATACTGGGCAATAAATGATGAAAGTTACAAACAGGTTCAGCAAGTAAGAGCTACTGTGAGAGAGATTCAAGCAGGAAATAAGGGTAATACCATTCCACCCTCAGTGAGATTCATTAAGAATCGTGAGCTTTTCCAAAGGAAAGCAATATACAAAAACAAAGAGGTGAAAGAGTCTGTATTAGACTGCAGTAAATCAAGGATGTATCCTATAATCTGTAGGATAACCACGAGAAGAGTAAAATACTGTGTAGTTAGCAGGCTCATAGACTGGAAAAATGGACTGCAAATTTGTGCCTAATCCAAAGTCAAAAAGGAGAAAAAAAAAACATAAATCAGGTAGATCAAATAGAAAACAAACTGTAAGATGGCAAACATAAGCTCATGTACATCAATAATCACATTTATGGTAAACAGATGCATTACTCCAATTAAAATAACCTAAAAACAAAAATATTTTTTAAATGGACAAAGACAGTGAGGAGGAGGAACAACTCAAGTACATTACAAAAAGCATGCAAGAGGATAAAAGTCACCACATGGGTCTGCCTTGTTGCCCACAAGGAGGAGTCTGCCAAGCCTATCATGGTGCTGTGTCCCTCGGTATCCATATCTTTCACAACTCATTTGTTTGCCTCCATGCAGTGTCAGGAAAGCAAATCACTTTATTGGAGAAGGCCATAGAAAACTCCGCTGTCTTGCTGATTCTTTATTTAGAAAGCCCTTGTTCCTCCCTGTTAGGGCTAATTCATTTAGTGCATCCTTGCAGATGCACATTAGACCCTGCATTGTATCTAGATTATCACATTGTTTTATTGGAAACTGCTTAACTACTTTTGGGGGACACCATTAACTGTGGAAAGGGATCCACTAGTCCTACCCACATTCCGTGCCCCAGGTTCTCCTCCTCCCCCATTCCCCAGCCTCCAAGTACCAGGCTCCATTAGTGTAGTAATAAAACCACTACTGTTTGGTTAGCAGTAATGAGTTCTAAAAGTATCAATGGAGTGTTTCATGGAGAAGGACCATTGTTAGGTGCAGCAAACTTTCCAGGCATCAGTCAATTACATACAGTAGATTGTAGCAGTTTTTTTAAGCATGTCAGGAATGCAATGAAAAATAGCACAATTCTTGCTCCTCAAGGACAATACAATGTAGCTCAGACAACTAAACACAATGACTGGTGAATAAATACACTAATTTCTACAGAGGCTGGCTCTATTGTATCCTTGTTTTAAAATCTGGGTTTCATTGTCCTAGTGTCCTACTGTCTGTTGCTGCCTGCCCACCCCCCAAAACTGTCACCTTGACTTGCCAATCTCCTACAACAATGTCCTTTGTGTTGTATATCTGTTAACTCCTCAAGATGAGGAAGATAAGAAGGAAGGAAGGTAGAGTCAAATAGTTTTGTCATAGTTTTCTATCTGCTGGGTTAGAAAGGGGTTAGCTGATTAACCCTCCTGGGGTTAATGGTTCAAGGGGATGAGCCATGAGATTGTTGCTATTCAACCATTTCTGACCTATAACAGCAGCAAGTTCATATGGTCCAAACTAATGGCAACAGAAACAGAAATACTTGACTACTTGGTTAAGAAAAGATATGGAAATAATTTCCATTTCAGTTTAGCTTTTTTTTTTTTTTTTTTTTTGAGACAGGGTCTCGTTGTGTCACCCAGGTTGGAGTGCAGCAGAACAATCAAGGCTCACTGAAGCCTCACCTCCTGAGTTCAAGCGACCCTCCCATCTCAGCCTCCCAAGTAGCTGGGAGTACAGGTGCACACAACCATACCAACCATACCTGGCTAATTTTTGTATTTTTTTTTTTTTTAAGAGATGGAGTCTTGCTATGTTGTCCACACTGGTCTTCAATGCCTGGGCTAAAGCGATCTGCCCGCCCCTGCTTTCCAAAGTTCTGGGATTATAAGCATGAGTCACCGTGCCTGGCCCTGTTTCAATTTTTTTCTAATTGAGATATATATATATATATCATATACAAAAGAAGGGAAGAGGAAATATAAGACTGAAGGGAGAAGAGACAGAATCAGAAAATATTTCCTCTAAAGGGCATTCCAACAAGATTCATATATAAACTGCAAATTTTTGATCCTCCTTTTTCCTCCTACCCTAGGGAAAAAGATATTTTGCTATTCTTTCTGTGCCTCTCATTTATCTTATAAAAACATACACAATGGCAACCTTCAGCAGGTTCTGGCTCCAAATGCCACCTGCCAAGTGCTCAAAGACAGTACTAAGAGGAAAAAATCAGTCTCATTTATACAGGTCAGAGAAGGCTTTAATGAGTGATAACACAGGAAAGGAAAAATAAAAGCTTATAGTTAGCAGCATTTAAGGAGATGAAGTAGCTTAGGGAGAGGGAGATTAACCCAAAATGAGTTTATAACCTACCGTCTCGCTTCCAAATGACACGTGGGATACTTTTATGATCTCAGCTATGGGAATACCATAAGGGGGTCACACCTCCCTGGATCACAAAAGCTACACAGTAGGGCTAGCACACAGCCCTGCCCACTTAAATGTTCATCAGACAATTAGCTATAACCTCAAAGGAAAGCTGAATGTCCAAAGGGTATCAAGGTTACTTTATGGCACCCAATAAAAGGGTACTATGCGCTCAGCTCCCAGAAGTCTGGTCACATGGGAGTCATTCAAGTAAAATACACTGTTCAGAGTGCTAGGAATTTGCTAAGATTTAATGGGAGTGAAATGGAAGTAGAGCTACAGATAGTGACAACACCTGGCTCTAGTTAATAGAATGAACAAACGATGAGGAGTTTTTCCCAACATTTAAGGTGAGTTGTAATGCTACTTACAGTGATGGGCAAAGATAGCTGGCTGGCTCTTGACTTAGCCCAAAGTGGGTTAACTGTCTCTTAGGAAGGAGATGGGAGGAGTGGATTTTAGAACCAACTTCATATACCACTTCTCACTCCAGAAGAGTACTGCCAATGAAATGCATGGATAATATAAGCAAAGATGGCCTATGGGCAGATTCCTAAGGGAAGTGGTATATTTCCTGTCTTGGACAAGCATCTACTTCTCTTTTTTTCAGCATTCTCCCTCCCACTTGTGGTATGTAGAATACACTCCACTTCACTGACACAACCTCAAATACACAACCAATTATGCCTGTTGTTTGTCTGGGCTTTTATTAGGGAGTATAATTAACCTTCCCTTCTCAGAATTTCTCTTCAACTCTTATCAAAAATCTTATCTGTTTCTATCAAATTCTCTCAGGACAGCATATTTAGCTGAATATCCCTTAGGAAAGGAAGTGAAAACTAACCAATGCCTTCATATCTTTTTTCTAATAGGAAATTTTTTGCTGGGGGGCAAAAAGGGAGGGAAAGGAGGATGTTTCTTTTAAAGACTATTGCTCTAAGTAATTCAGAGACCAGGTGGCTTGCTCTTCTTTAACTAGAAGTAATTAAGAGCTACCAATACACTTAGTGATTCTGCAGCAAGCACAGAGGGGACACAATTTGGGGCAAAGGGAACTAGCAGGGCTCTCCTCCCACAACGACCCCTCTAGGAAGTCAGCAAGCTGCCGTAAGGCCACTCTGCTCACAACATTTATATTTCTCTCCCAAGGGGAGTCTTATTTCCATCAAGGAAATCCTTCATGGGGATAGAATGCACCTTGTCACTCAGAAAAATAAGCAGCTTACGTTAAGGGAGTAAGAAGGTTCAAGCATTCACCATGAGTCCGAAAAGCCAAGCACAGACAGACATTGGTGGGGTGAGGGTGAAGGGATGGTGGTCCATCGGGGATGAGCCCCTTTACTGATCCACTATTGAAGTCACAGTACCAAATTCAAGATTTAGCTAGCATTCCTTCTGAGTCAGAGAGAAATCAGATCAGTTACATGTTGCTCAGTCAGGTCTGAGAATCCTGGGGCCTTGGCACAATAGCTTTCAGAATACTACATCGACTCAGCAAGAACTCTGACCATGAACAGACTTCCTCTCCTGGTTCTAAAGGTCTGATCTGGAGACACTAGAATAAATGTAGTCCCTCCCAGAGAAGTTCTTGTCAATCAGTGACTATTACTGTACTGCTGCGATGAGACACCAATCATTTCACTGGCTAAATGAGAAGACAATGTGATGGTGCGATGTGTGAATTTGAGCTGCACTGGGAATAGGTACTGGTCTGCTGCTAGAGTCAACACTTGTACATGTGACCGGAGCCTGGCACAAAGGCACTGTGTTTACAACCTGTGCTCCACATCGACAGTAAGCACTTGGAGTGATGGCTGTCTTCTGAAGGCTGAAAGATGAAATCAACACTGATGAAAGGCTATTGGCTGTTCTCTAGGAAGAAGAGTCCATAAACATGGCCGAGACAGAGCTGTATTGTTCATTCCTGCCACCCCCGTTGCTTCTTTTCCAAAACTGTCACTTAAAAACCATTTTTTTCCTACTCATTTTGTCTCAAGTTCACACACCTAGACTATTACTAAGCTATTATTGTTTCTGCCTCTGAAATACATCTTTGGGTCAATTTTTCTCTATTTTGATAACCCTGACTACATCCACCAGGTACAGTATTGCATCATGGTTACAAATCCCAGCTTTGCCCCTAAGTAATATGACCCTGGGAAAAGTATCTACTACTCTGAGCTACCGCCTGAAAATGGTGACTGTAAGGATTAAATGGGGGAAAACACATACAAAGTTCTCCATAAAGTATCAATGCCATCATCAGCATCATCGTTAATCAGGGTCTGATTACTGCATAACTGTACTACTATGCCATGTCCTCTGGTACCCAGAGTCACCATTAGCAGTCATGTTGATGGCAACTCCATTTGATGTAACTCTCAATTATATCCCATATCAAACAAGAAACTTATCCCCAAGCCTGTGAAACTTCACCATGCCTTCCCCATGACCTCAGTCACACTCCTCTCCTTAACCTCCCCCAGTCAGGGAAACTAACTCTCTGCTTCTGACCTCCTTTTTAAATTTCTGAAAAAAGCATTGGGGGAGGGGCTCTCAAACTAGTTTGACCCACAGCAGAGACCATGATTTTATTACCTTTCTCCATATCCTCACCAAAAAAAAAAAAATTGCTTATATAAAGAATAAGTGGTATCTTATCACCTTCATACTGAAGACATATTTGCCAGCTGCCATTTTTCTAATCCCTCACAGCAATTGAGAATTTTTTTTAAGCCTTGAATGTGGCAGTCGGATTTGAGCTAATCATTTGGAATTATAATGTCTTTATTTCTCTGGACATCTTTGGAGTATCTTGTTACATAAATGAAATATGGGGTGAGGAAGGAAAGGATGCACCTATGCGCACTGCATCGGAGGTTCTTGACTCATGACTTTAGAAGCCTGAGAAGAAATTTATGAAGCCAATTGCAAACCCTCTTCCCTATTAACCAGGAAACTTCTAGTTGTTTGTTGTTTTAAAGTATCTGCTAAGGATTGACTTTAGAACTCAATGCACCGCACAGCAAGCATTTCACCCATACTGACAGAACTACAGATGGTCCCTGACTTACAATTTTTCAATTTTACAATAGTGCAAAAGCGAAACACATTCAGTAGAAACCATACTTCCAGTACCCATACGACCATTCTGTTTTTTCAATTTCAGGACAGTATTCAATAAATTACATAAGATATTCAACACTTTATTATAATAGGCTTTGTGTTAGATGGTTTTGCCAACTGTAGGCTAATGTCAGGGTTCTGAGCATGTTTAAGATAGTCTAGGCTAGGATGTTTCATAGGGTAGCTATATCAAATGCATTTTTGACTTACAATGTTTTCAATATTTTCAACTTACAATGGGCTTATCAGGGCAAAAAAAAAAAAAAAGCCATCATAAGTCTAGGAGCATCTGTATTTCAAGGAAAAACTAAATCTCACACACAATGCCTAAATTTCATTTGAATCTTTACTATAGCTTGGGAAAAACAGACAGCGGGGAGGAAAATGCTAAGACAGCAGTTTGCCAGCAAATATGACGCCCCAGATATTGTAATTTCAATTCTCACTCCCCGGAGGCTTTAAATGCATAAATGTTTTATAAACTAATTGACAAAGCTTACTCACTCGTCCTAAGAAACATAATACGACAAGGACACGGAAGAGAACATTAGGGCTATGATAAAGAATACAACGTAGAATTCACTGTGTTTAAAAGCATTTTTTTAAAAAAGTTCTTCGAAGATAAAAAGACCTAAGTGCTACATATGATTACTTATCACAACTACTCAATGTCTATTATTGTACAGGCAGAATCCAAGGCTCTGTGTTAAGTAACTTTCAAATATGCACCTTATTCTGAGCTGGGAACAACACTAATCCACCTACCAGAGAAACTCTCCAACCCTGTTCTCTGCCACCTTCCAGCCCCCATATGTCACTCAGAAGACAGAGTGATTTTTCCAACCCAAGTTACTTAAGCTAATTCTCATCCTTTACAAACTGATCCTTGAGCAGCCCCCAGCCTACCTGCACAAAATGCTGGATACCTTGAAAGAGCTACAGGAACTGTTTCTTTCATCTACTGAGTACCTACTGTGTGCCAGGTACTGCAGTGGTGATTGTTTTTTATTAGACACCACTATGATTAATTTGCTCTGCCTAGAAAATCCATTTCTCCCTGGAAGATGAAGAAAAGGGAGGATAAAGAGGTTTGTTTCTAATTAAGATGAAACCAACAAACAAGCCTGATCCAGGCCATGAAATAGTACTTTCATTGGTTTATGAACACCAGAAAGAGGGCTTGGTACAGCAGCAGCCAGAGCCAACAGACTCAATGGGGCAGATAAAAATTCAAAATTCAGCCAAAATGCTGAAAAGCAAGAGAAGAAACATAGGTTCCTCTCCATTTAATCCATGAGCCACTCTGGCTACTAGGCTACAACTGAGCAGACAAAAAGATTTGGGGACTTTTCCAGTGAACCAAGAAATGTGAGCAGGAGGAGGCAGGCATGAAGAGCTCCACCCCGGCCCCTGAAGGGAGGTGCTGTCAGGAGCCAGCAGAAAAGCAGACGCTAACACACCGCATCGCCCAGGGCTGGAAGAGTTTCTCCCAAATGACTAAAAAAAGAAATGAAAAGGGAAACAAAAATGGTATCTGCTAATAGTCACTCCTCATATTCCATTGATGTTATGTTCACTCTATTACTAGAACTCCCTGAGGGTGGCAGGCATTTAGAGGAAATGACATTCTCAAGCCTCAGGGGGAAAGAAAAAGAAAAAAGAAAAAAATAAACAGTGAAAAATATTTTACAGTTCTTTAAGATGTTAATTTAACTTCAACATAAGTATAACGACAAACATTCATTAATTACCTTTTATGTACTAAGCACTATGCAAAGTTTTCAGATGCTGTATTTCTAATTGTCCCAGCAACCCAGTATGGAAAATAATATTTTCCTGACTTTTTCAGGTGAGAAAACTGATGCTCAGAGAAGTTAATCTTTACCCTTAAGATTACAAAGTGACAGAGCCAGGATGAAGAAGTCTGGGTGACTCAGGAAGCTTTTTTCTTCTTTTCCAGTTCATCACATTCACTACCTTTAAATCACTTATAAAAATGTTTCTATTATAGTCCTATGCCAGGCACCAGGAAGTAATGTGAGAAAATGGAAACAATAAACTTTTCTAAATCAGTAAGAACAAAATGTAAATGAAACATCTCAGAATTAAAGTGGAACAGTATGTGGTGCCTGGAAGGTCATATGGTTAACAGTAGGAACTCTGAGGCCAGAAAGATGGGTTTGAGATTCCTATGCCAGCTATAGGATTAGGGGTAAGTAACCTAAATTCTCTCAGACTAAATTTGCTCATCTGTAAAATGGAGGTGATGGTGGCAGAAACAATGACTCAACTCAGATAAAAGTTATACTTCCACACAAACACCATTTGTCAAAAATTATGCTACCATCATAACAATTCAAGTCTAGGAGGAAAAAGTGTGGGCTGTAGAAGGAATTGAGGGTACCATCTTGATGGAGCTATCAGATATCTTCAATCACATCATGTAAGACACTCAAAAGGGGAAGAAGCCCATAATAAAATGATGGGCCATAGCTCCCACACACCAACCTCTTTCCTCCTCTCCCTCTGATTCTTTTCTCTACTGTTAACACCAGTCGTAACCTAACAGAGTGTTAATGTTTGCTCAAGTTCAAGCTTACACTACACCTCTCTCTCCTCACTTAGGATGCTACTGAACACAGTAGATAACCATCTCAGTTCCCTCTTTGACAAGAAAAACAACATCAATGTAAATTACATGAAACCCATGTTCTTTCTATAATACTGGAAATAAAGGATAAGGATTTGCCCACGTTGCAGACCTTCTGTACTACTGAAGGAAAAAAATGTGCAGCATACATTTATAGACATAGGGAATCATACCATTTCAGAGCCTGAAACAACAAAAGAAATACTAATCTAATCCAGCCTCCTTTTGAGTAGTCACAAGAGATATATAACTTGCCCAAAATCTGTCTTAAGGCTAAATTATGATAGAATGTCCTGAAAATCAGAAGAATTCTTACTCTTCTACATCCCCCTAGCTTCTGAATAACAACTCAATGTATATCATGTATTCTTAAAGACTTTACTATGTTACAATATATGTAGTTTTAAATATCCACCCATATCAATATCATTCTGCACAGATGGAACTTCCAGTAAGGCAGCCAAGTGAACTGTTCAAAACCCTACTGCAAACCATAAAAATCAAAGACCCAGAACCAGGAATTAGGAGACTCAGGTCCTGATTATCACTGACCAGTTGCTAGATCTCAAGTCACTTTACTTCAACTTGGTCTTTGTCTCCAAAGCCATAAAAAGGAGTTGGACCAGTTGGTCTCTAGGGTCCTTTCCAACACCTAAAGCTCCCTAATTCTCAATCACCTGGCACGCAAGGTAGACAGGGGAAAACCAATACTTTCATTATAAGAAGTCACAAGGAAAAAAATCACAAGACAACACAACAGCTTTAAGGAAAACTGTGTTGAAGCAATGCTTGCTTTGGGGTTTTTCCAGAGGTAAGCACTGTGTTTTCCAAAGGCAAACAGTTCCCTTTCTCCAGAACAAGGACAGGATGTTGGGGACATGAGTCATTCTGTTGACATTCTAGGTACTGGTCAGTTGGAGGACAGGAACCACATCAGCTTCCTAGAGAGCACAGAAGAAAAATCTGCTCCAAAAAAGACCAGAAAGGAAGATGCGTTGAATGTCAGAAGGACCTTTGCTTCCCAAACCTTTCCAATCCAGCCTTACGATTAATGATAATGCCCAGCTCATTACAGCCAAAGGAGCAAAAACTTATTTCTAGAACCCCAGAGTCCATACAAGCAGCTAGATGCCATGGACAAAACAGCCTCCCAATACCAGTTAAGACCACCAACAATTTACAGCCTCAACGTCTGTTCCCAAGCATGTATCCTTTCTTTCTCAACATGTCAGAATACAGATGTGCCTTTACCAACCATTCTTTCCAGAGACAGGAATTAACAAAGACTGGTAAGAACCCCTGTCAGTTTTTCAAACTGGAGGAAGATGATGAGCAACAGCCTGCAGTACTCAGGGCCTGTGGTAGGGAGGCTCTGCCTATCTTAAGCCACAAATCAACTTGTAGATAGACATCAACACACAATGTTCTCCATCTCATGTTATTTTAACATGTAAGAAAGTGCCACATGTGACCAGCTCATCCTCCTCTTCTCAAAAAAATGTTATATATATAATTTATTCCACACCCACTCTAGGATGGTAGCTAACGGCACCCACTGGATTGAATGATGCAAATAAGGATCCGTTCTGCCTTTGTTGTGTTTAATGCTGCTGCCACTGCCACCACCACCACCACCAATTTTTTATTAGGACCCTGCTGGAGAACTCTGCAAAAAAATTAATCTAAATGTAATCCTTCTGAATCCCTTACCTACATCAGAATTCCATGTCATTCCAAATATGCATTCACTCACTCAGTCATCATTGGCAATCAGATGACATAAGCACCCCATTATGAGTAATTCTGAGGGCTCAAGTTGTAGGAAGAAAGAGAAAATGACACTATCCCCAAAGATGATGTATATTCATTATTTTTTCTATTTTAATTCAGCTTGGTGTCCCCTTTCTCTGTTAAGTGCCTGTGAGCCACCGCAATGCTATGGGATGTGAGGAGATACAAGATAACCAAAAAACAAAATGTTTACATAGGAAAGCCTTGTCCATTGACATGTATTTAATTGAACAAACTGATGACACACAGTAACAGTTGCATTCATTGAAGAGGCATTAATTCATTCAATAAACATGTGAAGTAAAGTGACTTGAGATCTAGAAACTGGTCAGTGATAATTAGGACTAATTAGTACATGGGTCTCCTGATTCCTGGTTCTGGGTCTTTGATTTTTATGGTTTGCAGTAGGATTTTGGACAGTTCACTCAGCTGCCTTAATGGAAGTTCCAATAAGGAACTTCAGATGGAAGTCTGAAGATGTGCTTCAATGTCAAAAAAGGTGGGGGGGGGGGGGGGGGGGGGGGGGGCATGGATTGATAACTAATGTGTGAAGTCCTTTTACATTTATTTATTTATTTATTTATTGAGACAGAGTCTCACACTGTCACCAGGCTACAGTGCAGTGGCATGATCTCAGCTCACTGTAACCTCCGCCTCCTGGGTTCAAGCGATTCTCCTGCCTCAGCCTCCCAAGAAGCTGGGACTACAGGGGCTCACCACCATACCCAATTAATTTTTGTATTTTTAGTAGAGAGAGGCTTTCACCATGTTGGCCAGGATGGTCTCAATCTCTTGGCCTCATGATCCACCCGCCTCAGCATCCCAAAGTGCTGGGATTCCAGGTGTGAGCCACCGCGCCCAGCCCTACATTTATTTCTTATAATTCTGTTAGCTAAAAATCATTTTAGAGGCAACAGGGTCACAAAGGTGACATGAATTGGCCAGCAGAACTGAGACCAAAACCTTTGCTTTCAGGCCACCAAGTATGTGATCTGTCACTACTCCAACAACAGGCAGAAAGCATCACAAAGGCACATAAAAAGTCAAAGAGGTATTCTGTAGTGCCAGAAAGGAAGTACTAAAAAAAAATGAGTGTATACCAATAAAGGGACACAGAAGCCAAGTAAGGAGCTCCCAACAGTCAAAGCTGAAACGATTCAAACAAAATGAAGCACTATTAGATTCTAATGCAAAGGATAAAATCAACATCCATGAGTCCACACTGATACAAATGACTGAATAAGTAAATGGGGAAGGAGAGACAAATCTCCCAGGCAGAAGAATTCCAAATAACTTAAATAGATCCTCCTCTCTCAACGTCCCACTCCTCAAGTGTACGCTGTACACAGTGACGTCCTTCCGAAGAGGACAGAGCTGTTTGGGTTTTTGGTTGTTGTTTTTACAGTTTTGTGGGGCTTTTTTCTTTTTTTTTTTAACAGTTTACAGTAGAGAAACTTGGCAAACGCTACCTCCGCCAAGTGCTCAGGATCAGCATGTGATAAGTCACAGTGATATGTGATGAAAATGGCACTTTACCTCTGTCATCTTCCCCCTCGAAGTCCACAACCCCAGTTTAATTGACGCAGAAAACCAACAGACAAATCTCAATTGAGGGGCATCCTACAAAACACCTGACCAGCACTCCTAGAAACTATCGAGGTCATCAAAAACAAGGAAAGTCTGGGGCACTGTCACAACCAAAAATACCCTGAGGCTCCACGACAACTAAATGTGACGCGACGGGATGCCGGGACCGAAAAAGAACATTAAGTATCAACCGAGGAAAGGTGAAGAAAGCACAGACTTCAGCTAATTCTAAGGTATCCGTATGGGCTCACTGAGTCAATTGAGTGATGAACATACCATTCTAATTTAAGATAGTAACGGGGGAAACTAGATACAAGGTGTGTGGGAATTCTCTGCACTATAGTCTCATTTTTCCCATGCATCTGAAACCATACTACAACAAAAAGTTTATTTTTAAAAAAGTCGAAGAGGAAGGAATGAGAGAGCTGTGTGCGAGGGAGAGCAGATGAATGAACCTGGCAAAATTCATTTTGGCAGCAACTGTCCTCGCACCTTCCTACCCTCGCTTTCCTGTCTTCATGGACCAGTAAACATCAAGAAAGATGTTTCTTGATGAAACATCAAGAATTCTGAAGGCAGAATTCAGTTGAGGTCTCAATTTGCTCCTGGTAAGAGCCGGGCCACACTCAGAGGGTAGGCCAGTTTTATTCAGTGACCAGAGATCCAATAGACACTTTCTGCTCTTTTCCAACAGGGAAAGGATCCTACAGCCTGCTCCCCAAAAACAGCAGGGAATGTGCCTGGCCTGCGAAGGAAAGATAGTTCATGGCGGTTCCCCTCCACCCTGCCCTCTGACTTAGAGCACACCTGTTCATATTTTCAGGTTTCACCACTATTTACAGATGAGAACAACCCTTAGCATTTATGGGCTTTGAAAATATTAAACACAACATCTGAAACTACCTAAAAATAGTTCAGTTTTTCCTCCACCTCTCTCTTTCTGGTCAATTTTCAAGTTTTATGAATAGTGTATTAGGCCAAACTGATTATAATAACCACTTCATCAAGCACCTGTCAGAAATGAACTTTAGGCTCAAAAGCAGGAGAGGAGCACCTGGAGAACTCTAAGAAATGGAAAAAAGCCCCAACCTGAATCAACAGCCTCCCCTCCACTGCCCTAACAAGCACACCCAAATCCATGGCCAATCTCTAAATAAAGATGTCAAATGAAACTGTGAATGCCGCTGACACAGTCATGAACTTATTCTTTGATATCTTGCACAGATTAAAGCTTTTTGCCTCCAAGCACTTCTCTTTCCCGTTTCGAGATCAAAAAGGAAGAATTCTTCAAGCATAAATGACAGGTGGGATTTCAATTCATAACTCATGGGCATCTACCAGGTGAAAAGGCAGTATGGTGGGTATGCAGAAACCACTAGGACTGTGTACACCTCCTGTGTCACTTCATTTGGAGGGGTGAGATGTCCGGCGTGAACTTTTAGGGACCTTTATTAGGACACACATTTATTTTCTTTGACAGGACACATTTAAATTAATAGCTTCTCCTAAAAGCATTGAAGAACTATATAGGGACTTCTGTAAAATAATACTTTTTGAAACTGATAAATTCCCCAAACTTCCAGAGCTAAAATTCCCTCCACTCCACCCCACCCCAATGTTCATAAATGCAGTCACGTCACAGGCCCAGGCCTGTTGAGAGCTACAATGAATAGTCTTACCAGTTCACACTTCTCCCAGTACAGGAAACTGTTTCACAGGATAATTCCCAACATCTTCCTACACTTAACTTTATTGAGAACTGAGTCACAAACTGCTTGCAGCCAAATGAAGGTTTAACCCTTTTGTTGGCATTGCCTGCCTCCAATTCCTCCCTGGCTGTGGTTTGGACAGGATACACGTGGGAAGGAAAAAGAAAGAAAGAAAACTACAAAATCATTACCCCTAAAGCAGTGGGGCTCAACTATGGGTGACTGCCCCCCAGGGTATATTCAGCAGTCTACAGACATTTTTGGTTGACATAATTGGGAAGAGGCAGTGCTACTCATTGTTACCCAGTGGCATACAGTGGGCAGGGACCAGGGTGCCGCTCAGCATCCTACAAAGCACAAGACAGACCTACGACATAACAGTTATCTGGTCCCAAATGCATGAACAGGGCTAAGGTTAAGAAACCTTGTTCTAAAGCCATAAAGGAAACAAACTGCACAAGAAAACAGGTAGGTAGAAAAATATAAGTTATGCTGATTCCTCCTCCCCACTCTTTGCAGCATCTTCCTTCTGCCCCTAAAATTTAAGCTTTGCTCATAAGGCCGTATCTTCTGCCTGCTTCCCTTAAATCTCTAAAAGAGCATTCTTTATTTTTTTTATTTTTTATTTTTTTGAGACCGAGTCTGGCTCTGTCACCCAGGCTGGAGTACAGTGGAGTGATCTCAGCTCATTGCAACCTCCTCCACCTCCTGGATTCAAGGAATTCTCCTGCCTCAGCCCACAGAGTAGCTGGGACTACAGGCGTGTGCCACCACATTCGGTATTTGTTATCAGACAGAGTTTAGCCGTGTTGGCCAGGCTACTCTTAAATTCCTGACCTCAAGTGATCTGCCCACCTCGGCCTCCCAAAGTGCTGGGACTACAGGCATGAGACACTGCGCCTGGCATATTCTTTGTTTTTCAACCCACTTTCTATATGTTGCCATCTCCAATCTCTGTCAAAGACGTCTAATTTTATGATTGATCACTTGCCGTGATCAACCTCCAACTCAACTCATCAAAACAAAATGCATCATCAGGGCTTCTAAGTCGACTCCACTGCTGCCTGTCTTGTTTCAGTACATGTCACACCACTTTCCCCATGACCCAGGTTCAAAACCCAAGAGCCACTCTCATTCTACTTCCTCGCCACCTATCTACTCACACAGTTTTGCTCAGCACTCTTCAACCAATAGCTAGCACTTTGCCTGCCACATAGAACTCACCCAAATATCTAATACATACAGAAATACTATTAAAGACATTAAGTCTTTTAATAATTAACTGCTAATTAACTGCTTCCTCATTTCCCAGCCTCCCAATCGAATCGATTGCAAAGCCTTATGAATTCTGCACCAAGGTGTAAAGGCATCAACACAAGTGCCCTCCCTAAAGTCTAAATGACCTAATCCATTCCCATACCAATGGCAGATCAATCTTCCTCAAGCACAATCCCCATTATGTCACTATTTCACCCCCAATCCCAGAAAAAAAACTTGTCAACAGCCTATCAAATCCTTCCACCTCCACCTTGACACTGGCAGGTAGGTTCCATGTGTACAACACTCCACCTCAGGTTCTCCATCCAGGCTTTTGTCTCCTACTTCCTTTCAATACTATGAAGAAAACACTTAATAAGCTGCTCCTCACCCACGTCCAGAGGGACCAGCATCTATTAAAAAGGCACAGCAGAGACCATCCGGGGCTCAGAAACTTCTCTAGGCATCCCCCTTTCAACCATCATTTCAAACATCCTCTGTCATCCTGTGCTGACACCTTCTACTCCTCCACAACTTTTATTTGGATTAGTCACCTGCCTTCTGGTTTCACTTCTCTGTCAATGTACAGCCTCCAACGCTGCCACGTGGCAACCCTGGGCAGAGGAAGCCTCACCTCCAAACCCGACCTCAGGTCTGGGATCCTAGCAACAGCTCAGGGTCCAGGGGCAGCTTCTAGGATTGGTTGTCACACACCCAGTATTCTTCAGAAAGCCAGTGAAGCTGTCTGCTGCTCTGGGGCAGCACCCAAGTGTTCCTGTCTCCATGGCCACCACGTTCTCTCTTCGGCTCCCATGTCTACCTCTCCACAACACACTCAATTCCTGCCATGCCCAGCTCAAATGGCATCTTCTCCCTGAAGCCTGTCCTAATTTTCCTACCCAAACCAAATACAATTGCCTTCTCCTCTCAATCATCTGGTCGTGTTCACCCTTTTTAAAAATAAGTATGTTATGCTTTGTATTACATGGTATCAGTTTCTCTCTTTATGCCTCAGCCAACTGTATCACTTACTAGCTGTGCGGTCTCAGATAAATCAATCCTCTATACTATTTCTTTATGAATAAACTAGAGATAATGGTGCGTATCTCATAGCTGTGTATAGAAGATAAAGCCAGATAAAATGTACATGTGGCTAAAACAGTGCCTGTGCAAGCAAATGCTACCTATCATTCATGTTTTACCTCCCTCAGGACTTAGAAAAGCCTTACATGTTAATCGCTCAAAAAAAATGAGCTGAATGTTAATTTAGTCATCCAAAATTCCAATTACTAGAGACCTGGCAGAAAAGAAACAAGCATTTCTTGAGGACCTACCGAGTATACCAAGCAATATATAAAGCATCTTACACAGGAGAATTTGTAATTCTCACATCTCCTTGCACTTGGTATCATTCCTATTTTACAGTTGAGGACTTACAAATTAGGTACTTAGCCTCAAGTTGTATAACTCATCATATAAAAAATCTTTTCACACAGCCCACTACCTCCATAACACGGAATTTGCCTTATTCACAGGCTAGACAGCAACATAGCCTGGGGGATACAATAGGGAATAACACTTCAGCAAGTTCGCAGGCCAGAGCACAATATGCTGAGGCTTTTATTTTTATTTATTTTTTTGAGATGGAGTCTCACTCTGTTGCCCAGGCTGGAGTATAGCGGCTCAATCTCGGCTCACTGCAAAACCTCCACCTCCCAGGTTCAAGCAATTCTCCTGCCTCAGCCTCCCACGCCTGGGATTACAGGCACCTGCCACCACGCCCAGCTAGTTTTTGTATTTTTTAGTAGAGATGGGGTTTCACCATATTGACCAGGTTGGTCTTGAACTCCAGACCTCAGGTGATCCGCCTGTCTCGGTCTCCCAAAGTGCTGGGATTACAGATGTGAGCCACTGCCTCCAGCCGAAGCTTTTATTTTTTTTAAACCAATGACAACACTGGCTCACAGAGAAGAATGACATAGAAATCAGAAGTTTACGGATTTAGTGGTGTTGTGTCCACTTATCTTGAAAGACCTGACCCTGATGGATAGAAGGACCAAAAGAAGGAAAGGTCCATGCTGCTGGGTGTGCAAACAAAAGAAAAAAAAAAGGAGGAAGAAAGGGAGAAAAGTAAAGTAGAAGGGAGGAGAGAAGGAGAAAAAGGGAAAACGCCAAGCCACCTGCCTTGGCCAGGAAACTCCCTGAGGTTCACAACCTGAAAGTGTCCTATCACTTTCCCCAGCATGTCTCATTTTGTTTATTTTCTTAAATCATACCAGAAAATTTAATTTCTCTCTTTTGATGTTTTTTATTCTGAAAAGTACATGAACAATTCCAGCGGGGTAATTCTGACATCCAAAAACCTCATTTTTTTCTTCCTGGCTCAGACAGATAAAAGGAAAGGAACTCAATTATCCTAATAATTTCCCTAAGTCCCCCCGCCCCCCACCTACATTATGCTCATCCAGTTTCCTTGCAAAATACCCAGGTGAACCATCTGTGCTTGTGACTTTTTAAAATTCTTCACACTGAAGTTCTTTCATTTATTAATGAAAAAAAACAAAAACAAAAACACGTCTTCTCAATTTTCCTCCATGCACGTCCCAGGCAAAGCAAGATTTGGTGAACCCTAACATCCTTAGGTAAAGCAACATTAAATCCAAAATACACATAACCTTAATAGATCTTTTTCCATCGGTCAATTTTACAATAATGCTAATTGCAATTTTAAAGGATGACAACATCTTCTGGGTGAGCCACAGAAATAATATATTTAGTCTACAAATTCATGGAATAGTGAACAACATGCCAAGTGCATTCCACTTCCATAGTCTTATGATTCTTTCAGCAAGACAGGCATTTTGAGAGCTTTAAAAATAATGATGAAGGGTTGAGGGGGGGGCATAAGTTTTTTTTTAATGATGGAATTTAGGTAATGCTCTTTGAACAACTGTTACTCCAAATGGCAAGCAGAAAGTCACATGAGCATGAATTTAAGACGAAAGAACATCTATACAAAAAGTAATTTCCCACTTATTTTAAATCTCCCTTGCAAAGGGGAGAGGGGGAAGAGGGGAGAATTAAAGCCTGACTTAAATAAAAACATACTTGTTAACTGGAAAAGAAAAAGAAATAAGACAATGTCTGAAATGTGAAAGATGTCCAGAGGCATGGAAGTTTGCCCTGCTATGCAGGACTCATCTAAGCCAGGACCTCACAGGCTCTCTGAATACATGTTATCTTCAGAAATGAGCAGGAGAAGTAGAAATGAACTACCAGAGTTATAGATTGTTAAGCAGCAGCCTTGGATTTCATTCTAGGTTTGGCAAACATTGAAATAAAGAACTGGCAATGACAAGACTGCCCACTGTATTAGATCAAGAAATTACGAGTCAGTTCTCTAAATTTAGTAGCTAGACTCATTCCTGTTTGACTTTTCAAGTCAGTTCAGCCCAAATAGCAAGTATACTATATGACTTCTAAGGCAGAAAACGGAAAACTAATTCCCTCCCATGAAAATCAGAATTCTATCCAGCCAAGTCCTTCTAGTTCCCCCAATGTGGAAACACTTAGCAACGACTGTTCAAATGCTTAGCTCAGTTCTAAGACACTAAAAGAAAGGAGAGGGGAGGGATGTGGGTGCAGGAGTTCATTTTTGCAGAAATGCCATGATTAAACAACAAGGCTTACATTTACAGAACCACATTAAAGACTTCAGAATCCCATTCACTCTCTATAAGTGACAAATACGCTTAAGCAAGGACTTTCTGACTCTGTCGAAAGACAGCAGCTCTTAAGAATTATTTTAAAAACAAAACAAAAGATTCCACATGACTGTTTTGCCTTCCCCCTCCCCCCACACACACACTTCCCAACTTCTTTTATCCAATTCATCTCACAGTTGGGTCTTTGGTTGAAGCATATTTGAAAGAGGAGGATAAAGCCTGAGCCAATTATCCAAAGAACAAACTGTCTTCCGTTAAAGGCTTATAAAAATAAATTTGGCTTACAAAAAGAAATTCAAGGAGATTTCCAAACTGTCCTCTCAATTTCATGTGAGCCGGTTGATTTTTTTAGTCATTCCTATTTTTCTCCAAATTCATACTGGGTGGGGAAGTTGAACAAGAATTCTAAGTGTACCATTGTAGTCTAGCTAAACAAAAACATAGGTTTCAAATTTCAAATCACATCACAACTAATTTAACTTTTAATTTGAAGGGACTGGTCCAGATAGTAGCTGAGAATCATTGTGGAGACATAAAATGGGAACAAGTATCCTAAAAAAGCTAACAGGCCATCTGGGGCATAATCTAGCAATGAATCTCATCGAAACCCAATGTCCCCTAGAATGAAGATTTTCCTCTTCAGATTAAGACATTTAGTTCTATCTCTTGCCTAGAGCTTGATGGCAAGCTGTACTTTCTGTCATCTGTACCCTAAGCACTACTCATCTCTTTAACTGTTGTGTGGGGTTTGCCACCTCATGTCCCACAGCACCATGGCAACCCAGTTGAACATACAGACATTTCCAATTCTGAAAGAACACTCTCACCGGAAATACGGGCTGACCGGAGCAGGACTTCTGCAGCGGGACTGTCTACTGTGAACCAAAGAATTACAAAGAAATGTTAACAGATTTTTTTTTAATTTACAGCTTTGTGGAAAAATGAGTTAAGGCAAATCCATCCTTGACACTCTAACAGCATTCCTGGTTCAGCAGGAATAACTGTTAGTGCTGTCAGAAAATAAAAGCATGCTATCTATTCTTTATAGTCAACTGAATTGGGAACAGACAAATTTTTCAGTCTCGGAGCAAGAAAGCCATTCCTGCAAATTTGGTTTTGTAATTTTCAGCAGATCAGGGTTTTGCTTATCCTCAAATTACATTTTAGGTCACTTCAACAACCTAAAAGGCTAGAAATAAAAGGACATTCTTGTCCAGTCTTATATGGTAACCTGTGATAAGCAAGTCATTTTACTTATCACAAATTTGAGTATGTCTTCCAAAGGCCAAAAAAAAACAAAACCCAACAGTTAATGTTGTGTAATATAAACTATTAATTGCACATTTCTTTCCTAGTGTGGGAGATCAAGTTGTCATTCTTCATTTAAGAGAGAAAAAAAAAAAAGTTTGGGCGCAGTGGCTCACGCCTGTAATCCCAGCACTTTGGGAGGCCGAGGCGGGTGGATCACGAGGTCAGGAGATAGAGACCATCCTGACTAACACGGTGAAACCCCATCTCTACTAAAAATACAAAAAAATTATCTGGGTGAGGTGGCGGGCGCCTGTAGTCCCAGCTTCTCGGGAGGCTGAGGCAGGAGAATGGCGTGAACCCGGGCGGCGGACCTTGCAGTGAGCCGAGATCGCGCCACTGCACTCCAGCCTGGGCATATAGCAAGACTCTGTCTCAAAAAAAAACTCAAACTTTTTTTTCAGAGAACAACTCTTTCCACATGTATCTATTAATATTATGCCTATAAGAGTTCTGAATTTCCTGTGGATGCCAGCTCACATGGAAACAGATGAGCCAAGAAGAACTAAGAGGAACTCATGTCACAGGTTGGTACCATACTTCTTAAACATAAATGAAAACTGGGAAAATTATCATGCTGTAAATCTAGGATCAAAGGTACCCAAAGCACAGTTAGTGAACCCAGTACTAACCAGGGGAATTCAAAAACAACCCACAATTGGTTTGCTGCTTGCAAAAAAATTAAATTTAGACTTCCAAATCACACTATACGCAAATAAATTCCACATGAATAAAGGCGAATGCTTTAAAAAACATGTCTCTAAAGCTAAAATTAAGTCGTGTATTTTTGGATATGATCGTTAGTAAGAACATTCTAACTTTCAGAATCATGACAAAAATGGCCAGAAATTTAAAATGTGATGTTGTAAGAAATTTAAACTTCTGTAGGCCTAAAAAATTTATCTAAAAAAGGAAGTGAGGAAAATAGTCAAAACAGATTAAATGAGTTATCATCTATTACAAGGGTCAGCAAACTATGGCCCACTAATCAAATCCAGCCCACCACCTGTTCTTCTACAGCCCATGAGCTAAGAATGGTTTTTACATTTTTAAATGGTTGAAAAAAATAAAGAGGAATGATACTCCAGGGCATATAAAAACTATATAATATTTACATCTCAGTGTCCATATGGGAACACAGCCATCCTCATTAGTTGCCTATTGTCTAAGGCTGCTTTCACCCTACAGAAGCTGTGTGGCTCACAAAGCCTGAAATGTCTATTAGCTGGTCCTTTATAGAAAAAGTTAGCTAACCCCTGACCTATTACACAAAGAGCTCATGCATATGAAAAACAGTAAGACCCAATAAATAAATAGCAAAGGAGATTTTTTAAAGTAAAAGAAAAATACAGGAAAAAAAGAAAAAATAGAAAATGTTCACTTTCACCACCAAATGAAAAGACTCTCTTTGGCCTATCAGATCAGGAAAGATCTGTGGAAAAGTCAACACACATTGGACAGTCAAACAAGAGCTAAGAAGCTGCAGGTGGCACTCTAAATATGTCTGACCCTTTCAGAATGCAATGCGGCAAAGAGAAACAAGTCTTCGAAAATGTCTATAACTCTCTTCTCACCTATCCTACGGACATAACCTCAAATATAGGCAAGTCTATAAACAAAGATATTTATTATGGTATCTTTAATACAATGAAAAACCAGTAGCAATTTCATAGGTTTCCCTCTGTTTTGAGAGTCATGGGTGTTGTTTCTAAGTATGAATGTATCTGAAATTAAGACGTATCTTATAATCATGCACATTAAATGCGCTATGTGTTTCCTCATGTGAAAGTGTTGACACCACAGTGTCTTACCTGTACTTTTAATCAACAGTGTCTCACATGTACTACCTAGAGGCAACTCACACAGTTCCAATGAAGACATCTGATCAAAGGACTATTTACAAAGATGGGGGAAGGGTGAAGAGTACCACAGGGGCATTCAGGTAGAAAGTGACTCGAAGCATCAAGGACAGGAAAGTAACCTGCTGGAGGCCTGAAAGAGGACCTACCAGGCAAGAGTGGTTTCCTGGTGGGACACAGCCACTGACAAAACTGCAGCAGAGAGCAGAGATGTGGCGACTGGCAGCTCTCTCCCCTCCCACTCTTAGTTCTCCTCAAGTTTCCCCTTGGCCAATCCAGTTAGAAGCCAGAGGGCAAGGAAGCCTGGAGGATCCATCTTTCAGTCAGCACCACCGCCCACTCCCAAAAGGAGGGCAGACAATAGGTGAGAGGGGGTGTTACGGTTTGAATGTGTCCCTTCCAAAATTTAGGTGTTGCCAAAGTGATGGTATTTACAAGTGGAGCCTTTCAAGGTGATTAAGCCATGATGGCTTCTCCCTCTCAATGGGATTAGGGCTCTTATAAAAGAGGCTTCACTCCACATTTGGACGACTTGCCCTTATGCCTTCTGCCAGATAAGGATGCGGCAAGAGGGCCCTCACCAGACCAAATGCTGGCACCTCAATCGTGGACGTCCCACTCACCTCCAGAACGGTGAGAAATAAAATTCTGTTCCTTATAAATTACCCAGTCTCAAGTATTCTGTCACTGCAGCACAAAACAGACTGAAACAGGAGGAAAAAAGGACTAACCATCTCAGTCATTCTCCAAATCACCCCACAGAAAAGATGAAAAATGCATTCCCACTGTGGTGAGTCGGGGGAGAGAAAAGTCAATCTCAAAGTCTTAATTTCACCAAAATCATCCACTAAATCAGGATCCAAGTGGCTTTGGTCACCTCAAACAGAACTCTGACAAAGGAAGATGAGAAAACAGGGGTTTGAAAAGCCAAATATTTTAAATTTATAAAAGAAACCACTTTCCACAATGTTTAGGTACAACGAAGATATTAGGCAAATAGCTACCATGTTGGGTAGGTGAACCTCATTTAAACAATATGAAAATAGTACAAAAATTTGAAATTAAAGAATGAATGATTGTAAATAGCAAGGAGGGTGGCCATCTTGCAAATGAATCAAGGGGTTGGCAAGGTTAAGGATGCGAATAGATCCTAAGGTAGATGTTTTGGAGACAATATGGGTTGGAAAAAAAAAATCAATTTCTAGCTCCCAGTCTTCTGTATCTTTTAATTCACTGTTTCTGGTCAGAGTTTGGTAAGGGCTCTAGCCAGCGTAATTTCATTAGGAACATAAAGAGTTTAGGAGTCTAGAAAAAGGCCAATTTTAAGGGCTCAAAGAGCAACATTATTATTTAATGAATAATGTTACCTTCAGGAAATCTGATACCATAGTTCCAATAACTGTTCTTGCTTCAAGTCACTATATTCAAAACCCCTATCGGGAAATAAGGGAAAGTCAGTGTCTCATTCAGAACAAAAACTAACTCTAACTACAGTAAGACAAACTCTTAGTACCATCCAAGAGAGTCAACTTCCCACCCTGGCACACAGCTCTACTCCTATCACATGCCTTCCTGCATGCTGCCTTTCCTTTCTCCATCCCAATTACACCTCCCAGCCAGATACACAAGATACATTTGCTGGTGAACTCCACTCCTCCCAGCTCTCTATGCATTTCCACTCAACTACCTCTATTGCTTTCAGTTATGCTTTACTTACTCAGTTCCTTTGCCATTGTTTTCTGAAAAACTGTCTTTTATCTGTGTTTGTTGTGAAACCTCAATCTGTCAGAATCTCCCAGAAGGTCATTACCAGTTGCCAGGGTGTTTATTTGGCATTCTCTAAGTCATCCTTTGAGGATTCAAAGTGAAGTCACCCAAAAGGCATATGTGACTGAATCAAATTTAAGATACTAACTTCCACCTCTATAATCAATTCACCAAGACACAGTGCTATGACTTAAGGTGGAAGTCTGCAAAGCTGTGCTTTAGCTAAAAGTTGCAACAACAGATGGTAATTGAAGAAATAAAACACAAGTATGATTACTATTGTAACCACAATAGTGAGGTATTTATTCATGCCTCAGCACAGCCAAGAAAGGCCAGTACCTTTCAAACTAGGGTGTGAAGGTTGCCAATATCCTATCTGCCTCTGTCTCTTAGAAGTTGTGTATTTTCATACCTTAACAGAACAATTACCTTCATCTTTACAATTTGGCATCACAAATGAGGAAATAAATCAGTCCTTATTTCTTGTTTTGCTAAGCAAATCGCTTTAATGTGTTAACAGTAGGCCAAGTGGGGAAGACAAGACCCCAAATCCCAGCCTTTCTCCTGATGCCCTGGGACCTGTGTGCTGGGCCAGTCCCATGCCTGCCCCAATCCCTGAGGCCCACAAGGGCCAGAGAAGAGTGGGAAAAAAAGTTGGATGGTTGCAGCTCAGCCCCAAGAGTTCAAGGAGGTAAAAACAGGGGCCAGTTGACTTTGGCCTTAGAAAAATCCATCTCCAGATGCTGATTCATGAACTTCTTCAGAATCTCCTGTTTCTTCTGTTCGTCTGAGGTTGACAACCCCATGGACTTCTCTCTCTGGTCATACATCATCCTTTCCACAATCCTGCGAGTCTCACTGTCCAGGTCTGAGAGCTGGGAATTCTCAGGGTTAATATTCTTGGTATTGATCTCAAGGTCACTGGACACCGAGCGGCTCCACCACTCCATCTTATTGATATTCTCAAGATGCAGAGTCACCACCTTGCCGTCCTCAGTGAGCCATGAGCTCTCCTCCACCTTCACTTCGTTGTAGAGCTCCCCATCGATGATCGCTGGCTGCCCCTTGAGCCCCACCCAGAGGTGCCACCACTGGACGTCCACCACCACGTCCTTCCCTTTCAGCCGGAAGTTCACATGGAAAGGGACCACCAGGTCCAGCTCCAACAGGGTCTGGGTCCAGCGGTAATTGGGCAGGTCTGCCCTGTCACCTAGGTTGGGCTTCAGTTTTCCTTTGTCCTTCTCATATTCCTCCTCTTCGTCTTTCTCAGTCTCCTGCTTCCCTGGGGAGTCAAGGCTGCCGTTCTTGAGCTGGGCCTCATGATTCTCTGCATCCTTTTTCTGGTAAGTCTGTAGCTGCAGCTTCTCTGCCTCTTCATCAGTTAGCTCCTTGATCTGGGGCCCCGAGGCCTCTGACTTGGCTTCCTTGGCCAGCCTGGCCACCCGCTCCACCTTCTCCCGCCGCTCAGCCTCCTGCCGGACTCTCTTCTCCCACCGGGCCTTCTGTGCCAGCTGATTGTGGTTGCTGAAAATCTGTATGATAAGCTTCTCTGCCATCCCCTCTTCTCCTCCAATGAAAAAGTCTGTTTTGCATCGAAGGAAGCTGAAGAAGGCGTTCACAATCTCCTGCACGCCACCTTCGTGCTGCTGAGCCATGGCCAGCAACATGCCCTCCAACCGCTCCTCCTGCTGCTCTCCGCCCATCGCGCCAGCTGGGATGCACGACCGGAGCTCTGCGATCTAGTCCCGCGCTCTCTCCGCTACTTCGAGTCGCGCTGGGCCCAACGACTCCAGTCTAAATCAGTCCTTATCTCTAAAAGGTACCCAAGAATTCAGAGTTAAAAATCTAAGTATCTGAAGACCAAGTATCTCCCTCTGCCATCAACTGAATGTTTCTCCTCAAACTTCATAGGTCGAAACCTAACCCCCAAATGTAATGGTTTTAGGAGATGGGGCTCCTGGAAGGTGATTAGATAATGAAGGTGGGGCCCTCATAAATGGGATTAGTGCCCCTAAAACAGAGGTCCCAGAGAGCTTACTTATCCTTTCTGCCATGTGAAAATACAGCGAAAGGATGGCTGTCTCTGAACCAGAGGCAGGTCCTCCCCTCAAACACTGAATCTGCTGATGCCTTGATCTTGGACTTCCCAGTCTCCAGAACCATGAGAAATGAGTTTCTGTTCTTTAGAAGCTACCTAATTTATAGTATTCTGTTACTGTACAGCAGCCCAAATGTACTAAGACACCATAAGACACTGTGTGGGCCTTTATAGAAAAAAATGCTCCCTTCATTTGCAGCATCCTCCCTGTTAAGTCTGAATTGAAAAACAATGTTTAGACTTTAATCAAAAAGAAGCCATGAACATTAATACTTTCACTCATGACTCCATTTCTCTGGTATTTATTGCCTCATTCTGCTAGCCACCTTAAATTTTATATTTTTAACAATCATTGTTTTTAGTGAGGACTGAGGTGACTGTTTTCATTTAAACAGTCATGAGTTCTATAAACAAAAAGTAGACAGGCATAGACATCCACAGATGCGACTTCAGTAATTTTTAATCACTGGTTCTAACGTCACTGTAGTTGACGAATTTCTCTTAAAAAGAGACACTAACTTATTTTTGAAAACTTGTGCACAAACTATCAATCAGAAGGTCCTGCAATGGTATCAGAAAATCACCAATTAAAAGAAGAATCTGTGGGCACTTGAATAATTAAGCTGTGATTAGAGATAGATGTCTAATTTAGGCAGAATATGGTTGATATGGTTTGGCTGTGTCCCCACCCAAATCTCATCTTGAATTGTAGTTCCCATAATCCCCACATGTCACGGGAGGGACTTGGTAAAAGGTAATTGAATCATGGGGGCAGTTAGGTTCATGCTGTTCTCAAGACAGTGAGTTCTCACGAGATCTGATGGTTTTGTAAGGGGCTTTTCTCCCACTCAGCTCATACTTCTCCTTGCCGCCGCTATACGAAGAAGGACATGTTTGCTTCCCCTTCCACCATGATTGCAAATTTCCTGAGGCCTCCCCAGCCATGCTGAACTGTGAGTCAATTAAAACTTTTTACTTTATAAATACCCAGTCTAACGTATGTCTTTATTAGCAGTGTGAGAACAGACTAATACAATGGTAAAGATAACACTTCTTTGATTGCTTATCTTGAGTCATTTAAACTGATCCTTAGTATACAAGTATTTTCCTCCTAAGAGCTAACTTCAATTATGTCTTTTCAGATCTAAACTATATTACCAGAAAGTACAAAATAAACACAGCAAGAATTTCTAAGAATCTTTGTCATCTAAGAACAGGTGATAAAGAAGAATCTTCCTAATTCTTATTATAATAGCCTAATTATCAGGAGGACAATGAAGCCTTTCAACAAAGGACAGAAAAAACTGTTGAAAGAAAATGTGCAGCCAAGCACAGTGGACCACACCTGTAATCCCAGTGTTTTGGTAGGTCAAGTCAGGAGGATTGTGTGAGCCCAGGAGATCAAGATAGCCTGGGCAACATAGTGAGACCCCACTTCTACAAAAAAAAATCTTTAAAAAAAAAATTAGCCAGGTATGATGAAACATGCCTGTAGTCCTAGCTACTCAGGAGGCTGAGGCAGGAGGATGGCTTCAGTCCAAAAGTTTGAGGCTGCAGTGAGCTATCATTGCACTATTGCACTTTGGCCCGTATGACAGAGAGAGACCCCAACTCCAATTCCCACCAAAACACACACACACACACACACACACACACACACATTTAAAAAACAACCAGACATGGAGTTCAAATTCAAATGTAGAAATGAACTGAACCTCAGCTACTGAATGAAGTATAATAAGTCACAATTTTCCTCTTGATAAGTCATAATTATTTTATAACTTTTATATTTCATATATTTTTAGAAAAAAATTAAATTTGTGACTGATAGTTCTTAATTACAACATATTAGGCTTAATCTAATCACACTCAGTACTCAACAAGTCAGCAAGCAATTAAATCTAACTAACATTTATCAAAGGCCTACTACAAAGCAAGGCCCTGGGCTGGTGTCTGTCATTAAGAAAAGCATCTGTCTACTGTAGAAACAGGCTAGCCACTCGTCCAATAGGGATAACACAAAATTATCATTATCAGCCACAGTGTGGTCTGTTAAACTAAAACTTTACTGGGAGGTTGGCAACAGCACACTATAGATAACAGCTTCGGCTTTGGTTTTTAACCCAGATCTTCTACAGTATTTATATACTGTGATTGCCTACAAAGCAATGAAGAGCTCATTCCTACTTTCCAGGAATGGTTTAACCCCAAGACAAGCCACACTTTTTCATAAAATATCTATGAGCCAGTCCTCCCTCACGACCCTTTTCTTTTAAATCATCGTTCCTCAAGATTCTTGGAGGAATGGTGAAGGGGGAGGGGAATCTGGGAAGAAACAGCAAACTTTGCCCGGGGGAGTCTCCTAGACTCCTAAAGCAACAAAGGTTTTCTCTACCTTTGTTGAGAGAAATTAAAAACATTTTGAAAGCAGAATCTACTTCTTCCGGCATCACTACTTAACATATTTAATAAGACTATGGTGAATAACACATAAAGGGGGAGGGGGGATGGCAAAAGACAGCAATAACTTGTTTCTGAGTTTATCCAGGTCAATGAAAAACACTTCCGTGTAAGAATCTCCAGGCTTCAAAGCAATAACATCAAATCAGACAGACAATGAATTGCTGAAAAAGTAGGGTCATGAAAGTCCTAGAGGGAAAACGGATAGACATATATAAGGTGAAAAGCATGAAAATCAAAGTAAAATAACAAGCAAAGAAAGCCGCTAATGAAAAAGTGGTCAGCTAAAGCCCAGAGTTTGTTGAATGAGTTAATGAATGAATGGTCAAACAACTTACCACAGGCACTGACTCCTCCACGTGAAGAGGTAATTAAAATAACATAACTTATTAACCGCTATGCTAAAACATTCTCAGGGAGAAGATGACAACACAAGTGGCAACAGCAGAGATTCCCTTAAAAAAATCAGGGTCTTTATAAGAGCTTTACATTGAATGAGGTCTGGACCACACTCCCACCTACAGATAAGGAATCCAAGTGTGCACCCAGGATTACAGAGAAAGGATAAGACTCTGTACTTTGTAATTCTCCCCTTTCACTGAGAGGACTGGGGATTGCATTCTACAATAGCCCCCTTGATGGTGCTGGGAATAAATCTCAGCAGGGTATGCTAGGAGAAAGACAAGCTCATTTTCTCGTTTGCCCAAAACTAACCTATATTCTACTGTCACCAACTATGGAATCTTTCCTGATACTCTTATTTTTAAAGCTCCCAAGAAAGGCAGGGAACCTGATGCCGAAGCACAGATGTTGTCTGCAGGACTGAGTATATCCCACTTAGACTTACGAAGCAGACAGCATATCCAGGAGAGGTGAAAGAAAGATAAATCAAGGCACTGCTGACAGCCTTTCGTTACAATTTGGCAGCCAACCTGCTCAAGCATTTTCACATGGGTTAAGTTGATCATCTGAAAAAAATCCACGGCATAAGAACATAATTTAGGCCTTCAGAGCAAACATTTTGATAGTTCTCATAAGTCATTTAAATAAAAGCTTCATGAACAAACCACAAAGCACGTGACTAAAACCCCAATTAATAGTAAAAAGCAATACACACTGACAGATTTCTGTGGCAAACTTTTGCTGAGACCAAATTAGTTGAATGCAACTTTGCCCCTCAAGCAGACATACTTTTGCCTTATCCTACCTTTTCTCAGCCAAGATTTCCCCCAGCTCCCTAATTCAAACTCACCAGGCCCAGTGAGCATTATATGACCATCTGGTCGACAACATATTACACACTCATAGGGCATGGTTCTAATCACATCACAGTTTAAACCACCACCATAGATCTCAGCAAGGTGCTCCTAAATGGAAGAATTTTATATTTTGCCTTTCAAATTGTTTTTATTGGAAGCATATTTGTGAGAACACTAAGACGTAAAAAAGGCCTCTGAGCCTGAGCTCATTTTCCCATCCCCAGCCTCCCTCCCTACAAACTGTCTTCTATGAATGGGATTCTATTTCATCTTTACTCTCTGTAAGAGAATGTACCTGCCAACTGATGTCAAGAACAAATCACTTCATCTCCAGTTTCGATGCTGCTGCATTCTTGGGCACTTGTGTGCTTTTAGCACCAAAAAGAGTTGCTTCATGGTTCAAGGGTCACTGTTAACTCTTTTAACAAATAGGCATTAACAGAATACAGGAGCAATCCCACACTTTGTGGGGCGGGTGTCTCCCTGGAGCCTCTGGATTAAAATTCTCATTGCTAAAGTCACCAAGGAGTTAGACAAAGTTAGGGAGCATGGCCTCGGAGTTTCCCGCTAAAAAAAGAATTCTTCCTCTAATACATTTATGGATATTAGCTACACTAACATGGGTTAGTTTACTAGGTTAGTTGATAATTGTGTTAGGATGAGGAGACAAAATGTCACTGAAGAAACAAGAAACCATATCTAGAGTGTAGCTATTTTTTCTTACTTTAATGAAGCAGCAGAGAGTTTGAAAAAGAGATTTTAGAAAGGTGTGCAGGCTCTGGACCAGGGAAGGCCAATCTTAGTTGAAAATATAATGGCCCCCACCAGAAGCCCTTGCATTCCAAAATTCAGATACAAGCTTCCTAAATCCCAAGATGCCCCAGGATGAAAGAGCACTCAAGGGACCCAGGCAGGCTGCCTCCACTGAACCGAGGAGAAGCTAGTCCACCTTTCAGCAGGATGTTTGAAGGATGCTCTTTCATTCAGGAAGCCTGAGGGAAGGCTTTGCTTCTGTCCTGGGAAACTAGTCACTGATCAAGAGGACTCTCCTGCCCTCTCACTAACGTCAGCCATCAAATGGACCATACCTCCCCACCAGCTGAGTTCTACCCACAGTCATTCCATGGCCTGGCCCCTATCCTGGCCAGCAATACTGATGCCTGCACCTCAATGCCCAAGCCCTACCTCAACATCCCCAACTTCTGCTGGACCACAGGGGCTGGTAATGCAGACTCTAGAGTGAGGACAAGTCATGATAAAAATAAATTCAGGAAAATATGTAAGTACAACCTTAAGTAATAAAGAGAAAATGGACTTTGGAGTCAGCCAAACCAATCCTTGCTTCCAACCTGAGTACTGCCACCATCACAAAACTTTGAGCAAATTATTTTACTCCTCAGAATCAGTTTCCTCACCTGGAAAATAAAGATAAAATGCCTACTTTGCAGAGCTGCTATAAAAATTTAAAAAGATTAATATACACAAAGTAAGCATTCAGAAAAACAGAAATCAATACCCTATTTTGTTATTATATGAAAGGGTAATTCCAAATGCAGGTGAGCCAAGAGTGAGATTTTTATCAGACATAGTTCCTACAGTTCAACGCTAGAAATGTAAGGGATGAGATCTGTATAACATATGGTAGCTACCCAGATGTAGAAAAATATGCACACACAGTTTTACAAATTCCTAGTTTATGATGTCAAAATTCTCTAAATAAAACAGATGCTAATGATCAAACTGACGATGACTTCTGCTCATTTCTCCACCATAAATAACACCCTTAAAGATTAAATAAATGCCTTAACTTATTTTCTCTAAGTTTGGGGGTGGCTAGGATTTCCTCAATGGCTTTCTTTGGTTTCCAAGGTTAACTGTTGTGGTAATTTTCAAAGAGCACCAAGTTTGCTATAACCATTCTGGATATATAATAGTAAGACATTATTATAATTATACCATTATTAATAGCAGCTATCTTTTATGAAATATTTTTTGTTTTTTTGTTTTCAGACAGCGTCTTATTATGTTGCCCAGGCTGGTCTTAAACTCCTGTGCTCAAGCACTCATCCCACCTCAGCCTCCCTAGAAGCTAGGACTACAGGCGTGCACCACCATGCCAGGTTACTCTTACGGAACTTTTTAAGCTTGCAACATGCTGCATGAAGACAATTATCATTACAATAAACAATCAAACTCCAAAAAAGAAAACTAAATTTATCTTACAAAAGGAAATCACAAAACCCAAAGTTAGAGCCTAATACACTATTGCCCCCTAAACTACAAAAAAAAAGGATTAACCTAAGTGTCTCCACCTACAAAGTTTCCACTAGATTCCCAGAGCCCTCTTGCTTTATCCTCCTTCCAGGGTTTCCAAGGGAGGTAAATTTAACATCAGCATCTCTCCCAGAAATTGAAACTATTATTACCTCTCTCTCTGCCCTATTTACTGGTCTCTCCCTCACCATATTCCTATTTTGTTAAGCCAGTAACTTAGTCGTTTATTATCAAGGATTTTATGTACTGAACATAATTGCATGAGCTCGGCATTTGTAGCACAGGTTTGTTTACACCGACATCACTACAAACACGTCGGTAATGCACTGCACTATGATATTAAGGCAGCTATAATGTCACTGGATGATAGGAATTCTCAGCTCTATTATCATCTTGTGGGACCACTGTTGCCTGTTTTTGACGGAAACGTTATGTGGCTCATGACTGTATTATTTATTGAATGTTATGGACACACTTCTATTTTCCCCAGCTTTATTGAGGTATGACTGACAAAAATTATATATGTTAAAGGTATATGTGATTTTTTGATACAAGTTTATATTGTGAAATGATTACCACCATCAAGCTAATTAACATTATCTATCACCTCACATCGTTTCCTTTCTTGGTGCTGGTGTGTATGGTGAGACCACTTGAGACCTAATCTCGTGGCAAAGTTCAAGTCTAGAATACATTAAGAGCCCTAATAATGCAGTTAAAAGTTGAAGCCGAAAGTGACTCTTTGGCCTCTATTAGCATCAGGAGCTCTGTGGAGGCAAGTGGACCCTCTCTCAGCCCTTCTTAAGTTCTGCTTTTCTCACCAGGAAGCACTGAAGAATCCAGGCTCTCTCACATCAGAACACCCAGAGGAAACAAAGACACGTGTGCTTTCCTTAATGACACCTCTCCTTTGAACCAATGAAGAGAAATCTACCACAGAAGCAAATGTAATTGGCTGACACAGAAACTTCCCCACAAAAATGGAGCACAATCTACGAGTGAGTTGCTTCTTTGCGTACCATTATTGTGTGTTTCTATTAAGTATGTAACTTTCACATACTTATATATTTACCTCCTATTAAGTGCTTCAAAAAGTGAAACAAAATGGTTAAAACTGGTATATAAAGATTCTAGGCCAGGCACAGTGGCTCACTCCTGTAATCCCAGCACTTTGGGAGGCTGAGGTGGGCAAATCACTTGAACCCAGAAGTTCAAGACCAGCCTGGCCAACATGGTGAAACCCCATCTCTACAAAAAATACAAAAATTAGCTGGGTGTGATGGTGCCTGCTTGTAGTTCCAGCCTCCTCAGGAGGCTGAGGAGGCTGGATCTATCAAGCCTGGCTGCAGTGAGCCGTGACTGTGTCACTGCACTCCAGCCTGGGCTGAAGGAGATCTTACCTCAAAAAGAGAAGAAAAAAAAAAAGTTCTGCTTTGCTGTTTGCTATGCTGACTAATCAAGAGTTATCGAGTTTCTTAAAGCAGTACTTTTAAAGCATTACTGCATTTTAATTTCCTTTTAAAAACTGCCACTGCAACTGTGTTGAGTATAGCAGCCAGGAAGTTCACAGGAACAATTCTCTATTTCCCTGTGAGATGCATTTTTAAAAGTAAAACAAACCGTCATTTCAGAATCCAGAATAAAGACTATGACTCTCATGACCCCACACAGAGTGGAAACCCTAACGACAGGAATATTAAACCACTTTCCATTCTGCTCTTATTGCTGAAGAGAAGAACTTCAAATATGATCTCTGCTGTGAACAAAGATATTCAAACAAGAAGCTCCTCTCGTTGTCTCCCCAACAGTGAGCATCCCTGGAGATCTGGCTTTCCCTTCTGGAAGAGAGCACAGGCAAGGATATTTATGAGCTCGTATATCACAAACTCCTCTGCTCGGGAAAACCCTGGACACCAAGCTGAAATGTATGAAATATGCCATGGCAGAAATTTTCCAAAGTCTTTTGCTCTCATAATTTCGACCTCACAGGCTATCCATCTTTTGTCAACTAAAACCTTAGATAATATCAGTCTCACATGCTTAAATAAATCCCAAAGCAATACAGAAAATTAGTCAGGTGTTACCAAACTCTGATGACAAATATGTTGTGATCAATATCCTTTCATGAAATTTGGTCAGATTAGCAACTCTTGGTTTCAAAACAAGGCTTCTTTTACACCATTTGAAACAAAGAGAAGAAAAGGAAACTCTACTTATTAGGCACCTAGCAAAAGCCATTCCTAGGCATTATACACATTTCCCTACTTAGTCATACTCAGTTCCCATTTTGCTTATGGGAAAATTAAGGCTCAGTTTAACTGCCATAAACTGAAAAGCCATAAGCTGATACACACAGTCTCATCTCACTGTCGCCACCCTGCATGCTCTTAAACTGGAATGGTCTTACAGACGCCAGCTATAGTGCAGCCCTAGCCCAACAGGCACTATATAAAACAAACTCCACAGACACCTGCAAACCAACTATACTGGGTGTATAGAGCAGGAAAATAAGAGTTTTCTCGACTGATTCAAATGTTAGATTACATATGTTAGCTATGAGCTCAGCCTAGAAGGGTGGGTACAGTGAGTAATCCTTTAAGAGACAGCCAAAGCCAGGGAGGAAGGGCATTCTAGCTAAAGGGGAAAACCTGAGCCAAGGTGCAGAGCTGGGAGAATCCGGGGTGTATGGGGAACAACGAGCAACTCCTTCACTTCACTCTGGCTTCTCAATGCCAGAATTGTGAAACATTGTAAGGACACAAGCATGGCAAGCACTTGCAAGAAGTGACTACACACAATTAGGAAGGTGTGGATACAGCGCTGCTGTCTCAATAAAGATCAGAAAGAGATAAATCATTTGAAGGTGTTTTCACTTTTTACAAAATATTTCAGTCGCTACATCACCACAAGCAAAAAGCCTTCCAAGGCTCACCAAGGTTAACAATAGGCTGCCTTTGGTTCAAACACATTTGTAAAAAATGTTTCATTCAATCAGTACAGTATTTATTGAATGCTTTCTATGTGCCAGGCACCATGCTAGATGCAAGAGATACAAAGATGAACTAACCTTATTCTTGGCTGCTCAAAGCCCAGGAGGAGATGGCCACAAAAATTAAAATGTGATGAATGCTATAAAAATAGCAGTAGAGAATGACTAGTATCAATTAATCAGACAAATCCATGTTGAAAGAGTAGCAGCAGCAACTACATTCACTATTCCGTCCACATCTAGGCCTATCTTTGATATAACTGAATCTATTTCTAGTTTATATGTTTGAAGGCACCTTAATAAATTCTCACCCACCTCTCCATTTCTCTAGCTTTCTATAGCTTTCACTACTATTTTCTATGACTACAGAAAGTAGACTGCAGAAAATAGTCATAGAAAATAGTAGTGGAATTTAACTTAAAATTTTGAAGTCAGAACACATTATAATCTCCCAAGCATTTAAGACTTCAGTTTCTAATAAGTTTTCTTAGTATTGTGTTTGTCATACATAATAAAGCTATTGACATGGCACCCACCCAACCTGGGAACAGGGTATTCTTTCATAAACTGATGCAAACCATTCCCTTCTTCATGTTGAGCAGCTTGTTAAAGTATTTGGATTTTAAAATTAGGGGAAAATGATATATATAACACTCTTAAAAACATTAGGTACTTGCAAATTTAAGAGCAAATTAAAGCAAAATTGAAGGATGAAGAAATAATGGAACAGTAATCACATTCTGACATAACACTTTGCTTAGTTAAGCACTGGCCTATATCAAGACAGCCCAGATCTCTGAGACCAGTTCAAAGCAATAATACAATTTGAAAATAAATTTTCTTCACCACAAACCACCGTAGTTTTAAAGGAAGTTACTGCAAGAAGACTATCCAGCAGTCATATCAGAGATCACTAATGAAGTAGAAGTACTCATGATGAGGTGGCCAGTAATCCAACACAGAGCGGTAACTTTGCATCCCCAGCTTCCACATCCCAGCACCTGTCCTAAAGCAGGAAAGTGACTTCTGACTTAAATGGCACCTGCCTAGTACACAGACACACTGCATGCACCTTAAAGTATCATTATTGTTCTCTAAACAAATCTCCCTTCCTCATCAGCAGGGCTCAGCCTCTCTGCTGATCTCAAAGTTTTCAAAGAATATTAGAAAATACACAGTACAGTCATCAGAAAGATACCTGGCATTCACCCCCTTCCTCTGCCCCGGCTTCTTCTTTCTTCTTCTTTCTTCTTCTTCTTCTTCTTTTCCTTTTCTTCTCTTCTCTTCTTCTTCTTTTTTTTTTTTTTTTTTTTTTTTTTTGTAGCTGGTCTATTCAGTCCTTCTCCAGTCATCCCTCTCAATATCTGGAGTAGGTTCTCCTACTTAACTGCTTCAAGGCACACCTCTTCTCACTCTTGAAAAATCCCACCAGAAAACTCACGCCATGAAGAATCTCATTCATAGCCCACACCTTCATCTATCTCATTAAAAAGGAGGCTAATAATTTAGATGTTTGTGTAACAATGAACTGTCTACACAGCATTTCATACTTAACCTTCTATCAAACCCATCAACAAAGCAATAAGGCAGACAGGTCATGGATCACTTCACATGAGCCCTCCAGAGCCAAAACCACACTGTGATCATTTTTTGTATCCTAAGCAAATCACGCAGACAACGCTTAATAAGTAAGAAAGAAGGGGATTTGGAAGAGAATAAACATTAGTTCTTCCGACTGCTAACTCAATGCTCTGAAAACAAAATACAGAGGAAAAACAGAAAAGTAAGTTCAACATGAAATCAAGTACCTATTACAAATACGTAGTCATCTGTATCCAGATGAAGCCAGCCAAACAGATTTATTTAAGTCTACATTGGGATCTAAAAATATAGTACTTCCAGAGCTAAGAAAACCACTGGTATTCTGAAAATAAAGTATAAATGCTGTTAACTGATATTCCCATAAAGAGAAAAAGATATTAAAGTGTTAAACATTACTTAGAGCAAACTCAATTCAAACATATTCTTTCTAAATGGTCCTACTTGAAAAGATACTTGCATATAAACTTCCACCTCAAAGCAAGGCAATCGCTATGACTTGGTAGAGGTCTGGAGCGCTGGTGAGATTGTTTGCAGGGTAAACACAGGCTGAATTTATCTTTTAACTTTTTTTTTTTTTTTTTTGAGACAGGTCTCGCTCTGTCACCCAGGCTGGAGTGCAGTGGTACAATCTCGGCTCACTGCAACCTCCACCTCCCGGGTTCAAGCGATCCTACCACCTCAACCTCTCTAGTAGCTGGGACTACAGGCATGCGCCACCATGCCTGGCCAATTTTTGTGTTTTTAGTAGAGGCAGAGTTTCACCATGCTGGTCTCCAACTTCTAGGTTCAAGAGATTTGCCTGCCTCAGCCTCCCAATGTGCTGGGATTACAGGCGTAAGCCACCACACCCAGCCCATCTTTTAAGTTCAAAACTTTAAGACCACTTGAGAAACAAGGGTCTCAGTGGGTCATTACTGCAAGTATGAATTATTTTAGCAATCCCAAGTAATAGGATGCCAGGCCGGGCGCGGTGGCTCAAGCCTGTAATCCCAGCACTTTGGGAGGCCGAGACGGGCGGATCACGAGGTCAGGAGATCGAGACCATCCTGGCTAATACGGTGAAACCCCGTCTCTACTAAAAAATACAAAAAACTAGCCGGGCGAGGTGGCGGGCGCCTGTAGTCCCAGCTACTCGGGAGGCTGAGGCAGGAGAATGGCATGAACCCAAGAGAAAGAGCTTGCAGTGAGCTGAGATCCGGCCACTGCACTCCAGCCTGGGGGACAGAGCAAGACTCCGTCTCAAAGGAAAAAAAAAAAAAAAGGTAATAGGATGCCAGAGTTCTAGCCACAGACAGATTCATACAAATGCAAGAATAAGCTTCTATTGAAACTCCCACTTATTAGAGTCTTATTCCATAGAGCAGTACTGTACAATGGTACTTTCTGTGATGACATACATGTTCTGTCCTATATACTGTCCAATGCAGTAGCTACTAGCCACATGTAGCTCTTGTGTACCTGTAATGTGGCAAGAGCAACTGAGAAACTGATTTTTTTTACTTACATTTAATTTACATTTAAATAGCTACATGTGACTGGTTGCTACCATATTGAACAGGAAACTACAGAAGATTAAAAATAAATGCATTAATTTTCAACAAGAACTCTTTAAAAGAGGATAAACTAACTCCTACCTGTCTAAAAATAAGATGAGATGCTTATCTGAGAATTTTGATACTAAAAAACCTTCAAGATCTAGTGAAGGAAAGGGAAGTCTTGTCCAAAATCAAATAAATACCAACAGTTACAAGGGAGGCTTGCCCTCCATCCCAGTCTCTCTCCAAGATGGCAGCTTGCCTAGAAGTTCAGCAATCAACCAGATGAAAAAGGAAATGAATAATCACAAACAATCTACAGTATGTCAGCCACTGTGACAGGTTCTTTACAATTGCTGTGCTATTTCATCCCTGCCACAATTCTGCCAAGTGGCCATCACTATTCCTATTCAGTAACTTGAGAGAGGTTGGCACAACCAGGATTCCATCCCAGATCTATGCGACTCCACAGGGCAGGTTGTTTCCACACAACCATACTGCCTTCTTCCAGGTGAACCCTTCACAGGGTCTCTATCAGTCCTCTGATCCTCAGAGTTTTGTTGTTTGCTTGATCACATGCCCTCAAAGTTTCCAAGATCTGATTACCTCCACTGAGAATGCTGGAAACTAACTGGTGTCCTAACCAAGCACAAGATAACCCTTAATTCCCAAGAAAGCAATGACAAGGTGGGATTCTCCAGCTTTTTCTTACAGATCTTACTACCTTCAACCCTAAAAAGCAGGGTTGCCTCTGAGAATAAAGAAGAGCCAAAGGAAAAGCTTAGCACAGCCAACATTTACTAATTAATCCTCACCACTGGTGTCTGGAGGAGGTCACAATTTTCAGTAGTAACATCACCCTTTCCCTACAGACAAGGCAGCTGGCAAGTTGATTGCTTAAGGTCATACTGCACAGCTGTGCTTCAACTCTCACATTCCTGAGACATCCCTGGCTCAAGGCTCCTTCCTCAGCCCCAAAGAGTCCATCCAACTGCTTGCAGAAATCTCCAGGGAGGATATTTCCGACTTCAGAGGAATCCTCCTCTCCTCCAAGAGGTACAGGCAGTGTTCGAAGGATCCCAGTCCTAGGAGCCTCAGCTAGCAACAAAGGAAGAGTAGCTCCTAAGAAAACATATGTCCACACAAAAACATGTGGAAGAATGCTCACAGCAGCATTATTCATAACAGCCAGAAAGTAAGAACAATTTAAATGTCCACCAACTCATGAATAGAAAAATAAAATGCTGTATATTCCACAAAATTTACTAAAAATCAATTATAGTGGCTGGACACAGTGGCTCATGTCTGTAATCCCAGCACTTTGGAAGGTCAAGAGGGGGTGGATCACTTGAGACTAGGAGTTCAAGACCAGCCTGGCCAACATGGTGAAACCCCGTCTCTACTAACAATACAAACCTTAGCCGGATGTGGTGGTACATGCCTGTAATCCCAGCTACTTGGAAGGCTGAGGCATGAGAATCACTTGAACCTGGGAAGCGGAGTTTGGGATGAGCAGAGATCACGTCACTGCACTACAGCCTGGAGGACTAAGCAAGACTAAGCAAGACTGTCTCAAAAAAATTTTAAAAATAAAACACACACACACACACACACACACACACAGAGAAAGAGAGAGAGAGCGAGCTTAAATGGCTAAATGTTATAGTACTTGAAATGTCAATAAAGTCACATTTTTAAAAAATAAGAAAACTCCTACATAATCATAACAAAGCAATGGCAGGAGCATACAACTGTCCATTTGTATTCCAAATGAGAAAGCCAACTGATGATGTTTTCAAGGAGTCTTCCCTAAATTCAGCTGCAGATTTCACTGTCTTTCATCGTAACCTTAAAACACAAAAGCCAAGATCTCCAACTTATAGAAATTTTAGATGATCTACACAGAGTAGAATACTATATGTATAGATGAGGTATCAGAAAAGACCTTTTAGTAAGTCTTGTCATCTGAATTAAACTTAACATTGCTACCATTTTTTCATTTTAAATATGAATGAATTAGACCAGATCAAAATCAAGGAGTACTTGTTCTATGCCAACTCCTATTTTAAGCACATACAATCTTACATAACTTAATCCTCATAACCTGCCAGGCATGAGCATTCAAGGTTAGCAAGGCCCTACTCCAGGCCTCCACCATGCCTTCAGAGGCTGAAGAGCTACCGCTGGTAGAGAAGCTGCTCAGCAGGGAATGGTGGACAGGGCTTGAACGGTCTGGCTCCCAACACCTGTTCAGTGCTCCAGAGAGTGCTCCAGAGAAAGGATACTGCTTCTGTAACTGCAAACTCTTACGGTTTCAATGCTCTTCCTCCAAGAAAAGGTAGTAGTATTCTTAGGCACTAAAATTAAACTCAGTCCTCTAAGGCTTTAACTCACTGGATAAACAATAAATGTAAAAAATTAAAATACATGTATGTGAAATATACATGTATATGAAAAACTGTAGTAACAACATCTCACCAACGGGAAACTACAGTTCCAGTTCAATGGCACCAGTGAAAAGCAGTGACCACCTCAGTCTAAATGCATCAGGACACCCTAGCAGGGAGCAGGGACAAAATATATACCACCAACTCACACCTCTCTGATTTCCACTGGCTGAGCCCACCTGAAAGTGAGACTTAGGGACCCTCTCACATGGTCTGTAAGGGTGAGCAGGATGGAGAGTGGTACTAGGGCTAAAGGGAAAATCATCTTCATGTGGGATCACAGGCCCATTAGGCGATGATCTAGCAGCCAATTGGCCTTATCTAAATGTATATTCAAATGGAAAGTAGGTTTCAGCAAATGGTGGTGACAGGGTTCCACAGAAAATCATTTGTAAAGCAGGTTCTCACAGTACCTCCCAACTGGTCTATGTCTCTAGTTTTTCAGGTTTAATGCAGAATTTTTTTAAGCCATTAAAATTAAGAGTTTTCCATTATCTGCCTCATATTCATTTGATGTATACCTCAAACATCCCGACTGAAAAAACCCACTGGTACAATATCGCCTTCCAAACACATATTTACAACTGACACAAGGCTAGCAGTCACTTGGCTGGAGTTGTTATTATCTGATCAAGAAAATCCACGTGCTAAAGGCCACAATTAATGACATTCTTCTACACATGTGTAACAAAAATATTACCCAACCTTAATAACCATGACCCTCCCCCACAGGCCAAGCAGGATAGTTCATCTCCCTGTCAGCACTTGAGAAAAGAACACTCCCACCCCAGAGTGGTTATTCCTCCACGCTAGTCTTTGGAAGTTAGAGGGAAGGATTCCCCTTTGCAGCCTCTCTTTTAATGCTACACCTGTTATTAAGCCTCTTTATTCATTTGAGAACATTCATTTAATGCTATTACATACATAACTGAGATGTTTGCTACCCTTAATAGCAGTCTGAAGGCGAAAAGTACCTAGAAGCAAAGCCTCTATATGCCTGGAATTACATAGATCAACCATAGTTTCAAATATTCTTTTCCTCTGCCCACATAACCAATCACAACGTATAGGAAAATCTACTATTTTGTATGCAAACAACACCTCTTGGCCTCTTCTCAAAGCCGAAAAACCTTCGACCATTAATGTGTTCTGATTTCTAGCACAAAAAAAAAAAAAAGTAATAAATTATGCTTCATGAATCGAGTTGAACTCTTATATCTCAGATTTCTGAGAGTTAAAAAAAAAAAAAATACAGTCAGCCTTCTGTATCCGTGGGTTCCACATCTGTGGATTCAACAAAGCAGGGATAGAAAATATTCAGGAAAAAAAAAAAATTCCACAAGGTTCCAGAAACCAAAACTTGAATTTGCCACATGCCAAGTACTACGTTGAATCCACAAGAATGAAGTGACGTGTAGACATTGCGTTAGAATTATAGGTAATCTATAGGTGATTTAAAGCATAAGGGTGGATGTGCGTGGGTTAGATGCAAACACTATGCCATTTTATATCAGAGACTTGAACACCCATGGACTTTAGTATCCAAAGGAGGTCCTGAGACCAATCCCCCAGAACCCAAGGGATGACTATAATCTCTATCCAGGGATTTCCTTCAAAATCTCATTGAACTAAAATGCTTCAGAAACACCAAACCCAAATCTACCCTTTTATCAACATTCTGGCACAAACTAAAACTCTCCCCAACTGTTCCTGGAGAAAATCTCCCAGTAACTAAACCAATCATCAGGGACCACCAGACTTCACCCATACCATTAAATGCCCAAAAAACTTATTGTAAAAAACTGATTCTTAAAATCTCAAGTTAAAGAATTAGCCTTGAATAGTCTCATAATATTTCATATCATTTATAAGAACAGTAACCAATTTTTAGCAAAAGTTTAGACACAGAAGGGACAATCAAGATAACTTTGTTTAAACCCTCAATGTTATGGATCAGTAAACTGGTACAGGGAGAGACAAAATGATTAGTTTCAAGTTACACAACCTATTAGTGTTAAGGCTGGAACTAGAACCCTGATCTCTGACATGGGTCCAAGGCTGTTTGATTTCACCATGTTCCCTTATATGCCCCACCTAACCCAAAGACACTCACAATAAGGACAGAGCACACATCCTCCAATTCCCAGATACCTCTCCTTAGGGTCAGAATACTTTTCCTATTCCAAATCAGTATGTGCCTCTCAGATTTTATCAGCCAACCAAAGCAGAGAGCTAAAAGAGTCTTCAGTGAAACCAGAGGAAACTGCTCTGTCTCAGATTACTGGAACACAGGCTGTAATTAATAGCAATCCATTGAGAGGAACAGCCCTTGCTTTTAATTGGTATTAAACAGCCAATGTTCAGGCCGCCCAAAGGAAACTGCAGAGAAGTTCTCAGAAGTGCAAGGTCAGCCACACAGACCCTGCCAAGGTTAAAGCACAAAGGGGGAGTTCAAGGCCCTTCGTAAGCACGATGCAGTGAAAACCCTCCACTAACACACAGAGAGCATCCCAAGAATAAGTGGGTGAGATGAAGACGCATCACCACAGGATCTTTTTAACAAACTTTATCCCAAAGAACCCTATGTCAAACTCTAAAAATAAATCAATTCCTCCCATGAACCATATAAAGAATGCACCCACAGTGCATGCTATGCAATTTATGTCGATATCTGAAGGCAGGCAACTAATCAAATTTCCAAAAGAACCTTCCATATAATCAACACATTATGAAACACAAATCTGACACAAATGCTAAACTGGACTCCCCTTAGATGGACCTCTAACTATAGTTTACCTACCTACAGAGTACTCTTGGTGCTCAACAAAGGTAACAGGCTAATAATGCATGCCAAATAGTACTTGTATTTGTATCGATTAAAATACCTTCATTAGCAACAGAAAAATCCTTACCGTGAGGTGTATGATTTCTCCCCACCAAATTGAGGACTCTTATCTTCCATATACTACACCCGACATGTGAGCTTAAAGGAGCTGTAGTGCCGCCTGGCGCCATTTATTTTCTGTTGCTCATAATAAGATACCTGAAACTGGGTAATTTATAAAGAAAGGGAATTTATTTCTTATAGTTATGGAGGCTGGGAAGTTCAAGGTAGAGGGCCCACATCTGGTGAGGGCTTTCTTGCTGGTGGGGACTTTCTACAGAGTACTGAGGTGGTGCAGGCCATTGCATGGTGAGGGGGTTAAGTCTGCTAGCTCATGTCTCTCTTCCTCTTCTTAGAAAACCACCAGTCCCACTCCCATGATAACCCATGAATCCATGAATGGATCAATTCATTCATGAAGGCAAAGCCCTCAGGACCCCACTTATCAATACCACCACATTAGGGATTAAGGCATTACATTTCTTCTTTTTTTTTTTTTTTTTTTTTTTTTTTGAGACAGAGTCTCACTGTATTGCCCAGGCTGGAGTGCAGTGGCACAATCTCGGTTCACCGCAACCTCCGCCTCCCAGGTTCAAGCAATTCTTCTTCCTCAGCTTCCCAGGTAGCTGGGACTACAGGCGTATGGCACCATATCCAGCTAATTTTTGTATTTTTAGTAGAGACAGGGATTCACCATGCTGGCCAGGATGGTATCAATCTCCTGACCTCATGATCCACCCACCTCAGCCTCCCAAAGTACTGGGATTACAGGCGTGAGCCACCGCGCCCAGCAAGGATTACACTTCGACATGAGTTTTAGAAGGGACAAATATTCAAACCATAGCACTGACAATATTAGAGAAAGCAACTGAGATAAAAAGACAATCAAGTGTCCTTTGTGGTACAACCAGCTTCCAGTGATCCTACCCAATTGATATTCATGCCCTTGCCTAGTCCCCCCATGATAAACAGGGCTGACTTGTGTTACCAGCAGAATATTGGAAAGTGACGGTATAGAACTTCCTAAGCTAGGGAATAAAAACCACTGCAGTTTCCATCTTGCTGTCTCAGATTGCTCCCAGGTACCATGTTGTGTTAACATGCAAACAGTCTCTAGAAATACCTTTATGGAGTGGCACTTAGGCTTCACATCATTAGGCAACAGCAACTTACCAACTATATCAGCGAGACACCTCTGAAGTAAATCCCTATGCCCCGGGTCAAGCCATCATATGATTGTGACCTCATGAGAGGCCCTAAAGCAGAACCACCCAAATTCCTGACCCATAGACACTGGGAGATAACAAATATTTACCACAGCTTTAAGCCTCTAAGCTTTGCAGTAGTTTGTTATTGTTTACACAATAGATAACTATTATAATATACCTTTCCTGATGATTCAATCCTCAGGAAATAGAAGTGTGGCATTTCCTGTTTTGGGATGTTTCTTTACTTTGTCCTTCACAAAGGTTCAAGTAACAGGACTCACCTTGATCAACTCTTCTCTGCAAATAATGCATCATTCCTAAGGGACCAACACAGGTCCTATCACTAATGAAATACCACCTTGTTTATAGTATCAATAGATACTGGAAGTCATTTCTGAAAATCTACTTCCAATCAACTCAATCAATGTAGTCCACCTAATGCTAATAAAAGCTCATATTATTTGAAGAGATGCATGGACTGAATTTTTGTGTCCCACTGCCAAATTCAGTTGTTGAATTCCTAGCCCCCAACTTGATGGTATTAAAAGGTGGGGCCTTTGGGAGGAAACAGGTCATGAGAGCAGAGTCTTCATGAATGGGATTAGTGCCCTTATAAAAAGAGACCCCGGGGAGCTTCCTAGTTCTCTTTCTGCCATGTGAGGATACAAGAAGTCAGCAGCATACAACCCAGAAGAAGTCACTCACCAGAGCCCAACCACACTGGGTGGCACCCTGAGCATACAACCTCCAGAACTTACAACCTCCAGAACCGTGAGAAATCCAAGTCTGTTGTTTAAGCCACTTCATCTACGCTCATCTGTTATACCAGCCTGAACTAAGACAAAAGGTGTGAAGCCCTAACTAGGTATTCACAAATTATCTTTAGTCATCAGAATTTCTTCTTGTTAAAATAAGTCAAATCCCTGTACTTTTAGTGCCTCTCCATCCACCCTTCTTCCATATAGGCTTCATACCCTATTCCCCATACATAATACACAGCAAAGCACAAATCAACACAACTCTAAAAGCAAAAAGACCCAAGGAAACGCATATAAATAATCAAACAATACTCCATTATGCTATAAATGCCTTCCCCATGTTAAAAAGAAAGAAGAAAAGTCAATGGCTATTTTCTGGGACACACAGCAGCAGTAAGAACAACCCTGAGGTTCAAATTTCCACATCCTTGCATTCTTTCACACTAACTCAGACCCTACGGTCCTGTCTAGGGAAAGAGAGAAATGCTTTACTGTTAACTATGTACATGTCCAGCCACGGAGGCTAAGTTGCATGTGTCAGTGGCCTAGACAATTGGCACGCAGTGAGTGCATCAATAAACCGCTACCCTCTTCATTCAGCCAACAGTCTTACCAGACCCGCACATTTTGAGGATTAGCAGGGATACAGGCAAACTCAATAAAATGAAGTATCAAAGGCAGGGCATCAGGCAAGTACATTACTGTTTAATGAAAGCCATATTTAAGGTCAATAGACTGTAATTTAACTGCATAGCAACCACTTGCCCAAGTTTCATTTGCCTATCAGCCACGTGACTAATCTGGATTTAAGATAAAGAAACCTTTCGGGTTCATTAAATTACAACCCAGCAAGGTAATGCTGACCCTACAAACCTTGTGTCAATGTTGTGATAGGAAGCAATCAGTGAATTAGCCACTATTGTCTCCTCCTGTTGTGACACGATGATACAATAAATGCTGAATATGCCAAGGTTGCTCCAGCTCTTTTAATGTTTTGACACTACGCAAACATTCTTCCTTTAAAACAAAGTGGGAAGTATAATTTTAAGAATCACTTTAGAAGATACTTCACTCAGACTACTGTCGCTTTCTCAGGTGGATGCTTTACTGCAGAAAAATAAGGATCATCTCATTTAGAGCTACAACTTGCACTGAATTAAAAGATGTCCAGACTAAAAACATGCAAAAGATGATGATTCAGATATAACCCTGATGCCTTAAAACACATACACACACAAAAACCACAGATGTAATTCCATGCAAAATTGAACTCTTCCTATAAGCAAAAGGTGGATAAAAGTCTGACATTCAAAAGTCAGGAGGAAAAAAATGTTAATAATTCAAAGAATTCTCCTTCACATCCCCAAACCAAAACATCTGTAAAGCAATAACCAAAAATAAACCTCTCATTTCCCATCTGAGTGACTTTCAATAGTCTCTTCTGCTTTGAATTACTAATCTGGTTCCCTTCGCTCCCCCTTTCTCTCCTTCCTTCTTTCCTTTCTCTCTTTATTTCTTTCCCTCTTTCCATCATTCCTTCCTCTATTGTAAAATTAGCCTGAAATACCAACCCAAAAGAAGGCCAAAGACCATTGGTCAACTTATTCCATCCTTCAGAAAAGAGAGTAGGTACTTTTTGGGTTTGAAGTTCCCTCAAGGAAGAATTAGTTGCTATTTTTACTGCTTAAAAAAAAAAAAAAAAACTTTTAAAATAAAACAAAAAATTTAGCCAAATGCCCCTAGATCTTAAAAAATACATGGGTTGGGTTATTTTGCTTATTTAGTAGCAACCATAGTCTGATAAGAGTATTCTGCCCATTTCAGAAATGACATTTTTAAAAAAATTATCTAGGAAACAGAGACCAAAAGCAATACAGGATGAAAGGCTAAAAGATCATCTTCTCTATGAAGAATGAGATCACACAAACTTCAGTTATTAAGCTTGAAGAAGAGACAGCTTAGAGGCACCTAAATCATTATCTTTAATGACATGAAAATGTATACTGCATGAAAGATAGTGAACAGATGTTTCTCATCACTTCTGAGGAGAAAATAAATGGAAAAAGCCTTGAACTTCAGCAAAAGGGCTCTGAGAGGCCATGTTCCTGAACTACTCCAGTAAGTCTCAGACTTTAATGCACAAGTGAGTCACCTGTGAGATCTTGTTAATATGTAGATTGGCTCAAGAGGTCAAGAACAAGAACTAAAATCTTCATTTCTAACAACTTCCCAGATGAAGCCAACATTTACAAGGGGCAAAACCGCAGAGTGGTGTGGCGTGATACATATTAGCTGTCAATTCAGTTGAACACGGTCACGACAGGACTGCATGACTACTGCCATTGGTATTGAGGAAGCTTGCCCAAAGAGAGCAAATCCTATAAGCCCTACTCAACAATTAGCTTAAAGATGAAAATCACAAGAAAACACTGAAAAATACCAGAATGCAAAATTTCTTTGGACTAGGTGCTCAGTCAGCTTCCTGGAGCCCTGAGGTGTGGTTTTAACCTGGTAGAGAGGAAGCGAGACAAGATGACCTTACACATCTGAAGACTGACTGTTGTCACAATCCCCTTTCAATCTGTTCTACAAATTACAATGGTGCTCATGGGGATCCAAGAAATTATCTAAGTGACTCCTCTGATGCCAAAATTATTGCTTAAGAAGTCTGTCAACTAAAATATCAAACATTTCAGTGCAAAAGCATTAAGTACATAGAAACAGGGCCCTCTTAAAAGTGATAATCCCACATTTTTTCAGCCTTATTTGGAGTATTCTCCAGCTGTTTCCACTCAAAGATTAACAATGTCAATGCCTACTAAATGTGCACTTTGGGAGGCCAAGGCAGGCAGAGATCACTTGAGGTCAGGAGTTCAAGACCAGTCTGGTCAACATAGTGAAACTCCATCTTTACTACAAATACAAAAATTAGCTGGGCATTGCGGCAAGCGTCTGTAATCCCAGCTACTTGAGAGGCTGAGGTAGGAGAACTGCTTGAACTCGGGAGGCTGAGGTTGCAGTGAGCCGGGATCGCGCCACTGCACTCCAGCCTAGGCGACAGAGCAAGATCCCATCTGAAAAAAACAAAACAACAACAACAACAAAAAACCAATCACACACATAATAAGAGGGTAGCCTCCTAAACTAAATAAGCAAAAATGAAACCATTGCTCAGAGTATTTAATTTAATTAATTTATTTATTGAGACAGGGTCTCACTCTGCTGCCCAGGCTGGAATGCAGTGGTACAATCACGGCTCACCTTCATCCTTCAGATGAAGGCCTCAACCTCCAAGGCTCAAGCAATCCTCCACTTTAGCCCCCTACTCCGAGTAGCTGAGACTACAGGTACATACCACCAAGCCTAGCTAATTTTTGTATATGTTCTAGAGACGGGGTTTCACCATGTTGCCCAGGCTGGTCTTGTACTCCTGGGCTCAAGCCATCCACCCACCTCAGCCTCCCAAAGTACTGGGATTACAGACGTGAGCCACTGTGCCTGGCCATTCAGAGCATTTTAAACCAGGGTGCACTACATTTCAAGCTACAGCTCTAGTAGGATTAATATTTATTTTTGTGTATCTAGACCTTGCATCTGGTCAAGTATATGTTATTATAATTAATCCTACATCAGGAGATCTTCAGCACAGGTGTTCAATAAGCACTTCAACAGAGACAAATATATTGTTCTCATTCTTATGGGGAAATCTCAATATATCCAAAATTGAACTCATCTTGCCTGCTATGACCCAATTGGCCCAAACTTTTGGCTGCATCAGTAATCCTCCAAATTTCTGGGCTCTAGTAAACATGGAGTTATTGACTCTTTTCTCTCCATTATTCTACAGATCAAGGGCTCTAAACCTGGAATCCATGACTTCTGAAAGCCTGTGAATAGGTTTCTGCTACTACATGTTAATTTTCAGACGTGTATACGCATATGCACTTGGCCATGGTTTTCGTAAGAATCTCAGGAGTCCCAGATGGAAACAAGGATCAATTTGAATCCAAGTCCTGTCCTTTCTTTTGAGGCACCAACTCTCAGTCTCCCTTTCTTCATTCTTCCAGACACCTATCTTATCTATCCTCATAGCTGCTGACTGTCTAATTATGGCAGGACACGTTGTTGTTGTTGTTGTTTTGAGACAGAGCTTTGCTCTGGCGCCCAGGCTGGAGTGCAATGGTATGATCTCAACTCACTGCAACCTCCGCCTCCTAGGTTCAAGCGATTCTCCTGCCTCAGCCTCCCTAACAGCTGGGATTATAGGCATCCACCACCACACCCAGCTAATTTATTGTATTTGTAATAGAGATGAGGTTTCACCATGTTGGCCAGGCCAGTGTCGAACTCCTGACCTCAGGTGATCCTCCTGCCTCAGCCTCCGAAAGTGCTAGGATTACAGACGCGAGCCACCAATGCCCGGCCGTGGCAGGAGACTTTTGATTGGGCTGTCTTTGTCCACTCTAAGCCATCCCAGCATTACTCCTAAATAACAT
>NC_045444.1:37952380-38047402 GCF_002776525.5 Piliocolobus tephrosceles | reverse complement strand
AATTCCTTGTCAATCTCTGCCTCCAAAGAGCATATATCACCTCTAGGCTCCCATTTAGTACATATTTCTATTACAGCATTAACTATATAAAGACATTGTCTTTTCATCTCTTTATACTCTAATACAGTACCCAGCACACCATGGTCACCCAATACATTGTCACTAAATGGATAATCACATATTATGTGCTGGGCACATAGGTGTGCAATACATAGATGTATTGAAAAGACTTCAAAAATACTTTTACTTCATGTTATATCTCAATTTTCTGAATCTTCATCTTAACTAAGGTATTATTGAGGGTTTGCAGGACGGGTGTTCTAGATAGAAGGGTAAGACTTCTCAATCTCTCAAGAACTTATTAACAAATTTCACTCATGACAGAGAATTCTGAATTCTCAGTCTCAATATAGACGATAGTCCAGCTAAAAGCTTTCTTGAAAAAAGCTGGACTTCAGATACTAAACAAAAACTTTACGGAGGAAACTTATTTATTTAAGATCAAAGTCACAGGCTAATTCCAAGATCTGAGTTAATCACTAGTTGCACAACTTATCATTTTGCCAGGAAAAGTACCCAAAGCATATCTAAGCAGATTAATGTACTGGAAGTACGGGTCATGGACTTGCTTCGGAAATTCTGCCCAATTTGCTCTTGTTGCACTAGACTGTCTCAAGATATGTTTTATGGTTTACTAATGTTTGCATTTAAAAGCCTGGTTCTCGGGCCACTATCATGACAACATGCAAAGGCAGGCAAGAAAGACTTAAAATAGAACCGCCAACATTTTTCTTTCCATTCACCCCTTAGGTTTAGTAACTCCATGTGTATCCTACAGGTCTCTGTAAATAAAATACAAAACTTGTTGATTAAATTTTAACCTTAATATCTATGGATCTGGAAAAAAACAAAACAAAAACAAAGAAAACCTCCTAATGGATGTGAAATTTCTAAAGGATGTGAAAATTTCATTGAAAATGACCAAACGTAGTCTGGATTTCCAAGAGACCCAATTCTTACCCCTACTTCTGCTTTCTCTGGCTCAACCCACTTGTCTGTAATTAATACATCTAGGAGAAGAAGTGTCCCAATAGAGGAGTATCTGAGGCTCTCAGGCAACTACCTCACGAGCAACTCAAGAATACACTCAGGCAAATAAAACAAAACTCAATGCCATGAATTCCAATGTAAACACCAACAACAACGATAACAAAAGAATCAAATTAACTCTAAGTTATTTGGGGTCTGCTATAAGCAAAAAATGGTCCTGTACAGTATTGTCTAGCAGGTGCCAGATACCAAGGAGAAAACTCAGCCTACTGCAGTTGGGCATAGTGGCTCACATCTGTAATCCCAGCACTTTGGGAGGCCAACGTGGGCAGATCACCTGAAGTCAGGAGTTCGAGACCAGGCTGGCCAACATAGTGAAACCCCATCTCTACTAAAAACACAAAAATTAGCCAGGTGTGGTAGCAAGTGCCTGTAATCCCAGCTACCTGGGAGGCTGGAGCAGGAGAATCACTTGAACCCAGGAACCAGACGTTGCAGTGAGCCGAGATCGCACCGCTGTACCCCAGGCTGGGCGACAGAGTAAGACTCTGTCTCAGGGAAGAAAAAAAAAAAGAAAGAAAGAAAAGAAAACTCACTGAGCCTACCATTGAAGCTACCAAAATCCGATTATTCTACAAAGCACTTCAGAAACACTGAGAAATGAGAGAGAGAGAGATCATAAATTGTTGCAATTAGCAAGTATCTTAGTAAAAGTCCCCAAAGGAAACTCCAAACGAAAACAGAATTCAGTCATCCTTTTACATTGGGATTCAGGAAACAAACTAACAACACACAAGGAGTTTAATATGTCTTTGTCCACTCTAAGCCATCCCAGCATTACTCCTAAATAACATTTCTAAAACATAAGTTTGACCACAACTTCTCTTGCCATATCCACAGGGACTCTATGTTCTTCTAGCCATAGCAACTATATGCAGTCTTTCAAAACACACCATACCACCGTGCCTTTCCCTAGAATGACTTCCTCCCCAAACTGCTCCCCACCTCTCCTCAATTCCAAGCCATTACATTCATCTTCTAGTCTCCAATTCAAGTCAACTCTCCTTCAGTTCCTTTTATAATTCCTTGTCAATCTCTGCCTCCAAAGAGCATATATCACCTCTAGGTGATATTCAACAGTTTTTAGTATATTCACAATTCGACAGTTTTTAGTATATTCACAGAGTTATGCAACCATCACCACCAATTTTAGAACATTTTCATCGCTTCAATGAGAAACCTTGAACCCTTCAGCTATCAACCACTCCAATCCTCCCAGGGTCTCCAGCCCTAGGTAACCACGAATCTACTTTCCCTCTATAGAGTTTTGCCTATTATGGACATTTCACATAAATGGAATCATGTAATACGTAATCTTTTGTGACTGGCTTGACATAGCATAATGTTTTCTAGATTCACCATGCTGTAGCATGCATCAGCCTTCATTCCTTTATCTGATCAAATAATATCCCATTGTATGAATATATACCACATTTGGTTTATCCAGTCATCAGTTGCTGGGATTCCTGATTTTGAAGGAAACAGTTAAAGTTAATAAGTTTGGGCCGGGCGCGGTGGCTCAAGCCTGTAATCCCAGCACTTTGGGAGGCCGAGACGGGCGGATCACGAGGTCAGGAGATCGAGACCATCCTGGCTAACATGGTGAAACCCCGTCTCTACTAAAAAACACAAAAAACTAGCCGGGCGAGGTGGCGGGCGCCTGTAGTCCCAGCTACTCGGGAGGCTGAGGCAGGAGAATGGCGTAAACCCAGGAGGTGGAGCTTGCAGTGAGCAGAGATGGCGCCAACTGCACTCCAGCCTGGGCGACAGAGCGAGACTCTGTCTCAAAAAAAAAAAAAAAAAGTTAATAAGTTAGTGAGATTTTGTCAATAGAAGGGTCTCCTTAAGTCAAAATACAATCAGCTTCAGACATCATTAATCAATAATCAATGACTATGGATGATTATGACTATGACTCTAAAGCACCACAGGGCACTAAGGACCTTCTGCACTATCAAAAAAAAAAAATAGAGAAGGGGACACTAGAGTCCTTTTCAGTCCTAGTTTCCTTATCTGTAAAATATCCCAAATGGTTGCAGTCAGAATTAAATCCCCTACAGGGGTTACTCCATTTTACCTCTGTTAACCAGGAAGGAAAAGGAAGCCCAGGGAAGAAAGTGATTTAAAAGTTTCAGCAACAATTAAAGGCAAAGTTAAAACTTACATCTAATTCTCTTAGTGCCCATTTTGTTATTTTTCACCACTCTTTACACTGTACTTGATATCATCCTAAGAAATGATCTAGAATGTGTGCCAAGACTCAGTTACAAGTATGTTCAGAACACAAGTGTGCGACCATCCCAAGAGTCAAACAATAAGGAACTAAACTGTGAAATGCTCATCAGTATAACACTTTGCAAACACTCAAAAGTTCTAATTAAAGATATAAACATATGTTCATGATGTGGATGCATGTAGCTAAACAAAAGCATACTGGAAGAATACACATCAAAATATTAACAGTGCTTATAGCTGGGCACTGTAATCAGAAATGTTCTTATCTTCCATTCCTAGTTGTTTTCTAATATTCTACAATGATAATATATTATGTGTACTAATGGAAAAAAAAGTATTTACAGGTATGTTTGGCATTAGCATTGAGTGTAACTTGTTATATTCTATTTGATAACTGTATGGTAACAAGACTAAATAGAGTGTAATTCCTCATATTCCTCATCCCACATTACATATAAAACATTTCCCTCCAAAGCCCTTTGGAGGATTTATCCCATATCAATGCTCTAAGATGGTAACAGTGATAGTTAATCTGTTTGCAGATGGTGGGGTTAAAATGCAGGGGATCTTAAGGGCATGGCTGGCAAAGCTGGGATTAAAACCCCTGAGTTTAAGTCATTTCAGCTTTCATAGTTAAACTGTTAATCAGAAAGCTAAAACCAAGAAAAGGGATGATTTTGTTGAGAATGATACTATCTTGTGAGGTCTACCATGTAAAATGTAGGCACCTAGAAACAAAATATCAAACCACCTTCTGTTGTGATACTATTTTGCCACTGAAGTCAAGAGGCACAGATGTAGGTAGAAACAGACAAAAAACAAGGACAATTATCTATAAAGTTATCGGCAAGGTAAAAGAGTATATGGAAACAATACAAAAAGCCCCAGAAATCAGCCACAATTTAGAACATACACCCCAAAAGGCTGCCCCGTGTTTTCGGTTTTCAGGTATATTTTACTGGAAGTTTTCAAGTGAGTAAAAATTAAGTTGACGATATCAAACTAAATTTCAAACAGAAGTTTGTAAAAATTGATTACACTCATTATCCAGATTCTCACAACATATGCAAAACTCGAGATATACATCAGAAGTTATCAAAGAATTTCTTAAAAATCCCTTTACAAATGTAGTATTTTCCATATAAATGCTTTTATCTGGAAGAAAATGAGACTATAGACCCAAATATATTAACATGTCTGCTAAAATTTAGCCCTTTTCTCAGTATCCTTTTGAGTCTTACTTATTCCCCACTGTTAAGTATGCAGTCAAAAATTTGAAAAAGCAAATGTTTCCAATCTTATCAATTACTACAAGGAATAGATATTGGCAACTCGGCAAGATTTAAGGAAGTCTTATAAACAAATCCAAACAGTAAATACTTTCTTCGATGTGAGCTTTATGAGCAAAGAGTTTAAATTATATCTGACCAGGTTGCTTCAATATTGTATTACAAATAAATTATGGAATTTAATTATCATGTAGCACATCTTTTCCATCGTCAGACCAACATGTTTTAAAAGAATAGAACGGTATAGAAAATGCAATACCATTCACGTACAAAGATAAGAATTGTTTTATGAAGCTTGTTTTGATTTCCTTTGAATTTATAGAACTTAATATACTGGGCCATAAATGTAAAATATATTTTAGCACCAGTCGCAGTCAATTATTCAAAGAATAATCTTAATTCCTTCAGAGTAGGCCATGAGTATTTATTTTCAGAAGATAGCATACAGACCATCTGTTAATAAGGAAACAAACAAAGCATAGCTGGGCATGGTGGTGAGCACCTGTAGTCCCAGCTACTCAGGAGGCTGAGGCGGGACGATCACTTGAGCCAGGAGGTAGAGGCTGCAGTGAGCTGTATGTAATTCCACCACCGCACTCCAGCCTGGGCAACAGAGTGAGGCTCTGTCAAAAAAGAAAAAGAAAAAAAGGGAAGAGAAGGAGAGGAAGAAAGAAAAAGAGATGAAAAAAGTAAAAGAAGCAATTGATTCTAAAAAATGGAGAAATAATTGTTCTCATTCATCTTACTAGGAACATCTCATAAATCTCATTGACCTTACTATTCAACAAGTGAGATACGTCTGCAGAGCAATGACACGGTTTGTGGCTTCAAAAACCGCCTTTATTATGCTTTAGTTGCAATTTCTCTTTTCTGACAGGATAATGAGAAATTAATAGTGATATTCCATTTCCATAAGCCGTCCTTTGTGGTTTACAGCCTACAAGCTTGTTATTGAAGGATGTCACTTTCCCAAGTTGTATCTACTCCAGGCCTTTCACTCTCACTATCTTCAACAAGAGAAGAGGGCAGAGTAGTTGAATGTGTGCCTAGTTCAAATGACGTCAGAGTGGCGAGCCAAAATCCCTCAACTACTTGCTAAGTAAATACTAAAATACCTTAGGATTGTTCTAAGAAATACACATAAAACATCGCACTGTAAAAAGCCCTCAAAAAGTAGTGAAGATTAAAACAACTCTTGTAGAAGTAGAGAAGCCCTCATTTGAGCAAATAAACCAGGATAGACAGAATACACAAATTTTCCCCTTCATCCAAAATTGCTCAATGGCTTTGTAAAGGGTGGTGAAAAACACAGGGATATTAAGAATCTCTCCCACCAAAATATCAAAGACAAATTGAATAATCAATATTGAAGCCAAGATGATCCTCTGTATGTTCTGTCTCACCACTGCCCCAGCTTTAAAAAAATCAACTCCACACTCAACTTCCTAATGCCTGACTCTCCTACTTCCTTTAGTTGTTTTACCTATTATGTAAAAAACAAAAAACAAAAAAAAAAGCTACCTCTTAAGTCACGGCTACAACCGTGAAATTAAATGAGGAATATATAGCTCAACAATTAGGATTGGGCACTTAGGAGCCAACGGACTCAAATGCAAATCCTGACTCTGTCATTTATTGTGTGACTTTAGGCAAGTTGCTCAAACTCTGCACCTAAATTTCCTCTTCAGTTACATGGAATTAATTACAGTATCTCATTGGGTTGTTATTTAGATTTGTTGCATAAAAAGCACACAAAAAAAAGACTCCAGAAATATTAACTGCTATTAAGCTTTCCACAAACAATCTCAATCTGTATTCCTCTCAAAGGAAAAGTTTAAAATGGATGGCAAGTATTAATAATTTTATTTATGTTTGTAAAACTTATCACTGGAAATATATTGTGAGCTCCTAGATGGCAGCTCACTGTTAGTACTCACATCTAGTGCCATGTAGGTGATTTAAAAATTTTGCTAATTTCATATGTAGGTACAATGTGTGTACACTGTGGGGATGAATTCTGCTAACATCAACTACATCAAGGGAATATAGCCACTTTGGAAAGCACTTCAACAGTAATCACTTAAGTTGAATATGCCCAAGACCCAACAATTGCACTTATAAGTGTTAATATATAACCTTAAGAAATTTATACCTGTGCATCAGGTGACATAAATAAGGATTTCGATTGTAACATTACTTGTAATAACCTCATATGTTCATCAATAGGGCAAGAAATAGTTGACTCCCATTATTTGCAGTAGTTACTGTATTCATCAGGTTCTCTAAAGGAACAGAACTAATAGGATATATGTTGTATACATGAAGGGGAGTTTATTCGCAGAATTTTTTTTTTTTTTTTTTTTTTTTTTTGAGACGGAGTCTCGCTCTCCAGGCACAATCTCGGCTTACTGCAACCTCCACCTCCCAGGTTCAAGCAATTCTCCTGCCTCAGCCTCCCAAGTAGCTGGGACTACAGGTACGTACCACCATGCTCAGCTAATTTTTGTATTTTTAGTAGAGACGGGGTTTCACCATGTTGGCCAGGGGTGGTCTCAAACTCCTGACCTCAGGTGATCCACCTACCTCGGCCTCCCAAAGTGCTGGGATTACAGGTGTGAGCCACCATACCCGGCCTTATTAGCAGAATTGACTTACAGGATCACAAGGTGAAGTCCAACAATAGGCCATCTGCAAGCTGAGGAGCAAGGAAGCCAGTCCCAGATCCAAAACCTCTGAAGTAGGGAAGCTGATAGTGCAGCCCTCCGTCTGTGGCCAAAGGCCTGAGATCTCCTGACAAATCACTGGTGTAAGTCTAAGAATCCAAAAGCTGAAGAACTTGGAGTCTGATGTTCGAGGGCAGGAAGCACTGGGCACAAGAGAAAGATGAAGGCCAGCAGACTTAGCAGGCTCAGTGAGGCAGCTCTTCCATCTTCTTCTGCCTGCTGTATTCTAGCCACATTGGCAGCTGATTAGATGATGCCCACCCAGATTGAGGGTGGATCTGCCTCTCCCAGTTCACTGACTCGAATGTTAATCTCCTTTGGCAGCACCCTCACAGACTCACCTAGGAACAACACTTTGCATCCTTCAATCCAATCAAGTTGACGCTCAATATTAACCATCACAGTTATGCTCTATAAAGTCACCATGGACACTGAATTATTGACCACTGAACCATTAGTTCTAGCGGAAATGTAGGGTTAGGCTCCCCAGAGCCTCTGGTTGCAACGTTTTTGTCAACTGATCAATACATAAAACTGTGTTATGTGTTTCTTATTTAATACATTTTGTTATATATATTAAACTTATTTAATAGTTATATATTAAAGTTATTTAATATTTATTGTTATCTATATTAAACTTATTTAATATATATTCTTGATTCATTAACACTGAACTCACAGCCAACAGCTCTTTAAACTCAAGCATGAAAGAAGCTTACCAACATACATATCTTCTCCGTAAGGCACATCTCAGCCTTCCTGCACTTAGTTAACACTGGACAGCACTTCAACATTATGCTCCGAGTCTATTTTAAACAGCAAAATCACCAAAAAAAAAGCACAAAAGTGCAAAAAGTGTGGCACTAAATACAAAGCAAAAAGGACACACGTGTACAGTATGCATGCTGAAACAAAAAAGCAGAGTCATCTCATTCAACCTCAGCCGAGAATCTGCACATTTGGTGACAAATTTTTCACCACTTTGTGGTCTGTGAGTGACCATAAAAGCACTGTATTAATGTTGGGGTTACAGATAAATTTTTAACAAATAGGCAAATTTGCAAATCCAGAATTCACAAATAATGAGGATCAATTGTAATTTATGGCACATTCATTCAATGAACATAATTTAAAAATTAAATGACCTCTAGCCAGGCTGGGCGCAGTAGCTCATGCCTGTAATCCCAGAACTTTGGGAGGCTGAGGCGCGTGGATCACTTGAGGTCAAAAGTTCAAGACCAGCCTCACCAACATGGTAAAACCCCGTCTACACAAAAAATACAAAATTAGCCAGACGTGGTGGCACACGCCTGTAATCCCAGCTACTTGGAAGGCTGACAAGAGAATTGCTTGAACCCAGGAGGCAGAGGTTGCCGTGTGCCATTGCACTCCAGCCTGGGTGACAGAGCAAGACTTCATCTCAAAAAAATAAAATAAAATAAATGACCTAAAGCCACATGCATCAACATAAATACTTCTCAAATCAAATGTATAAAGATTCAAAAGTACATATGGATTATAGTACCATTTCTATAAATTCAGAAGCAAACCATAAGTTATTTTTAACAAGAGTGCATAGGAATGAGATGTGCCAATTCGGGGTAATTTTCCTCTGAAGAGGGAGAAAGGAAGTCAGGAGAGAGCGAGCTTGGACTGTGTCTATAACATTTTATTTCTTTGGGTATGTATTTTAACCTAGTGTTCTGTGATGCTGGAACTATTTTGTTAAGAATATGTCCATTAGAACTATCACTCAGTAGTGAAATACACGTGCTACAGAGCAACACATTGTAGAAAAGGAAACTGCTCCCTGAAATTACAGCACATCATAGAGCAGTGCTGGCAATCATTTAACAGCGTGATGGACTATGACTATGACAAGGGTCTGTTTTGCACAGAAGGAAAGCAGGCCTGTACGAAAGAGAGATGAAAAGGAGAGGGAGAAAGGGTCAAATTTTCATTTCTAGATGCACCCTGCATATCTGTTGCTCCTTTCGAGTTCATGGGAGTTTCTTCCCAGAAGGACTACATGCAGCACAGAGAACCACCCAAAAGCAAGCTTAGTCACTGGGACATAAGAAAAACCTAAAGCCCTAAAAAAATTACTCCTAAAGCAGGGGACAAGGTTTGGGAAGGAAAACTCCTGAATGGAAACTAAAACAAGACAAATAGTTTCTACTGCCAAAGACTGGGGATGACCCATCAAGGTCTCATTTTCATTGGAATAAAGCAGTGGTTTTCTTGGGGCAATGAAAAAGATACCATCTAACTCCCAATTTTGTTTCTGCTCAAGAAAAAATAAATGTTTGTGATGCTGTTAGGTTTCATTTATAATTCTCCTCTTTGTTCACTTTTGGCAGTTACCATCATGAGCATTAGAGTAAAGTCTAGCACCCCGCCAAAAATACCAGCATTGTGATTGATGTGTGATTCAAAAAAGCTGTCAAAAGGAATACTCCAAAAGAAATGAGTCACGTGGCTGGGCCAGGCATGCTATTATTTTTGTACCATATTATAATCCTTTTCATCCGGACCTTCTTAGAGTTGGCTTATTACTTCCTTTCATGCTATTCTAAGCTGACTAAAGGCTACAATAAATGGCATAAGAAGCCTGACAGAATGGGTTCATACCTTCATTACTAAAATACAAAAATTAAGGCTATTTGATATGGAAATAGGGCACCAAGAAAAACATGCACACAGCTTCAGCCCACGCAATTTAAGAACCCTTAAGGGTCTGAGAACACAGAGAATTTTATCTCAGACTAGTCAGACAGTGCTATCAAATATTCTTTTATCTAACTTAAAAAAGTAGATTGCCACTCTAAAAATTTAGGGCAAAAGTGACATTTATCAGCTGAGAGAAAAATGAGCAATTTTCCTCACCGGATAGTAAGAAAGATGTGCGCATCTTTAGAAAATTCTAGGCTCTCATTTCTGGATGGTGGTGATGTTTTTATTTGATTTGGGACTGGTCTTTTGTTTCACAAGCTTAGCTCTGTCTGATTCAGCAAGATCACGCAGGACGCAACCCAAACAGATTAATATAGAACCTTCTGGAAAAAATAAAGCAGGGGTTTACTGGGGAATGTAATCTGTAATGTCTTCTTTCTGTGCTTCCTAGATCAAGTCAGATGGCACTGTATTCTTGATTTAAAACAATGCAGCTTTTATTGAACAATGCTCTTAATCAAACAGAAAGCCATCTATATACGAGTTACACAATTTCTTTTTTTTTTTTTTGGCCACTACTGGAATTCTGAATAAAGTCCAATGACTCCATCCATCCCAGGATGGAGCTGGAGCCAAACAAAACTTCAACAGTAGTTTCTTCAAGGCTCAGATGGTCACAACTTCAATGTATTTTCTCATTGTGAACAAGCCGCTCAGTGGTCACAGCATCATATGTAGCACGGCAGCTGTCTGTTCCAATTAGGAAAACACTAGCACTTCCATTAGGCTCGGAAATGGAACAGCCTAATGCCCTGCAACATCTAGGTCTCTTTTTCTAGAAAGAACAAAATACACAAGAGTCAACATAAAATATCCAAGTGGGGCTGCACACATGGACCAGAACTTTGAAAACATTGATGTATTACAGGTCAGTAGGTACAATCTTATGACAAGAGTAGCAAATACAAGCCACCATCAGTTCAGTTCTGAGCGTTCTGGGGCCCTGCTTCACTTGTTCTTCACATTTGAAGTTGATGATGATTTAACTAAAGTTACCTGTGAAATACACTAGAATCCAGTTAAAGTCCATAGCTTGGACCGTAAAGCCAGTGCTTTAATAAAGTCAAATTTTAAAAGAGTACAAAATAATCAGAACTACCACTTCTTGTGAAGTGCTTACCTGAGTGCCACAACTTGACTGTACTAAGCAATATCATTTAATATCCACAAGTCAAAAAGATAGCTCTTGAGCTCATGACGGATGTGGCTACCAAGGCTGAGAAAGGTCAACCAATTAGTAAGCAGCAAAATCCTGATTCACACTCAGATTTATTCCAAAGTCCAAGATCATAAACAAGCTTTGTTAAATGGACTTTGCAGAAAAGATTGCGGACTTTCTAACAAAGTGAGTATAGGGACATACACTTAGTTTCTGATGCTTGCAACCTAGAGAAGTAAGGCCTTTGGGGTAGATTCTCCTACCACCTAAAAAGCTGATCCTGGTATTAATACTTTTTACCAGATTCTTCCAAGTTGTTTGCACAGATATACCTAGACACACACTCAAATCTCTAAGCATTCAGGCACAGAGCAGAATTCATGCAATTATGTATTACAACCTTCAGCCGAAGTAAGTTGTCTAGATTTATCAGCTTAATCTAAAATATTAGAAACTTTAACCTTAATATGTCCTTCTATAGCATATTATAAACATAACACACATACGTATGATAAATGCCTTTAAATATCCTATAATCTTCATTCTCTAGCCTCCAGTACCTCATCTGCTAGGCAGTTAACTACTCAAAGGCAAAAGGGAAAATAAAATTCACCTTTGTGTCCCAGCATCTCAAGAAGCCTTGCTTGGTACACTCAAGCAAAACATTGGTTAAACAGAAATAAGATCACATGGCATTTGTTTTTTAAAAAATAAGCAATCTCCAACACAAGGGCCTACTAACACAATATCATAATGGTTGTTCTTCTCACATGGAAGTCCAAGTCTACGGGTGATCGCTGAGGGCTGAGCAAAAGGCTTACCACACAGCCTTCAAGCTGTAACAACACAGCCATTTTACTAGGGACATTTAAAAAAACAAAGGTTCAGAGACAGTTGTCTGAAAGAGAGCCTTCAGAAAGCCTTCAGAGGACAACTGTTACTAGAAAAAAAAAAAAAAACGATTTGATCACAAGCTTACTTGGCCTTTACTATTTCAATAGTGAACAGTGGCTTTATTCATCCAGTTCTCATTTTATCTTTAATTTTTCTGAAGGATATGTAGTTATTGTTGGTTCTGGGTATATAACAAAATGAACACAGACTGAAAAGATGATGAGTTTGCCATCACAGAGCTTTCAATTTGCTTTGAAACATTTATATTTATTATACATATAGCTTATATTTACATAGTATTTTTGCACTGCAAGTCAAAACAGCAAGTCAGGAGCACAGCTTTTGAGTCGAGAAATCTGATTTTCAGCTTTACTATCTACTAGAAATATGTATTCTGAGGTAAGATTTTTAACTTCCCTAATCCTGAGTTTCTCATATATGAGACAGGGACATACCTACCTTTCGAGTTTCCTGAGCTACCACTCGTGTTTACTGAAATGATTAAAGAAATACACAAATGACCTATATTGTATTATTACTAACATGCATGAAATCCACATTTAAATCCACGTTAGGGCTGCCTTAAAATCCTCACAATAAACAAAGCCACTAACATGTATTTAAAGACTTATTCTGATCTTGAATTGTGTAAACCTACTGGCAAGCAGGAAGATATCAAAATTTCTACCCATCGTCCAGTCACTGCTAGAGGTCTGAGAGTTCTAAGTCAGAACTGCCCACTTTTCTTTTGTGGCTTCTCCTTTAATCATGCTTGAAGGTTCTTAAAACTTTAACACGCATAAGAATTGCTTTCTAGGAGCTCATCATCACTGGTCATTAGAGAAATGCAAATCAAAACCCCAATGAGACACTACCTCATGCCAGTTAGAATGGCGATTATCAAAGTCAGGAAACAACAGATGCTGGTGAGGTTGTGGAGAAATAGGAACACTTTTACACTGTTGATGGGAGTGTAAATTGGTTCAATCATTGTGGAAGACAGTGTGGCGATTCCTCAAGGATGTAGAACCAGAAATACCATTTGACCCAGCAATCCCATTACTGGGTATATACCCAAAAGATTATCAATCATTCTATTATAAAGACACATGCACACATATGTTTACTTGGCTATTTACAATAGCAAAGACTTGGAACCTACCCAAATGCCCATCAGAGATAGGCTGGATAAAGTAAATGTGGCACATATACACCATGGAATACTATGCAGCCATAAAAAGGATGAGTTCATGTCCTTTGCAGGGACATGGATGAAGTTGAAAACCATCATCCTCAGCAAACACAGGAACAGAAAACCAAACACCACGTTATCAGTCATAAGTCGGGGTTGAACAATGAGAACACATGGACGCAGGGAGGGGAACATTACACACCAGAACCTGTTGCAGGTTTAGGGGGAAGGGGAGGGAGAACATTAGGACAAACACCTAATGCATGCAGGGCTTAAAACCTAGATGACAGGTTGATAGGTGCAGCAAACCATGGCATGTATACCTATGTAACAAACCTGCACGTTCTGCACATGTATCCTAGAACTTACAGTAAAATTTAAAAGAAATAATAATTGCTTTCTAGGGTTGTTTCACTACAGAATTGAACATGTTGTACTTTCATGGGCAACTTCAGGTTTTTTGGGGATAATTTTAACCATACACAACTTTCACCTTATTTTTAACTTTAGAATTGTACCTCTTTACAAAATTATTTTTGAGACAGAGTCTCACTCTGTTACCCAGGCTGGAGTGCAATGGCACAATCTCAGCTCACTGTAGCCTCTACCTCCCAGGTTCAAGTGATTCTCCTGCCTCAGCCTCCCAAGTAGATGGGACTACAAGTACGCGCCACCATACCCGACTGATTTTTGTATTTATAATAGAGACAGGGCTTCACTGTGTTGGCCAGGCTGGTCTCAAAGTCCTGACCTCAAGTGACTGGCCCACCTCGGCCTCTCAAAGTGATGGGATTACAGGTGTGAGCCACCGTGCCCAGCCTTCTTTGTAAAATTCTTGTATGCCCCTTAAAATACACTAACTTTGTAAAGGAAATATAAAAAAAGAAAAAGAGGGAAAGAATCTGAGCTATAAGCTAGTAGCAAGTTAACAGCAATAAAGCCTGCCCCAGGTCAACCTATAGCTTCAAGCAGACAAAGAAAGTTATTCTAAGTATTGGCCTTCAGAGGGCTTGCATTTAGGGCACAGCTCACACTGATCAAACAGTCCATTCTCAGTGTGTCCCATGGGTCTAGAGCAATGGCAATTCTAAAATACTCATTTCTTAGAAAATCACCTGAATTTAACAAGAGGCAGAACTCTGGCTACTCAAAGCCACCTACAAGAAATGGCTCTGTTACCAACAACAGAGTGAGGGGACAGACTCCTGAGCCTCTACTTTGAGGCTGTCCCATGGGCACTGTTGGGACTGAGTACATCCCATGTCTGGGCTAAGTACATACCATATGCTGTGGAATGACCCTTCATTTGCTCCAGAGTCTCTGGAAACTGCTCCTGGACCAGCAAAGGGAGAAACAAATCGCACTCTGGCTACTCCTCCCTCCTGAGGGCTCCTACCTGATCACAATGGCTGCCTGCTCCTCCTCACTCAGACCTTATCGGGATGACACCACTTCACATATCCCATTTTATTCTCCTCATAGCACTCTCCACCATCTAAATGCTCCATTTCTGCACCTGTGCATCCCCTTCATGTCTGGCTTCGCCCTCTGCACCCTCCCATTAAAATGTAAATCCCTTGGGAGCAGACGTTTAATCGATACCACTCAGTACAGCATCCTCCAGTGCTTACAACACTGCCTGGCATACAGTAAGTGCTCAATAAATATTTTTTGGACTGTCTAAATAAAGTATATAAGCACCAAAGGAGCAAAAACCCACAAGGTAGAATGAAAAGTGCAGCCCAGCAGCGGTTGGGACTGAGCTAGAATCTCACCTACTTCCTATTCCAAGGAAACATTTTCTGAACACTCAAAATTCAGAAAAGGCATCTTCCCTCCAAACCCTTAGCATATCTACATCGATACTGACTAGGAAGTTCTTTGGGTTGCTTATTGTTGCTTGTTTCCCCAGCTACATCCCGAGTCCCTTGAGATTAAGGTCAGATTTTGCAGCATGTAACACAAGTTGGACTCATTCAGAGCGGTTACTGTATGAATTAATGAGTTTAGAACAGAGGTATGTGAAGAACGAACAAGAAGCATATATTTAATGACATCTTATAGCTAACTCAGAAAACATAACAGTTTAGTGCAGTAGAAAGAAGCAGGCTCTCTCAGGCAGGCCTGGATTCAAACCCTGCCCCTATGATTGCGTAGTAGCCACCTTAACACCCTCAGCCCACTGTCTCATTAGTAAAAGGAAGACAATACCTCCCTGGAAAAGCTGTCATGAGCATCAACGACAATGCATATAAAGCACCTAACAGAACTCGAGAGAATTCATAAACATCATTAAGTTTACAGTGGACTGCACCCTGGAGTTTTAGTATGAAGACCTAGGACTGGACCACAAACTTGACCACCTTCTTATATAACTTCAAGCCATCCAGTCTCATGTAGTATTTGTCTCATTTATTTAAAACCCTTAGAGGCACAGAAGAAATTGGAGAGCACTCTGCAAACAGCAAAGCACTAACATGCCAAAATAAAGAACGCTGCCCATTTAAACTTACTCACTCCAACAAAAAAAATATAAACTGCCCTCCTCCTCCTCTACTAATTCACAAGGAGTCAGGGAAGCATGATGCCAACTTGTTGTCTCTGAATGTTTCGTATTCTTGGACACCTACCACAGTCAAGTGATAAGGGGAATACCAAGATGAATAAGAATCTATGACCAAGTGTCATTTCAACACAAAGGCAAGTTATGTGCAATTAATAGCCTGGTGTGGTCAGTTACACAGGTTTCCAGAGCAGCCACCCCAATTCCCAGTCCTCTTTCAGTGGGCACCGTTCTCTTATCAAGTCAGCAATCATTTGCTGGGACCCTTCCCAAGGCCAAGATAAGTAAAAGCTGTCAGACCCTGTAAGACATGATCCTTGCCTTTCAGGAGCCCACAGTGTGAACTGGCAGGTGAAACTAAGACGCTAAGAATGTAATAAGTAACTACAAAGCTACACATGAAAGCATCTCCCTATTTTACAATCAGAACCTACTCAAAGTGATATTTAATCAAGTGCCTCCATGAGTAAGGGATAATTCATACCACAAAGCAATCAAAGTAAGGAGAGTTGTTTTTCTCATCGCCCCCAAGCTAACGTGGGCCTGTAAGGACCCTTGGAAAAAGTGGGATTGTAGAAAACTTTGAAGGCTGGTATAGTTTCAGTAAGCAGAGAAGCAAAGGGAGCCCATCCTATGCAGGGGAATCACCGGGAAAAAAAAAAAGGAGAGAAACCGTAGGTCTAATCTGGGGACATGAATTTAAAAAAGAAAGAAAGGAAGGAAAAAAAAAAAACAAGAAAACTCCAAGTTAGGGACTTGTAAAGAAACAGAAGAGGAGAGAGATGGGTCAGGTCACACTGCAGCTGGCTTCAGGAGGAAGGCTGTGAGGGATACAGGAGTTACAGAGGGGGGAAAGGAAGGGAGACCAACAAACATGGCCATGAACCAGAACATGAAATTCACAATCTTATACCTTTTAATATTTCAAAAGTCATCAAGAAAGATAACAAAAGCTAAAGGCCAGAACTTAAGCTTGAGAAGGAGTACATACATTTTGTACCTACATGTCCGTAATTCCAAGTATTAATGCCCAAAATTTCAAATGCTCATTTTCATTGTGGCCATCCCTCCCCATTCATGCTTTACTTTGGGAACACAAATCAAAATATCCTCTTCTCAGTATTATGAGAAGCAGGGATACTACATACACAAACAAAAATACCATTAAGGTGATCAATGATATAATTAAAAGCAACAGGAAAATACTGCAGTGTCAGTATTTCCTAATATTCAGGCCTCCTTGGACTAGGAACACTCTCAAAGGAAGTGGTGGAAACCTCACGGTTAGAGTCACTTGGAGTCAGACCACAAGGCACAATCCTGTGGCCTACTCTCTTCCACATGAAGTGTGACCGCTGAGAAAGTAAGTTCAGGTGAGCAGTAACTGTGGCTGGGAGACCAGAAGCCAAGTCTCACCACTTCTGAAGAACAAGAAGGAGGGATTCTGATTCCTGATCTGGGAATTGGTTGCAACTGTGTTTGTTTTGTGAAAAGATTTTTTTTTTTTTTTTTTGAGGTGGAATATCGTCCTGTCGCCCAGGCTGGAGTGCTGTAGTGCGATCTCGGCTCACTGCAACCTCCACCTCCCAGGTTCAAGCTATTCTCCTACCTCAGCCTCCCAAGTACCTGGGACTACAGGTACGTGCCACTGTGCCCGGCTAATTTTTTGTATCTTTAGTAGATACGGGGTTTCACCATGTTGGCCAGGCTGGTCTCGAACTCCTGACCTCGTGATCTGCCCACCTCAGCCTCCCAAAGTCCTGGGATTACAGGTGTGAGCCATGGCGCCTGGTCTAGGCCACTGTGCCTGGCCATGAAAAGATTTTTTTAAAGGAGGATCAGGCAATATCATTCTAAAAAATGACGAAGAAAGAATTTTTAAATTTCTCCATTATCATTAGAAACATCAGAGGAAATCAATCGTAGAACATTTTTTGTAGTTAGAGATAGGGTATCTTACTTTGTCACCCAGCCTGGAGTACAGTGGCATGATCACAGCTCACTTCAGCCTCAAACTGCTGGGCTCAAGCAAATCTCCCACCTCAGCCTCCCAAGTAGCTAGGACTACAGGGAGTGTGCCACTAAGTCAGCTATTTTTTTTTTCTTAATTTTCATAGACACAGGATCTTGCTGTTGCCCAGGCTGATCTCAAACTCCAGGCCTCAAGCGATCCTCCCACCTCAGCCCCCCAAAGCACTGGGATGACAGATGTGAGCCACCATACCCTGCCAGAACTTCTGATAATTACTGGTGAAATAACAAAAGTATAAGTCGGGTGTGGTGGCTCACGCCTGTAGTCCCAGCACTTTGGGAGGCTGAGGTGGGAGGATCACCTGAGGTTGGGAGTTCAAGAGCAGCCTGGGCAACATGGTGACACCCCATCTATACTACAAATACAAAAATTAGCCGGACATGGAGGCACGCACCTGTAATCCCAGCTACTCTGGAGGCTGAGGCAGGAGAATTGCTTGAACCCAGGAGGTGGAGGTTGCAGTGAGCCAAGATTGTGTCACTGCACTCCAGAGTGGGCATCAGAGCAAGACTCCATCTAAAAAGAAAAAAAAAGGAAAAGAAAAAAAAAGTATAGTTGTTTAATGTTAAAGAATTGTTTAATTAAATGATAAATGAGACCTGGTAAATTCACAAATGATCTGGAGATTTCTAAGCCAAATAATGTTTTCCAAAAAGCGGACCCTGAGAACCAAACCAAACATTCTGCTATAAAAGGCCATTGGAGGGTCTAAACACTGGCAAGGGGAAGGGCTGCACAAGCCCAGGAGGCCACACAGTTCTAAATGGCCTCTCCAGGTTCACATCTGGATGGCCGAATTAGTTGGCAGTAGAGTGACTTTATGGTAAGGCCCAGGGAATCCAAGTTTATGGCATCCTGGTCCCAAGACATTTGGCTTCCTAGGTTCACCAGTCAGAAGTCCTTGGGAATAAAGAATCCTGATTAGTCAAGATACTCCATTGTCACCAAAGAGAAAATTTCTTTGGAAGAACAACAAAGCTGACCATATCAGGGAATGAAAGGGCCAGAACTGAACCTAACAAAGCTATTCACCCAATTCACTGCCTTTGCATTTTAGGTCTCTAGCTTTCACAAATAAGACAGTCAGCAGTACTGAACTCACTGGCCAAAACTGAGTGTTGCCATAGTGCAAATCTGATCACGACATATCCAGCTTCTCCTGCTATTAGTTATCATAATGCTTCCTTCTATGCCAATAAAAAAAAAAGTTATTCCTTTTTTATTCAATTTATTCAATGAGGGCAAATGAGACTATTTTTAATCTTTCTGCCACTGTAAAATTGTCATCTTCTTTACCTTCCCCACCAAAATAAAACTATTATCCTTTACTATTCCCATCTAAATCCATACCTTCTCTTGTCCTGTTCCCTATTACTAGAAAGTTTTATCTAATCATAAATCAACTATCTACAGTTCCTTATAAGATTGATTTATATTTCTAAATGAAAATGAAACAATAATTGCTGCTATCCTCTCAGTTCCAGAAAACCACATATCCTGTCCTCAAACCCCAAACCACAAATGCTAAAAATTATGAATAAGAGGAATGTCTATTTGCTTATGTTATAATGAATAAAGAAATAACTAGAGTCTTGCATTGAGAACAATCAGCTCATTCTTGACCTAGCATCCTATTTATCTTTCTATTCTCAAGGCTAATTGCTTATATAAGCATGCCAATTTGCCTTGATTATAGGATTCTTAATAAATGAATGTTGTTTACATTTCACAAGTGTATTTGAATTTCACTACAGGAAGCCAAGCTCATCAAGTCTTTGTAAGTGGTAAAACCAGAGATCAAAGCAAAAGGCCTGCATTGAACCAACAAACAATTAGGCTGCAGAATAGAGGCCTAAGCAAAAATGCAATTGATTTATTGATTGTTCTACTCCAGAAGTATACCTCTAGGTCACTGCTCAATCTTATATAATATGTATAGAATTTTCTCACAAATGTTCATTATGATAATTTGGTGGACATTTCTTAAACAGTTAAAAAGTCTCTCTACCATTCAACAAGATTTGATCCTCTTCTTCTGTATTTTTTCCTCTCACAGCTTTTAGTCGAATCAAAGGTCTAGTTTTTTTTTTAACTCTTCTCAACCTTCTCAGTTTTGCCTAATCTCTCCAAAATTTTTTTAACTTCTTAAACAAGCCCTTTTCTGTTACACTCACTATCTTGTTTTCTGCTGGTTTTAACTCATATGCTTGGTCCTCGTGTTAGGAAGAAGAAGGGGAAAAACATCTAGCACAGTGGCTATCATGGCCGCACATTCAAACCTCCTAGGGAGCTTTTTTTTAGAAATGATACCCAGGTCATATTCCAGACAAATTTATCAGAATTTCTGGGAGAGGCACCCAGGCAAATGTGGGTTTGTATTTTGTTGTTGTTTTGTTTCTGTTTTTTTTTTTTTTTTTTTTTTTTTTTAGAGATAGTCTTGCACTGTTGCCCAGACTGGAATGCAGTGGCGTGAATCACAGCTCACTGCAACCTCAAATTTCTGGGCTCAAGCAATCCTCCTGCTTCAGCCTCCCAGGTAAGCTGGGACTACAGGCATGCATCACCACACCTGGTTAATTTTCATTAGTAGGAAAGATAGGTCTTGCTATGTTGCTCCAGGCTGGTCTAGGACTCCTGGCCTCAAGCGATCCTCCTGTCTTGGCCTCCCAAAGTACTGAGATTACAGGCATGAGCCACTGTACCTGGCCCACTTGTACTTTTTGAAGCTCCCCAAGTGATGTCAATGCACAACCAAGTTTGAGAACCACTACTTTAACTTACCAATACCCTTATCCTACCTTAAATAAGGTGTTCTGCCAAACTTCCATGGAGACAAAAAAAACAAGGAAAGGAAGTCAGGTCCCTGAGCAAACCCTCAATCAAGGCAGGACTTGAGACTAGTGAGATGTGTTATTTAAAAGCACTATCAGTCACACTTTAGTGTCCCAGCACCAGGCACAAGGTCAAAAATGTGAACTATTTAAACTGGCTGTGGTGGCTCATGCCTGTAATATCAGCACTTTGAGAGGCCAAAGCGGGTGGATCATTTGAGGTCAGGAGTTCAAGACCAGGCTGGCCAACATGGTGAAACTCCACCTCTACTAAAAGTACAAAAACTAGCCGGGCATGGTGGTGCATGCCTGTAATCCCAGCTATCAGGAAGCTGAGGCAGGAGGATCGCTTGAACCCAGGAAGCAGAGGTTGCAGTGAGCTGAGATCACGTCACTGTACACCAGCCTGGGTGACAGAAAGAGCATCCGTCTCAAAACAAAAAAAATGAACTATTTGATATTTGACATCATTCCCAAAATGATGAAGAAATAAGTCAAATGAGATTACACAAGTCAGTCTAGTGAGATTACTTCTGGAGATAACAGGGTCTAAACACCTCAAGGCTTTCAGCTTCTGTGGCAATGGTTATAGGGGCTTACAAATGCATCAGAACTTCTGCAAAGAAAAAAGTGGACTAAGGTTACATGTAAAATAAGAGTCACCAAAGTCAGTTACAGGCTACACAAGAACACTGAAGATCATGGAATCACAGAAACTATAGGAAGTTTGTCCTAGAAACTATACAAGACTAGAAATCATAGAGAGTTTGTGTTAAGTGCCTACCAGTGAACACTGATGGTCATGTTTTTCTGTTTGTTTTTTAAGAGAGTGAAAAGAAAGTACATTTTTATCTGTCAACATTGAACATCATCATACCTGGTAAATAGAGCTAAGTGTAGCCCAATTTCAGAATTCCAAGCCCGTCTGGTCCACATCTGTGGGCCTTGGTTGAAATCCCAGTTCAAAAGGCAGCTCTCCAACCTAACAGCTCTTCCCTTAGACAGTGCTTCCAAATTATATCCTATCAGTTGGAAACTGCATAGTCCTTGCCGTTATGTTGAAAGACAGGTTTCTGGAAAGGAGGAGGGGGTCACTGGGAAAGAGGGAGGAAGATCACCCTGCAGTATGAACAGTTGGAATTCTAAAGGGAAGACAAGAAATGAGTTATCTCTGTCCCTGGTGTTCAAGTAGGTGAGAACTAAGAAGGTACATGAAGGCGCTCTAAGGAACCATGACTCCAAAGCCTGGGGACACACTTCTTGTTATCTGCAGGATGGGGTGGCACTCCATAAAGAGTTGCTCTACAAGATGAGATCTGCCAAGCAACCGTATAGCTTGTAACTCACATTCCCTCCTGAGCTCCTCTAGGCTGTTCCTTCTAAGGATCCAATGCTTTGTTCCTAAAAGGATTCCAGTTACAGCACCCTCTTGCAAAGGAGGAGCAATCATCCATAATCAGTGCTTCTTGTATTATCTGCTTTTTTGACATCTATTACTTGCTTAAACCTGAGGGCTAGAGAGCCCACTTTACCTTGTCCCTATTCCCCAAGCTCTAAATATGAAAAGAAGAGCACCGTTCATTAAGACCAAACCCTTTAGGCAACAGTTCTCATAAAGTCAAATGAATTTCCAGAACAAACATCAGCACATACTTATCCTTTTCTTCTTTGAGCCCAAGAAGGACCTACCAGGAGATCTTTCCCCACTCTCAGGGGCTATAATGCTATGTCTAGAACCTGCAAGTGGCAGACTCACCTCAAAGAGGGTAACTTTCAAGCCAATAATGTACTTCCTATTGTCTTGGGCTGGAAAGGGCCTTCCAGTCACCAGTGTTTTTCACACAGATTATCTGAATAACTTTAATGGAGAACGCACCATCCATTTTCAACAACTCTATGTGTTAGAATATTCTTCCCTATGCTCATATGACTTTCAGTCACTGACCCTGGGGAATTCTACTCTTTAGACCACACAGAACACCCCTACACACATTTCCACCTGAAAGCTCTTCAAAAGCCAACATCAACTAATGAATCACCATGTATTATGTTCTGGAAATTTTATGCTTTCGAGTGTTATGATTTCCATCATCTCACGACTATACTAAAAATTGTGCCAAATTCTATTCCTACTCACAAAGGAGGAAAACCAAGGGCCAGAGGAAAGAGTTTAACTTGTCCAAGTTGGTGCAGCAAATATGATTCTAGAAACTAGGTCTCCTGCCTCCCAGGCCAATGCTAAATGAGAGGCCACAAGCAAAAGTACTTCTTATCACTTAGGGATTTAAGGCCACGCATACCATCGCTCCCCAAATTTCATCACTTTACACTGTTGCCAGTCTCTTCCTGGAGCCAAATATTTGCATTTGATCAACTTCTATCCTAGATACCCCAATATATTGTCACAGTTTTGACTGGTATTATTAGGAGGAAAAAATGTATCCTGATACTGATACAGCCCTAACCACATATTCCCACTTAGGAGAATAAAACAGCTCAGGGAGTTACTGCCTAGGGTGAAACTGTAATGGCTCAAAGTGACAACACTCCACCGCCCCTCTTCCATACTCTCTTTCCCTCACAACAGGAGAAAGAATGTGAGAAAACAAATCAGCAGCATCCAATGGCCTCACTACACTCCCACCCATCCATCTGCTCAACAGACTTCATGGCAAGTGTTCTCCTTGAAGTGGCTGAAAGGGAGCAACGCCTTGCAGCGGGAAATAAACTTAAATGTTAAAACTTGACCTTCCAGCAGGGCACAGTGGTTCATGCCTGTAATCCTAGCACTTTGGTAGGCTGAGGCAGGTGGATCACGAGGTCAGGAGTTCAAGACCAGCCTGGCCAAGATGCTGAAACACTATCTCTACTGAAAATACAAAAATTAGTCAGGCATGGTAGCACACACCTGTAATCCCAGCTACTCAGGAGGCTGAGGTAGGAGAACTGCTTGAACCCAGGCGGCAGAGGTTGCAGTGAGCCAGTATTGCACCACTGCATTCCAGCCTGGGTGACAGAGCAAGACTCCATCTCAAGAAAAAAAAAAAAAAACTTGACCTTCCTTTCCTTTTCGCAGGTAATTATATATGGAGTGTATGCGTTGCATTGACAGATTGTCTATTCCTTCTGATTTGGAGAACAAACTTTTCAACCAAGGTATTTCAAATCTGCCTTGAAAAGAAAAACTGAAGAGTACCTTTTTGGACCAGATCAATTTTTAACTCCATGCTTGAAAGCAGAAGAGCACAGTGAAGATGCCAAAAGGCTTGACATCTAAAGAGAAGAAACTTCAAATGCACCTCACTTCAGTCACTTCTGAAGAATTTCTGCCAACTTTCTCCAGTCTGAAATTTGCACTAACCGGACAGGAATTTTTTACTGCTAGTCCCAGGCCCTGTTTTTCTTCCCAGTTCTAAGCCTAAGGAAGCATAATATAAAGGAAAGGCCAGAGGGAGTAGGGAACAGATCCAAATCTCTGCTGAAAGACCAGATTGGTTATTTAATAACTGTACAATTTTAGGCAACTTAGGTAATCTTTTTCTTTTTTGAGACATGGTCTCACTTGGTCACCCAGGCTGGAGTACAATGGTACGAACATGGCTCACTTCAGCCTCGACCCCCAGGACTCAAATGATCCTCCCACCTCAGTCTCTTGTGTAGCTGGGACTCCAGGTGCAAGCCACCACACCTGGCTAATCTTTGTTTTCTTTTTTCATAGAGACAGGATCTCACTATGTTGCCCAGGCTGGTCTCGAATTCCTGGGCTCAAGCGATCCTCTCACCTCAGCCTCCCAAAGTGCTGGGATTATAGGTGTGAGCCACCGTGCCCAGCTTAGATAGTCATTATTTATGCATCTATAACGTTGCTGATAGCATTAGTTACTATGAGCATTAAATGAGAACAGGTAAAAGGCCTACTCATAGTAGATACTCAGAAAATGTTCCCACTCCTTCTTAAAACAAAATGACCACATTCAATCTCAGGGCAAGGGGAAAAAAAATGAGAAGGAAATGGACTCAAATTAATCAGATACCAAAGCAGTTCCTGATACCAAATATAAGATAATACTGCCCTAAACCATTACTTCCTAATAATTTTAAATCTGTTTGCAGTGCTGCCTGATACCTGATACTGCATAAGATACAGCAGCTAAGACACAGACTTAAAAATTGTCCTTTCCTCTGAAACTCAACAAAAGAATTTTCAGGATAGCTCTTCAACAAAGGCATCCAAGGGCGTGACTTTTAAGTTGTAAACAGTGACTGCAAGCCAAAAATGAGTGAATATTATGGAGTGTCTAATGTAGAAAGGGGTATTCTCAGACAAAAACCATCAGTTGTTCACCACATCCACCAAGAACCACCTTCTTATCATCATCTTTAAAAATAAAGGACATGGGAGTATTTGTGGATGTGTGTATGTAACCCAGGGATGTCCAACATTTTGGCTTCCCTGGGCCACATCGGAAGAAGAATTATCTTGGGCCACACATAAAATACATTAACACTAACAACAGCTGATGAGCTTAAAAAAAAATCACGAAATAAATCTCATAATGTTTTAAGAAAGTTTATGAATTTGTGTTGGGCCCATGCAGCCCACAGGCAGTGGGTTGACAAGCTTGATGTAACTCCCAAAATTAGACAATGGTTAACAAATACAACGGAGGGCCACATGGCTATGATAGATGTGAAGAACCCCCAAAAAACAAAGGCTAATATTACCTATGAAACATATACATCCTTACATCAAAGAACAAAGATTGAAGTACGTGGCTGACTTTATAATTTATGAAACACTTCCATATAAATTATACATAGGTTAGAGTATAACAGAAACATTGCACATACACACACACAAAGGTACATGTATCTCACCTTCCAGCTCTACCTGAAAGGTCAGTAGAGGGAAGCAAATAGTTAAATGTATACACTAAGACAGTAATCTTTTCCCTTAAACAGAAGTTTTATAACTATTACTATAATGATACTGAAGATGCCTATCCTTGGGAGGATTAAACTCCTAAGACTGGGATCCAATTTTTGGCTAGTCACTAACTCATTTTTTTCTATTAAAAAGATTACTTTTCAAAGTTCACCCCTCTACTGTAAATTCATTAGTCTTTTATTCTCTCATTTCCATTCATACCCACCAATTTTTTATATTCACACAATTTAACCCATATAAACTGATGGGGAGGGAGGAGCTAGTTCTTGAGTAGGTTTGTTCTCTCTTAAGGCTTTCCTAACAAGAAATAAAATAGACTTCTGTCATTTTCATTTTTATTTACTTCTCCCTGAGGCCTTAAATATTCTAGAGCTGGAGGATGGGAGGAATTGTTTTCCTAGCTTGAAACAGTCTGTTAATTATTGATGTAAGCCATACTTACAATGAGGTGCTTGGACACTTTTCTGTACGGTATTACTATCTGGTTTTCCTCCCAAAACACCCGTATGATCTTTATTATACAAGAAAGTTGAACTGGTATCAATAATGCCAACACAATTTCCATTGTCCTCCACATATATACTTAAAAATTTGCCACCTAAAACTTGTCCTTCAAGCTTGATGTCGAGAACTAAATGGTTTGAACTGATTTCTTAAGCAACTCATAAAGAAAAGCCAAGTTGGGATTATCACACATACCACTCCAGAAAAAAACCGACAAGAGAAATCATCAACACTGCGCACTTCTATTGGCCTATGGAGATGATTTGGAAGGTTTCAGCTCCTCTCTCAGATTGTCAAAAAGCAAGTGGAGCTGACTTGGGAGAAGGAACGCATCAACGGTCCAAATGTATCCCTAGGAAGAGTGTTCCCAAGCTGACATGGTCCCCCAAAAGCTTTGTCTCTACTCAAAAAAAGGTCAGACTGGTATTGTTTTTGTTTCTTGTTTGAGAGGCTTAGAATATTGTAAACAATTTTAAAAGGAATTGCACCCAGTAACAGTGACACACAGTAAAGTAGCCACAACAATACTGCCCCAAGAAGCTTGGGATGTACAATCATAATTGTCTACATACTATATTTGCAACTGCTAGCCTTAACAGGAACACAAATCCACCATGTTAACGATGGGACATCATTTTTCTAAAGATTAATTCACACCATGTGTTATTAATCAGCAGGGTAACTGAAAGCTCAAGCAAAAAAAAAAAAAAAAATGCTATCCTAGTCAAGCAGAACTTAATTGCATTATTGTTATTATTATGGCTGCTGCACTGGCTTCTCTGTGACACTGGCTCCTCCACCACAAGTATTCAGACACACACACACACACACACACACACACACACAGCACCACAGCATGGATGGAAAAACAAAAAAAGCCAGAGTCAGGCGGAAAAAAAGCTAGAGCCAGGAGGTAAGAACCACATGTCTAGTAGGAAGAGGGTTTTGAAGAAAAACGTTTGTCTCTGGTAAAGCAGGTCAGGTATGCACCCAGGCCGCCTTGAGAATTATGCCTAGGCCGTTTCATTTGAGTGTCCCATCTTGCACAACGGTGGGAGCAGCTGGGGGAGATCACAGGAGATGCAAAGCAACCAAGCAACCTCATCTATCTCCCCGACGGCCACACCAGAGTTTCCAGGTGGCGGGAGAGAGAGCTCAGTTCTCCCAACGAGCACACAGCTAACCTGCCATCCAGAACATCATTTCCCATACCAAACCATCCCTTTTTCAAGGCCTGAAGGCAGGCAATTTGAACGTCCTCTCGCTGAGCAGACCTAAGAAAACCGATTTTTGATCTAGAACTCGAGTCCTCTGCCAAAGTTGTAAGTTTTCATGAAAACAAAAGAAGAAAAGAAAACCCGCAGGCAGGCACAATCGTTGGCTGCCCGGATCACGAGTTTCCCTTGCTGCCTAGTCTTGTGGAGTTTAGAGGTAACCAACTAGGAAAAGAGAAGTGTACAAGTGTGAGGAGTAGGAATGCGTCCAATCTCGCCTGTGTCCCTCCCAACATCCCTTAGAAGAGGCTGGGACACTAAAACTGGAAGTCTGGGGACCAACTGCAGTCCAGATCCTGGCTGGGGCAAGCCGCCACACCCTCTGCAGCTCACAGCACAAGCCTCGGCTGGGAGGGGCCCAGACACAGTCCCAGCAGGAAAGGGAGAAAGAGGGGAGTTTTCAGAGTCCTGGATTCGAGGAGCTGGAAAGCTGGGAGAAGCGGAATGCAGCAGGGAGCGGGGGACCTGGCTGGGAGTGCAAGAGGAGAGGAGGGGTCGCCCGTGCAGTCAGGACAGCTAGCAACACGTCCCCGCAAAACTGCACATTTTTGTGGTTTAAGCTTTAAGTCTAGAGGGAACGCGCTGAGGTTCTCCCCAGCCTGGGTTTCAGACGCCCCTGCTCCTCTCCAAGGGCCGGGGCGCCGCACTGCTGTGGGTCTCCCCTTTCCCTTTCGCAAAAGCTCCCCTTGGCCAAGCCACTACGTCCGCCCTCCAAGTTCGCCTCCTCCGCTCATCGCCCGGCGCGGCGCCTACGGCCGGCCACACGCGCCCCATCTGCCGGGGACTTCGCAGGTCCAGGGCTGGCCGCCCGAGGGATGGTCCGCAGGGGCTCAGGGTTTTTTGTTTTGTTTTGTTTCGTTTAAAAAAAAAAAAAAGCCTAAGCGGCTCGCCGCCTCCTCCTCTCAAGCCCCCGCCACCTTCCCTTCACGCCCACGCCGCACCTCCCGGGCACACGCGCCGTGAGGTGCCTCTCCAGCCAGACAATGGGTTCGGGGCTGGCTGGGCAGCCCGCCCGGAGTCCCCATCCCCATCACGGGACCCGGAGAGGCTGAGCCCGGGGGACTGCCAGGGGGGTGAAGAGGAGTGCTGGGGGGCCACAAAGGGGAAAGTGGGAGCCTACCCCTCGGGAATGGAGGCTCGCTCCCGGCATCGGGCGAAGGGGAGGGGCGGGGGTCAGCTGCGCCGCCCGGCCGGGGGCCCCGGGTCCCCGCGCCCGGCCGCCGCCGCGCACTCACCAGCACGATGGCAAATCGCTCCTCCAGTTCACCTGGCTCGGGCATCGGCAGCTTCAAAGGCACGTTGTGCGCTCTGAAATCGGTCTGCTGCGAATCCATGCTCCCTGCGTTGCCCATGTCGGCGGCGCGCCGGGGCCAGGGGCTGCTCCGGGCCCCTAGCGTGTGCGTCGGAAATCAGAACAGCTCCCGGCGGTCGGCTCCCGCCCGCAGGCGCGACCTGCCCGGCTCTCCACCCTCCGCCGCGCCCAGGCGGGTGTGCGGCGCGCACCGCTCCCTAGCAGCGCTCCAAGCCGAGCCGCCCCCGGGCCTCCCTCATGCTCTCCGCCGCCCCAGCGCGGCCCCGGCCTCTTTTCCTCGGGAGGAGTAGTCGGGGCGCTGGGCGCCTATGTGCATGGTGCTCCGCTGGCACACCGCCCCCTGCCAGAGATCGCGGCCCCCGGCGCGTGGTCCCTCCTACTCGGCCTTCTGCCAGGCCCGCGGCCGCCTCTGACACTTCCAGCCCTTGCCGGCCACGGCTGCGCCTGACCGGCTAACACCTCGAGCAGATAAATGCAGCTCCGCGCTCCCCTACACAATGCCCCCTCTCGCCCGGCCCCCGCCCCCGGCCCGGCTCCGCCCACTCGCCCCGCGGACTGCCGGGACGCGTAGTTTCTGCCCAACGTGTCCGCGCGCAGAAACCACGCCCGCTCCAGAGCGCCAGGCCGGGTTGGGGCCATTTGCAGCAAGGGCGATCCGTACGTCTCTGGAGATAGCTTATGTCACTTTTGACCCTCCTCACCCCAATAGTAGAATACCTACATTGTGTATATCATGTTGACACTTGGAAGGCAGGTCTGACTGTGACGGAATCCAATCAATGAATGAAGGAATGCATGCCTTCTGATTAAAATTCAGAAAATCGTTGCTGTTTTTAAAAGATCTAGTTCAATAAGGAACTTCAAAACCATTGGCAAAGTCCTGTTTCATAAACGGGGGGGTGGGTCCATGGGTACTTGTTCATCGTTCTTTCTTCCATATATGTTCTTTGGTGTGATTGAAATGTTCTATAAACAAATGTATAATTTGAAATGGGTAAGGATTCAATTCAATTAAAAAAAAAAAAACCTGTCAAACACCTATTATGTATGGGTTATTGTGTTCCTTGGTGGGAGGAAAAAAAAAGAGATTTGCCCTGTACTGGAATACTTGCCAATCTAGCGAAGGAGAAAATTTACACACCCATGTTTCATGTGAGATGGATATAATAATGATAGAGTGTTCTGGGAGGCTTTGGGATGATCTTTGACTGCAGCTCTCTTATTCCTTCACAGCAGTCTTGAGCAAGGTGTCTTACAGAAAAGATTAGACCTGACTCTGTCCTCTGGGGTGTGTTTCAGACTGTAACAACCCATTCTGAAACCTCGGAAATAGAAATAGCCTTATAAGAGACTTTAGCCAACTGCTCATGTGAATGTTAAGGGCATACATCTGGTTGACTTGTGGCTGAACTTCTGCAGTTAGTCCTTTCTTAGTTTAAAGCAGTGTTTCTTAATCCTAGATGTGTATCAGATTCACTTGGGAAGCTTTTTGTTAAAACTACTCACACCTTGAGCTCTGCGTATTATGAGAATCTCCTTAAGCGGAGAGTCTGAGCCTGGGCCGGTATATGTTTAACAAGCTCCCCAGGTGATTCTGATATGCAGGTAATGTTGTTATCCTTTTAGTAAATAGCAAGTGTTTCTGGACAAGGTAGTACACCAAGATTCAATCATCAAGGACATTTCATTCATCTTTATAAACTTCAAGATACTTTAAACATAGTAGACACCCCAAGAACTATTTGCAGAATTGACAAGTGACTTTTTCCAAAAGCGTATGACACAAATACAACATGTGTGTTCTATTAAACCACTTCTAGTCTTTAAAGAATGGAGAGAGTATAAATAAGTTCAACTTAAAATTCTGAATAACTGTAACCTGTATTTCTAAAGTAATGCTGTATCAAAGTTAGTGGCAAATGTGTTATTGCTCTGAGAGAAAAGCAGGGAGTTTTAGATATACACACACCCCAAAGTAGTGAAAATGAGTGAAAAAGAAAGCAGTTCGGACCGGGTGAGACATTTCTGACCCACAAACGTATTTATTTCCTTTGTAATCTCTAGACATATACTTTGGCTCTGATTGACTCACAAAATCAGCCCACCCAGAGCGTTGCCCATCTGAATAAAAAGGCTGGAATTCTTTTCTGCAGTTGAGAAAGCCTTTTCGATTACACTTATGGCTCCCTGCGGCTATATTTCTGCCAGAAACCAAGACTTTTTTCTCCCTTTAAGTCTTATCACATCTAGTCTCTCTCATAAGCTCACACTTTGAGGGAAGCCAAGGACAAAGTGTGCAAATCTATGAACCAAAAGAACTTTCCTGCCATTTCAATGTTTGGAATCTCTAATATTTGGTTGTTATTTGTGATTATTAAGAGGAGAAATAAATACTCCATAGGATTGTACAATTTCTATAAGAACTTCCATCAAAATCTTAGGAAATTTTTTGGGGGGAGAAGGCATGAAGGGAAAGAAAAGACAAGACATTTATATTACCTTAATTGTAGCACTCTTCCCCACAAAATTAAATTCAAGCAATCATTTAAAAATGCATATTCCATTTATTATTATTATTATTATTATTATTATTATTATTATTATATATGATTTGTTATAACTCATGTGCAAAATATTGGCAAAAAAGAAAATGTCTGGGCCGGGCACAGTGGCTCACACCTGTAAGCTCAGCAGTTTGGGAGGCCTACGCAGGTGGATTGCTTGAGCCCAGGAATGTAAGACCAGCCTGGGCAACATGGAGAAATCTTAGGGTTACTACTCTGTAGCCGAGTTCACTTAGCCTTTCTAAGATACTAAGTGAACTTACCTGCAGAGCTGTTCCTTACATTTAGAACCTGAGGAGATACCAGTAAAACTTAGCCCCAATCCCTCAAACAGCTGATCTTGTAGAAGTATTTGTCCTGAATAATGGAAAAGCTTCTTTGAAAGGAATCATACCATTGTAGAGGAATCCCTGACCAAGCCATCCCTGGCATAGCTTCGAAATGCACATAGAAGATAAATGTTCTAACATTTCAGTGTCCATGGAAGCTAAGTACAGTTTTAATAGACATTTTCCTTTTCTTCTTTCTTTTTAAGATAGGATCTTGATCTTGCTCTGTTGCCCAGGCTGGAGTGGAGTGGCACACTTACGGCTCCCTGCAGCCTCAACCTCCCAGGCTCAAGTGATCCTTCCACCTCAGCCTCCCTAGCAGCAGCTAGGATGACAGGTGTGTGCCACCACGTCCAGCTAATTTTGCATTTTAAAAAAATGTTAAGCCATTAGGTTTTAAAGGTAGTTTTGTTACGTGACATAGACAATAGGTTAAAATATCACTTTATTGTACTTACAATTTGCAAAATATAGCATCTTCTGAGTCAGGGATCAGCACACGTTTTCTGTAAAGGGACTGATAGTAAAAACTTCAGGCTTTGAGGGCCATATGGTCTATGTCATATCAACTCAACTCCGTCCTTGCAGTGCATGCAGTACAAAAGCAGCTATAGATAGTAGATAAATAAAGCAAATGGTTTTACTGTGTTCCGATAAAACTATTTATAAAAGTAGGCAGATGAATGGATTTGGTTTACAGGCATAGTTTTCTGAATTCTGTTCTAAGTTGACAATCTAGAAGAATGTATATAATTCTCATCTCATAGTATGCATCCAGTTATTAATAATTAGCCTCTTTGTTATCTTCAGAAAATTCTTTATGGGAAGAAATATTGCAGGCTTTGTTATAAAGAATATCAAACTGGCACAGTGGCTCACACCTGTAAACCCAACACTTTGGGAGGCCAAGGCAGGAGGATAGCTGGAGGCCAGGAATTTGAGACCAGCCTGGGCAACAGTGAGATCCCATCTCTCTTTCCCATGATTCTTCCCTTAGGGTAGGCCTTCCACATGCACAGTGCTCTTCTTACCCTGGGGAATTGAGCATACACAGTGTGTTTAGGAAGTTGTACGCATACCCATCTCAGGCTTTCTTTTCTTTTTTTTTTTTTCCAGTGGAGCTGCAAGAAGAGAGATCTCCAGAGATCTTTAGAGGAGGCCATTCCAGTATTCAATTGAGTACAGATCAGTACATGCATGTGAGGAAAAAACCCAAAGCTGGTTATTTAATAATAAAGAGGTGAAGTCATCAGAAGAACATAAAACTCAATAACAGCATTTCAAAATACATGAACTCTGGCCAGGCATAGTAGCTCACGCCTGTAATCCTAGCACTTTGGGAGGCCGAGGCAGGCGGATCACTTGAGGTCAGCTGTTGGAGACCAGGCTAACCAACATGGTGAAATCCCATCTCTACTAAAAATGCAAAAATTAGCTTGGCATGGTGGTGCATGCCTATAGTCCCAGCTACTTGGGAGGCTGAACGAGAATCACTTGAACCAGGGAGGTGGAGGTTGTAGCAAGCTGAGATGGTGCCACTGCTCCAGCCTGGGCGACAAAGCAAGACTGTCTCAAAAGGAAAAAAAAAAAAACCCAACAACTATGTGTGTGTGTGTGTGTGTGTGTGTGTGTGTGTGTGTGTGTGTTTCTGTTTCTCTGGAGAACTCCAAGGACTACAAAGACTAAATGCTTTCTTCCTAAAATCAGGCATAAGGCAAGAGTATCCAATCTCACCATTTTTATTCAACATTGTCCTAAAGGTTCTGGCCATTTACAGTAAGTTGAGAAAACAAAATAAAATGCATCAGTTTTGGCCCAGGTATGGTGGCTCACGCTTGTGATCCCAGCACTTTGGGAGGCCAAGGCAGGTGGATTGCCTGAGCTCAGGAGTTCAAGACCAGCCTAGGAAACATGGAGAAATCCTGTCTCTATTGAAAAAAGAAAAAGGCCAGGCGTGGTGGCTCATACCTGTAATCCCAGCACTTTGTGAGGCCGAGGTGGGCAGATTGCCTGACGTCAGGAGTTCGAGACCAGCCTGGCTAACATGGTGAAACCCCATCTCTACTAAAAATACAAAAAAGTCAGGCGTGGTGACGCATACCTATAGTCCCAGCTACTCGGGAGGCTAAGGCAGAATTGCTTGAACCCCGGAGAGATGGAGGTTGCAGTGAGCCGAGGTCACACCACTGCACTCCAGCCTGGGCGACAGAGCAAGACTCTGTCCAAAAAAAAAAGTGGGGGGGGGGGGGGGGAGTGCCAGGAGCAGTGGCTCACGCCTTTACACCACACCCAACACTTTGGGAGGCTGAGGCGGGTGGATCACCTGAGTTCAGGAGTTCGAGACCAGCCTGGCCAGCCTGGCCCACATGGTGAAACCACGTCTCTACCCAAAATACAAAAAAAAATTAGCTGGGTGTGGTGGCAGGCACCTGTAATCCCAGCTACTCGGGAGGCTGAGGCAGAAGAATTGCTTGAACCCAGGAGGCATAGGTTGCAATGAGCCAAGATCGCACCACTGCACTCCAGACTGGGCAACAAGAGCAAGACTCTGTCTGAAAAAAAAAATAATAATAATAAAAAGAATGAAAGGGGAAAAAAAAAGTATCTGGTCTGGAATGAAGAAGTCAACTGTCTTTATTAATAGATGGCATGGTCTTTTATGTAGAAAACCTAATGGAATCTATAAAATAGTTACTAGAACTAATATGTGAGTTTAACAAGGTTTCAGGATAGAAGATTGATATACAAAATTCAAATGTGTTACTCTATAGTAGAAATAAACTTTAAAAAACTGAAATTAAAAATGCTATTTATGGTAGCATCAAAAATATTAAATACTTAGGTATAAATCTGGCAAAAGATGTGCAAAACCTGCACACTGAAAATTACAGTATATTGTGTCCAAACTTCCAAACTCAGAAAACTTATTATTTTTAAGACATCAGTTCCCTCCAAATAGGTCTATAGATTTCTTGTATTCCAAAATAAAATTCCATAAGACACTTGTTTTTGTAGAAATTGATAAGATAATTTTAAAATTCATGTGGAATTGCAAGGACCTAGAACAGGAAAAACAACTTGGAAAAAAAAGTACAAGGCCAGGCACAGTGGCCCATGCCTGTAATTCCAGCACTTTGGGAGGCCGAGGCAAGCAGATCACAAGGTCAGAAGATGGAGATGATCCAGCCTAACACAGTGAAACCCAGTCTCTACTAAAAATACAAAAAATTACCCGGGTGTGGGGGCACGTGCCTGTAGTCCCAGCTACTCAGGAGGCTGAGGCAGGAGAATCACTTGAACTCTGGAGGTGGAGGTTGCAGTGAGCCGAGATCGCGCCACTGCACTCCAGCCTGGGAGTTAGAGCGAGCCTCCGTCTCAAAACAAAACAAAAAAAGGACGAAATGGGAGGACAAATTCTACCTGATTTCAAGACTTATTATAAAGCTACACTAATTAAGAGAGTATGATATTGATATTAAGATAGAGTGATCAATAGAATAGAATGGTGAGCCCAGAGGTGGGACCACAGTTACATGGACAATGGGTTTTGACAAAGGTGCAATGGCATTTGAGTGGAGAAAGGATAGTCTTTTCAGCAAATGATTGTAACAATAGTTGTACAGAAATTGGATATCCACATTCAACAAATGAACGTTTATATATACCCACACCATTTACAACACAACTCAAAACAATTGTAGAAATAAGTGCAAAATCCAAAACTATACAACTTCAGAAAAAAAATAAAGGAAAAGATCTTTGTTACCTTGGGTTAGGCAAAGATTTCTTAGGTATGCCAGCAGGAAAAAAAATGATAAATTGGACTTCATCCAATTAAAAACATCTACTATTCTAAAGACACAGCAGAATGAAAAGATCCACTGCTGACTAAGAAAAAGTATTTACAAATTATATGTTTGATAAAAGGACTTGTACACAGAATGCATAAAGAACTCTCAAAACTAAATAAGAATACAACGGACAAAAGACTTGAACAGATGCTCCGCCCAAGGAAATATATCCATGGCTAATAAACACATGAAAAGATGCTCCACATCATTCCTCATTAGGACAATGCAAATTAAAACTACAATGAGGCCAGGCACCCTGGCTCATGCCTGTAATCCCAGCACTTTGGGAGGCCAAGGCAGGAGGATGGTCCAAACCCAGGATTTCAAGTTTGCACTGCAGTCCAGTCTGGGTGACAGAGCAAGACCCTGTCTTAAAAAATTAAAAACCTACAATGAGATATATTTCCTTACAGTTCTGGTGTCTCAGAAGTTCAAGATTAAGGCACCAGCATTTGATGAGAACTTTTTTTGCATCATCCCATGGTGAAAGGACAGAGAGGGCAACAGAGAGCAAGAGGGCTGAACTTCTAAAAAGAACTCATTTTCATATAACAACAATCCATTCACTCCACCCTCATGGTCTAATTACCTCACATTAGACCTCAGCTCCCAGCACTGTTGCCCGTGACCATACAAAGACATTTACAGGATATTCACAGAAGCTTAACTTGACCAAAAACTGAAATAACTCAAGTGTTAATCAACAAATGAAGAGATATGTGAATTGTGGTGTATATAGAAACAGTGAAATATTACTTAGTAATAAAAAGGTATGGACCACTGATATACTCAACACGGTGGAATCTTAACATGCGGGGCTGGGCACAGTGGTTCACAATTAAATTTGCAACACTTTGGAAGGCTGAGGAGAGTAGATCGCTTGTGCCCCCGAATTTGAGACCAGCCTGGGCAGCATGGCAAAACCCCATTTCCACAAAAAGTACAAAAATTAGCTGGGTATGATGGCATGCACCTGTAGTTCCAGCTACTCAGGAGACTGAGTTGGAGGGATCAATTGAGCCCAGGGAGTCAAGGCTGTAGTGAGCTGTGAATATGCCACTGCGCTCACTATAGCCTGGGCAACAGAGTGAGACCTTGTTTCAAAAACCAAAACAAAAAACTATGTGGAGTGAGAAAAGTCAGACAAAAAAAGTGTATGTACTGTATGAATCCATTTATAGAAAATTCTAGAGAATACAAACTAACCTATAGAAACAGAAAGCAGATCAGTGATTGTTTTGGGAGTGGGGAGAAGTTGGGAGGCAAGAATTTCAAAGGTTGTGAGCACACTTTTAGGGATGCTAGATATGATAATTAATCTGATTATGGTGATGGTTTCACAAGGGTATACATATGTCATTCTTATCAGATTGTACAATTTAAATATGTTTGGTTTATACCTCAGTAAGGCTGTTACAAAAAATAAATACGTAAAAAATTAAACATTTTTTCTATTCTCTTTCTTCAAGGAACTTACATACTAACTCAAATTTCTCCCCTTCTTTCTTCATGTTAATGTTGTCTATTCTCTTCATTCCTCTTTGTTTCTAACCCCTATTAACACTAGCCAGTAGTAGTAGTAGTAGTAGTAGTAGTAGTAGTAGTAGTAGTAGTAGCAGCAGCATAGCAACTCCTTATTTAGAGTTACCAAATGGTTACAAATTCATTTGATTTTCTCATGCTACTTTTTTCTTCTGGATTTACTTTTTTTTCTTACTGAAATACATTCTTTAGCATTTCTTTCACTGAGAGTTGTTGAACAGCAAACTTATATGACAATGTCTTTTTGCCCTCAGTCTTGAATATAGCTTATTTGATTGTACAATTCTAAGCTGAAATGTCCTTTCCCTCCCCAAGCACCAAGAGGGCTTTTGGGTGGCATTTCTGGACCTGCATGGTGTCAGAGGGAAGTCCACTGCCCTCAATAGTGAGTCACAGGCCAGAGATCATTCACCACAGTCTGACATAAGAGACCTTGGGCTTTGGCCGGGCACAGTGGCTCACACCTGTAATCCCAGGATTTTGGGAGGCGGAGGCCAGCGGATCACGAGGTCAGAAGATTGAGACCATCCTGGCTAACACAGTGAAACCCTGTCTCTACTAAAAATAGAAAACAAATTAGCCAGGCATGGTGGCAGGCGCCTGTAGTCCCAGCTACTCCAGAGGCTGAGGCAGGAGAATGGCGTGAACCTGGTAGGTGGAGCTTGCAGTGAGCCAAGATCATGCCACCGCACTCCAGCCTGGGCGAGAGCAAGACTCCATCTCAAAAAAAAAAAAAGAGATCTTGAGCTTTAAGGGAACATCAGCAGTAGCCTGGCAGTAACTCCCACGAGCCTGTGGTGGTGATGGTGGCCACAGGATGAGGCTCCTCTACCTTTGGAAAGGGAAAGGAAGAGTGGGAAGGACTGCATCTTGTGGTTTGAGTGCGAGCTCAGTCACAGTACAATAGAACACCAGGTAGACTTCTAAGGTTTTAAACTCTACCCTTGCTCCCAGATGGCTCCTCTGGCCTTGCTTGGGGCCCATGAAAACTTGCCACCTTGCAGGGAAGGACAGAGGCCTAGCTGGCTTTGCCACCTGCTGATTGTAGAGCCTCAGGGCCTTCAGTAAATATGGGCCATCCCTAGGGAGTGGTTAGAGCAGGCCATGGGCAAGACCCAGTGCTGTGCTGGCTTCGGGTCTGACCCAGTGTAGTCCTAGTGGTGGTGGCCACAGGGGTGCATGTGTCACACCACCCCAGCTCCAGGATGTTCGGAACAGAGAGGCTCCATTTGTTTAATAGAAAGTAAGAGAAGAGAACAAAAGCCTCTACTGAGTAATCCAGAAAATTCTCCTGGATATTGTCTGAGGCCATCAAGGTGGTACCTTTATGAAACTGCAAGAACCACAGCATTACTGGGCTTGGGGTGCCCCCTAAAGCAGATACAACTTAAATCACAACACCCAAGTCCTTTCAAATATCTAGAAAGCCTTCCCAAGAAGGGTGGGTACAGACAAGCCCAGACTGAGAAAACTACAATAAATATCTAACTCTTCAAAGCCTAGACACCGAAGAACATCAACACCATCCAGGAGAACATGGCCTCAGATGAACTAAATAAGGCACCAGGGAGCAATCCTGGAGAAACAGAGCTATATGACCCTTTAGACAGGTAATGCAAAATAGCTGTGTTGAGGAAACGCAAAGAAATTCAAGATAACACAGAAGAAATTCAGAATTTCATCAGATACACTTAATAAAGTGATGGAGATAATTTAAAAGAATCAAGCAGGAATTCTGGAGCTGAAAAATGCAATTGGCATACTGAAGAATTCATCAGTTTTGTTGTTTTTTTATTTTTTTGAGACAGACTCTTGCTCTGTCACCCAAGCAGTGGTGTGATCTTGGCTCACTGCATCCTCTGCCTCCCAGGTTCAAGCAATTATTTTGCCTCACCCTCCCAAGTAGATGGGACTACAGGTATGTGCCACCATACCCAGGCTGTATTTTGTATTTTTAGTAGAGACAGGGTTTGACCATGTTATCCAGGCTGAACTTGAACTCCTGACCTTAGGTGATCTGCCAGCCTCAGCCTCCAAACATGCTGGGATTACAGGTGTGGGCCACCGTGCACAACGCATCAGTCTTTTTTTTTTTTTTTCTGAAATGGAGTCTCACTCTGTGACCCAGGTTGGAGTGCAGTGGTGCAATCTCTGCAGCGATTCTCCCGCCTCAGCCTCCCGAGTAGCTGGGATTATAGGCGCCTGCACCATGCCCAGCTAATTTTTGTATTTATAGTAGAGATGGGGTTTCACCATGTCAGCCAGAATGGTCTCGAACTCTTGACCTCAGGTGATCTACCCACCTCGGCCTCCCAAAGTGTTGAGATTACAGGCGTGAGCCACCATGCCCAGCCCCAACATAAGTTTTTTAATAGAAGAATTGATCAAGTAGAAGGAAGAATTAGTGGGCTTGAAGGCAGGCTATTTAAAAATATGTGATCAAAGGAGACAAAATAAAAAAGAATTAAAAACAATGAAGCACACCTAACCTCAAAAGGGCAAATCTAATATTTATTGGCCTTAAAGAGAAGGTAGAGAAAGAGTTGGAGTAGAAAGTTTCTTCAAAGGCATAATAATAGAGAACTTCCCAAACTTAGATAATGATATCAATATCCAAGTATAAGAAGGTTATAGAACACAAAGCAGATTTAACCCAAAAAAGACTACCTCAAGAAATTTAATAACCAAACTCCCAAAAGTCAAGGACAAAGAAAGGATCCTGAAAGCAGTAAGAGAAAAGAAACAAATAGCACACAATGGAGCTCCAACACATCTAGCAGCAGATTTTGCAGTGGAAACCTTATAGGCCAGTTGAGAGTGGTAAGACATATTTAAAGTGCTGAAGGAAAAAACTTTTGTCCCAGAATAGTATATCTGGTGAAAATATCCTTCAAACATGATGGAGAAATAAAGACTTTCCCAGACAAACAAAAACTGAGGGATTTCATCAACACCAGACCTATCCTACAAGAAATGCTAAAAGGAGTGCTCCAATCAAAAAGAAAAGGATGGGCCGGGCGCAGTGGCTTAAGCCTGTAATCCCAGCACTTTGGGAGGCCGAGACGGGCGGATCACGAGGTCAGGAGATCGAGACTATCCTGGCTAACACGGTGAAACCCCGTCTCTACTAAAAAATACAAAAAACTAGCTGGGCGAGGTGGCGGGCGCCTGTAGTCCCAGCTACTCGGGAGGCTGAGGCAGGAGAATGGCGTAAACCCGTGAGGCGGAGCTTGCAGTGAGCTGAGATCCGGCCACTGCACTCCAGCCTGGGCGACAGAGCGAGACTCCGTCTCAAAAAAAAAAAAGAAAAGGATGTTAATCAGCAACAAGAAATTATCTGAATGTACAAAACTCACTGATAATAGTAAGTACACAGAAAAAGCTGGAATATTATAACACTGTAACTGTGGTATGTAAATTACTCTTCAGTAGAAAAACAAAATGATTAACCAACAAAAAATAATAACTACCACAACTTTTCAAGACATAGTCAATGCAATAAATTATAAATAGAAACAACAAAAAGTTAAAACGCTGGGGATGAAGTTAAGGCATAGTCTTTGTTAATTTTATTTTTGCTTCTGTGCTTATTTATGTAAACAGTTTTGTTATCAGTTTAAAATAATGGGCTATATTTTTTGCAAGCCTCATGGTAACCATAAACCAGTAAACACATAAAGGATACACAAAAAACAAAAAGTAAAAAACCAATTCATATCACCAGAGAAAATCACCTTCACTAAGAGGAAGACAAGAAGGAAAGAAAGAAGGAAGAAAAGACCACAAAACATCCAGAAGACAAATAACAAAATGGCAGGAGCACATCTTTACTTATCAATAATAACATTTAAGGTAAATGCACTAAACTCTCCAATCAAAATACATAGAGTGGGCCGGGTGTAGTAGCTCATACCTGTAATCCCAGCACTTTGGGAGGCCAAGGCGGGTGGATCACCTGAGGTCAGTCAGGAGTTTGAGACCAGCCTGGCCAACATAGCGAAACCCCGTCTCTACCAAAAATACAAAAATTAGTCAGACGTGGTGACACATGCCTGTAGTCCCAGCCACTCAGGAGGCTGAGCAGGAGAATTGCTTGAACCTGGGAGGCAGAGGTTGGGTAACAGAGTAAGACTCCATCTCAAAAAAAAAAAAAAAAAAAAGGAAAAAAAGACGTAGAGTGGCTGAATAGATAAAAAAGAAGACCCAATGATCTGTTGCCTACAAGAAACACACTTCACCTATAAAGATGGAAATAAGTGAATGGAAAACAATATTCCATGCTGATGAAAGCCCAAAAAAGAACAGGAGTATTTTCTCTTATATAAGACAAAATAAATTTCAAGATAAAAACTGTAAGAACAGACAAAGAAAGTCATTATATAATGATAAAGGGGTCAATTCAGCAACAGGATATAACAATTTTAAATATATGTGCACCCAACACTGGACCACTCAGATATATAGAGCAAATATTGTTAGAGCTAAAGAAGGAGAGAGGCTTCAATGCAACACTAGCTGGAGACCTCAACACCCGACTTTCAGCATTGGACAGGTCTTTCAGACAGACAGTCAACAAAGAAACATTGGACTTAATCTGCCCTATAGACCAAATGAACCTAAAAGATATTTACAGAACATTTCATCTAACAGCTGCAGAATACAAATTATTTTCCTCAGAATATGTATCATTCTCACAGATAGACCATATGTTAGGTCACAAAACAAGTCTTAAGACATTCCAAAAAAAACTGAAATAATATCAAGCATCTTCTCTGACCACAATTAAATAAAAGTAGAAATCAATAAGAAGAGAAACTTTGGAAATGATACATACACTTGGAAATTAAACAGTATGCTCCTGAATGACCAGTGGGTCATAAAGAAATTAAAAAGGAAACTGAAATTTTTCTTAAAACAAATGCTAATGGAAACACAATATACCAAAACCTATGCGATACAGCAAAAGCAGTACTAAGAGGGAAATTTGTAGTTATAAGTGCCTACATAAAAAAAAAGAAAGAAAAACTTCAAATAAACAACTTAACAATGCATCTTAAAAAATTAGAAGAGCAAGAACAAACCAAACCCAAAATCATTAGTAGAAAAAAATGAAATAATAAAGATTAGAGCAGAAATAAATAAAATCAAAATGGAGAAAACAATACAAAAGATCAATGAAACTATAAGTTGCTTCTTCGAAAAGTTAAACAAAATTAACTAGCCTTTAGCAGACTAAGAACAAAAAGGAGAAGATCTAAGTAAATAAAATCAGAGATGAAAAAGGAGACATTTCAACTGATACAACAGAAATTCAAATATCATTAGTGGCTACCATGAGCAACTATATGCCAATACATTGGAAAATTAGAAGAAATGGACAAATTCCTAGGTACATACAACCTATCAAGGTTGAATTATGAAGAAATCCAAAACCTGGACACACCACTAACAAGTAATGAGATTTAAGCCATAATTTAAAAGTCTCTAAGTAAAGAAAATCCCATGAGCCCATGGCTTCACTGCTGAATTCTACCAAACATTTAAAGAACTCATAGCAATCCTGTTCAAACTATTCTAAAAAATGGAGGAGGAGGGAATACTTCCAAACTCATTCTATGAAGTCAGTATCACCCTAATACAAAAACCAGAAAAAGACCCATTAAAAAAAGAAAACTATGGGCCAAATTTTCTGATGAATATTGATGCAAAAATCCCCAAAAAAATACTAGCAAACTGAATTCAACAATACCTTAAAAAGATAACTCACCGTGTCCAAGTGGGATTTATCCCTGGGATGCAAGGATGGTTCAACATAGGCAAATCAATGTGCTACATCATATCAACAGAATGAAGGACAAAAAGATGCTGGAAAAGCATTTGATAAAATTCAACATCCCTTCATGATAAAAACCCTAAAAAAAACTGCATATGGAAGGAACATACCTCAATTTAATAAAAGCCATATGTTACAGACCTGCAGCTAGTATATCATTCTGAATGGGGAAAAACTGAAAGTCTTTCCTCTGGAACATGAGAAGGATGCCCACCTTCACCACTATTATTCAACATAGTACCGGAAGTCCTAGCCAGAGCAATCAGAAAAAAGAAAGAAAGGGCACCCAAATTGGAAAGGAAGAAGTCAAATTATCCTTGTTTGCAGACAATATAATCTTGTATTTAGAAAAACCTGAAGACTCCATAAAAATACTATTAGAACTGATTGGCTGGGTGTGGTGTCTCATGCCTGTAATTCCTGCAATTTGGGAGGCCAAGGTGGGTGGATCACCTGAAGTCAGGAGTTTAAAATCAGGCTGGCCAACATGGTGAAACTCCATCTCTACTAAAAATACAAAAATTAACCAAGTGTAGTGGCATGCACCTGTAATACCAGGCTGAGGCATGACAGTCACTTGAACCTGGGTGGCGGAAGTTGCAGTGAGCCGAGATTGCACCATTGCACTCCAGCCTGGGCAAGAGAGTAAGACTCTCTCTCAAAAAAAAAAAAAAAGGCCAGGCCTGGTGGCTCACGCCTATAGTACCAATATTTTGGGAGACCAAGGCAGGTGGATCACTTGAGGTCAGGGGTTCGAGACCAGCCTGGCCAACATGGTGAAACCCATTTACACTAAAAATACAAAATTAGCTGGATGTGGTGGCCCATGCCTGTAGTCCCAGCTACTCAGGAGGCTGAGGCAGAAGAATCACTTGAACCCAGCATGTGCAGGCTGCAGTGAGCCGAGATCACGCCACTGCACTGCAGCAAGAGCGCAGCAGATGGATAGAGCAAGAGTCCATCTAGAAAAAAAGAAAAAAAAAAACTATTAGAACTGATAAATTCAGTAGAGTTGCAGGACGCAAAATCAGCATACAAAAATCAGTAGCATTCCTATATGCCAACAGTGAATGTGATAAAACCAACAAAAAAGTGATCCCATTTACAATAGCCACAAATAAAATTAAATACCTAGGAATTAACCAAAAAAGTGAAAGCTCTCTATAATGAAAATTAGAAAACACTGATGAAAGAAATTGAGAGGACACCAAAAGGTGAAAAGATATTCCATATTCATGGATTGGAAGAATGAATATTGTTAAAATGTCCATACTATCCAAAGCAATCTACAGATTCAATTAAATCCCTATCAAAATACCAATGACATTCTTCACAGAAATAGAAAAAACAATTCAAATATTTATATGGAACCACAACAAAACCAAAATATCCAAAGCTGTTCTAAGCAAAAAGGACAAAACTGAAGGAATCACATTACCTGACTTCAAATTTTTTTTTTTTTTTTTTTTTTTTTTTTTTTTTTTTTTTTTTTTTTTGAGGCGGAGTCTCGCTCTGTCGCCCGGACTGGAGTGCAGTGGCCGGATCTCAGCTCACTGCAAGCTCCGCCTCCCGGGTTTACGCCATTCTCCTGCCTCAGCCTCCCGAGTAGCTGGGACTACAGGCGCCCGCCACCTCGCCCGGCTAGTTTTTGTATTTTTTAGTAGAGACGGGGTTTCACCGTGTTAGCCAGGATGGTCTCAATCTCCTGACCTCGTGATCCGCCCGTCTCGGCCTCCCAAAGTGCTGGGATTACAGGCTTGAGCCACCGCGCCCGGCCACCTGACTTCAAATTATTTGACAGAGCTATAGTAACAAAAACAGCATGGTACTGGCATAAAAACAAACACATGGACCAACAGAACAGAATGGAGAATCCAGATATAAATTCACACTACTATAGTGAATTTATTTTTGACAAGGTTTCAAGAACATACACTGGGAAAAAAGACAATCTGTTCAACACATGATGCTGGGAAAACTCGATATCCATATGCAAAAGAATGAAACGGGACCTTTTTCTCTCACCATATACAAAAATCAACTTAAAATTGATTACAGACTCCAATCTAAGACCTCAAACTATGAAACTACTATCAAAACACATCAGGGAAACTCTCCAGGACATTGGTCTGGGCCAAAATTTCTTGAATAATACCCTATAAGCACAGGCAACTAAAGCAAAAATGGATAAATGGGATCACATCCAGTTAAAAACCTTCTGCACAGCAAAGGAAATGATGAACTAAGTGAAGAGACAATCCATAGAATGGGAGAAAATATTTGCAAACTACTCATGTGACAAGGGATTAATAACCAGAACATATAAGAAGCACAAACAACTCTACAGGAAAAAGTCTAATAATCTGATTTAAAATGGACAAAAGATTTGAATAGTCATTTCTCAAAAGAAGACATACAAATGGGAAATGGGCATATGAAAAAGTATTCAACATCACTGATCATCAGAGAAATGCAAATCAAAGCTACAATGAGATATCATCTCACCCCATTTAAAACGGCTTATATCCAAAAAACAGGCAATAACAAATGCTGTGAGGCTATAGAGAAAAGGGAACTCCCATACATTGTTGGTGGGAATAATTAATACAACCACTGTGGAGAACAGTTTGGAGGTTCCTCAAAAAACTAAAACAGTTACCATATGATCCAGTAATCCCACTGCTGGGTGTACACTCCAAAAAAAGGAAATCAGTATATCAAAGAGATGCATACACTCCCATGTTTTGCTGCAGCACTATTAACAATAGCCATAATCTGGAAACACCTTAAGAGTCTATCAACAGACGAATGGATAAAGAAAATACGGTACATATACACAATGGAGTGCTATTCAGAGATAAAAAAAAAAAAAAAAAAAAAAAAAAAAAAAAAAAACGCTAAAAATAAAAAAAAGAGGGCTATTAAAAAAAAAAAAAAAAAAAAAAAAAAAAAAAAAAAGAATGAGATCCTATCATTTGCAGCAACATGGATGGAACTGGAGGTCACCATGCTAAGTGAAATAAGCCAGGCACAAAAATACAAACATTGCATGTTCTCACTTATTTGTGGGATCTAAAAATCAAAACAATTGAACTCATGGAGATAGAGAGCAGAAGGAGGTTTACAGAGGCTGGGAAGAGTAGTGGAAGCATGAGAGGGTTGGTTAATGAGTACAAAAAAAAGAGAAAAAGAAAGAAAGAAAGAATGAAAAAGTATTTGGTAGCACAATACGGTGTCTGTAGTCAATAATAATTTAATTGTACATTTTGAAATAAAGAGTATAGGCCGAGCACGGTGGCTTACGCCTGTAATCCCAGCATTTTGGGAGGCCGAGGCGGAGGAATCACCTGAGGTCAGACGTTCAAGACGAGCCTGACCAACGTAGTAAAACCTTGTCTCTACTAAAAACACAAAAATTAGCTGGGCGTGGTACGCATGCCTGTAATCCCAGCTACTCGGGAGGCTGAGGGAGGAGAATCCCTTGAACTCCAGAGGCAGAGGATGCAGTGAGCAGAGATCGTGCCATTGCACTCCAGCTTGGGCAACAGAGCAAGACTTCGTCTCAAAAATAATAATAATAAAATAAAGTAAAATACAGAGTATAATTGGATTATTTGTAACTCAAATGATAAATGCTTGAGGGAATGGATACCCCATTTTACATGATGTGATTATTAAGCATTTCATGCCTGTATCAAAATATCTCATGTACCCCATAAATATATGTACCTCCTATGTACCACAAAAATTAAAATTCAAAATTAAAAAATATTATCTTTTCCTCATTTTCTTTTTTTCTACTTCTGAAACTTACACATTGATTTTCTAATTCTATTTATGTTATCTTAATTATTCTTTCATGTTTTTCATATCTTTATCCCTTTGCTGCATTCTATCTGATTTCCTTAGACTTCCCAATACAGAAACTCTTTAGACACGTGCAATCTAGTATTTTTCCTTTTCTTTTTTTTTTGAGACGGAGTCTCGCTCGGTCGCCCAGGCTTGAGTGCAGTGGCCGGATCTCGGCTCACTGCAAGCTCCGCCTCCCGGGTTTACGCCATTCTCCTGCCTCAGCCTCTCAAGTAGCTGGGACTACAGGCGCCGGCCACCTCGCCCGCCTAGTTTTTTGTATTTTTTAGTAGAGACGGGGTTTCACCGTGTTAGCCAGGAGGTTCTCGATCTCCTGACCTCGTGATCCACCCGTCTTGGCTCCCAACGTGCTGGGACTACAGGCTTGAGCCACCGCGCCCGGCCAGTATTTTTCCTTTTCATTGAGATTTAAATTTCATTGATGCTATTTTGGTAGAAGTTCTAGATGAGAGAGTTCTAGTAAAAGTTCCCATTCTTTTTTTTTTTTTTTTTTTTTTTTTTTTGAGACGGAGTGTTGCTCTGTTGCCAGGCTGGAGTGCAGTGGCTCTCAGCTCACTGCAACCTCTACCTCCCGGGTTCAAGCGATTCTCCTGCCTCAGCCTCCTGAGTAGCTGGGACTACAGGTATACACCAAAATGCATGGCTAATTTTTGGCATTAATATTTTTGTTAGAGATGGGGTTTCACCATGTTGGACAGGCTGGTCTAGAACTCCTGACCACAAGTGATCCACCTGCCTTGGCCTTCCAAAGTCCCGGGATTACAGGTATGAATCCTAGCTGGCCGTCATTGTGAATTTTAATTACATCTTAACTAAATAATGCTACCTTTATAATTTAAAAAATATTGGTAGATTCCAACCTCTCCAATACCATTGCAGAAAATTACTATTTGTAAAATTTAAAATTCCAGCTCTTATCTAACCTATATCTCTGAGATACCACCTTCTTTAGGCCCACATTGTATATCACATCACATAAACATATCCTCCAAATTTGGCAAAATTCCATCTGAGTCATTCTTTAATGATATGAAAATAGTAACGTAGAAACCATTTTATTTATATAAGTTTAATATATTTGTAAATACACATATATAAAGAATGTATTAAAGCTTCTTTTAAAATGGCTTATATACTAAATATATACTAAATAGGCATGTCTCTGTTGGAATCCAGACACATCAATTATTATAAACCAATGGTAAAGGAGGAAAAAATAGGTCAAAAATTGAGGCCTTCTGAATGGGCTCTTAAATATTGGTACCCATCCCCTGCCTTGCTCCAACAATTGGCCAGTTTAAAAGCAGCTGAATTTGTGAATTTGTGAAGACTGTATGAGTTATCATCTAGAAGTCATATGAGATGCTCTGGATGCAACTCCTGCAAAAACAAGACAACATAAAACAAAGACATATCACAAAATGAAAACAACGTTATCACCTATTCTCATCTTCTCCTTCATCCTGCAATCGTGTACTGTTTTGCCTCCTAAAAAATCCTCCTTAACATCCTACCCTATAAATAATTGAATGGGAAGGTCTTATAGCCTATGATATTGACAACAATGACAGCAACAAAGGAATATACTGCTGACTTGTGGTGTCTGCTTTTTTACGGTGTTTTTTTCTTTTTTTTTTTTTTTTTCCACTTCATCCACCCCTACCCCAGCTTCCGGGGCTGAAGTAGGGGGCGGCTCTCCAGTTTGCAATTCTTTATTAGAACTCAAGTTTGTGTTTGCAACCATTCAACAGAAGGGGTAAAACAAAAAATCCACATCATCCTCCCGCCAACTGCAGCTTCTGGGCGAAGTACGGGCTTTCACTTTAACCCCTGACTGGCTCTGGCTCCAGGGCCCTAGATGCCTTCATAATCTGGTAACTGGGGCCCGGGCATCCTCGCGAAACCGCTGGGTTACTGCCTTGCTGGCAGCTTCGGGGGATCGCTGGGTCCCCGACTGGTTGGCAGCCTCCAGAGACTGCTGGATCCCGGTCTCCTGCACCTCCACCGGAGAACCCTGTGTCCCGACCTCCCGGACCTCCACCAAACGCTGGGTCCCGGCCTCCTGGACCTCCACCGAACGCTGAGTCCCGGCCTCCCGGACTTCTGTTGAAGACTGCTGAGTCTGGGCCTTCTTAGTGGCGACATCCTGGGCGAGGGCCTTTCCTGAGCCTTTCGCCTGGAGCTGGCGGTGATAGTCAGCCAAGTTCATGATCATCTTGATTGTGTCCTCCTGGTAAGAAGGCCTCCCAAATACCAAGATCTCAGCCTCGCCGTTAGGGTCCAACCGATTCACATGAATCAAGATTTGGGACATACCCTGGACGTGCGGGATGCGTTCTCGGCCCCTGCCGAAGATCTTTTCCACCAGCCAAACCTCAAGGCGAACTACCTTCGGATTCTTCAGGAACTCAGAGTGAAACCAGGAGAACCGCTTAGGAAGGTGACCAAGCACCTCGACTGGCATTGTTTTTGGCTGCATCAGTTGCACGAGCGTCGGAAACCGCCTGGGAGTGTCCATGCTGAGGCGGGTCCTGCAGGAGACACCACCACCACAGCAAACCCAAAGGCCAAGCTGGAGGTAGGTGACTAGCTCTTTTTTTTTTCTTTTTCCTTTTTAATTTTAAGATGAAGTCTCACTCTGTCACCCAGGCTGGAATGTAATGCAATGGGGTGATCTCGGCTCACTGCAACCTCCGCCTCCCAGGTTCAAGTGATCCTCCTGCCTCAGCCTCCCAAGTAGCTGGGACTATAGGCACATGCCACCACACCCAGGTAATTTTTGTATTTTTAGTAGAGACAGGGTTTCACCATATTGGCCAGGCTGGTCTCGAACTCCTGACCTTGTAATCCACCCGCCTCGGCCTCCCAAAGTGCTGGGATTACAGGCATGAGCCACTGCACCTGGCCACCTTCTTCTTCCCTTTTTTTTTTTTTTTTTTTTTTTTGGCTTCCAGAGAAGAAAATTTCTCAAACCCATGATCCCATAATTATTCTGTTTAGTGAATTTGAATTCCTCGATTTACAATTTATACTCTTAAGGCTAGTATCCTCATAAGATCATGTGCTTAGTGGATTGAAGCCCTGTCTCTCTTGCTTACTGAGTGATCTAGGGAAAATGTATTAACTTCTTCAAGTCTCAGTTTCTACATGTATAAAATGGAAATAAATACTTATGCCATGAGGTTTTTTTTTTTTTTTTTTTTTTTTTTTTTTGTTTGAGACAGAGTCTTGTTCTGTCGCCCAGGCAGGAGCACAGTGGCATGATCTGTGCTCACTGCAACCTTTGCTTCCCAGGTGTAAGCTATTCTCCTGCTAGCCTCCTGACTAGCTGCAATTCCATGCCTGGCTAATTTTTGTATTTTTAGCATAGACAGCATTTCACCATGTTGGCCAGGCTGGGCTTGAACTCCTGACCTCAGGTGATCCACCCACCTCAGCCTCCCAAAGTGCTGGGATTACAGGCATGTGCCACTACACCCAGCTAATTTTTGTATTTTTAGTAGAGACGGAGTTTTACTATGTTGGCCAGGCTGGTCTCATACTCCCAACCTCAGGTGATCCACCCACCTCAGCCTCCCAAGGTGCTGGGATTACCAGTGTGAGCCACCACGCCCGGCCTGAAGGAATAAAATTTTCTGTAGTACCTGAATGGATAAAGGGAGAATATGTAAACACAAAGTAATTGTTTCAAATAACAGGAAGATACACTTACATAAAATAGAACATGCACTGGTTCATAGTCAAGAGTGCTTCCTAATGTCCTGGTTCTTCCAATGACGAAGCTTCATTCTGGTCACTCAGTGTAATAGTAACCATGAAGCTAATGCCACTGTCACAGAAATCCAAATGGTGTTTCCCAATCTGCCTGATAAGATCCACCTAGATACTTGTTGAACATACAGATTCCCACATGCTCTCTAGGAATTCCGATTCAGTTAGGTCTAGGGTGAGCCCTGGAATTTGTATGTTTAACAAAAATTCCAGGTGGTTCCCATTTCAGACAGATTTAGGAAACACTGATTAATTGCTTGGCATTGGGAAGTGACTCATCTGCAATTAAAAAATAATGCCTCTATTTATAGAGCAATGCCAAGTTATTTTAAAGCTATTGAATAATTATAGCATATACACTGCTCTAAAGATTGTATTTGCTGTTATTTCAGCCAAAGAAATTGTTCATTTTAAAATATATTTATGCAATTTTTTAAAAGTTCTTAAAAATGTCATCAGTTCTCACATTTGCATTTGCTATGCTTTTAGGTTTTGGAGGAGAATAAGCCATAATTGATTCAATTATGTAAGTTGCACAGTTACATAATTACTGGTTAGGGGGGCAGCTTTGTCAGGTGTTCAAATATTGAGGTGGAATTTTGGTTATGCAGGTTTTTTCCTGACCCCTCAATTCATATCGATATCCAAAAATAGACAGTAGATGGCAAAGATTACACTTCTGCATAGAAGAAATTAAATTGTCCAGAGCTACTGAGTGTTACTTAGACCATTTTGATTTTATCAGATTAATTTTACTAACAAATGTTTACCGCATTCTGTCATTCTAGTTGCAATCAGTTTCCATACACAATTAAGATCAAAGAAAAGTTCACTGATGGAAGGAAGTGGGAGAGGGTTGGGCAACTAATTAGTAGAACTAAAAGGTCTCTCTCAAAGGATCAAGTCCTTTGCCTGCACTAAAATTACTAGTCAGAAATATCTGCAGAGCTCATCCTCTCTCAAGAGAGTGAACTCCACTAACCTCATGCATCTATCTATACAGTACTTGAAAAGTGCTGACAACAGGGGCCAGACAGGCCTGTCTTAGCTCCAATTCTCATTGCCTCTTTGCTTTGTTCTGTTGAGTTTAGGTTAGGAGGTCTTTATTAAGACTCTTTTTTTTTTTTTTTTTGAGACAGAGTCTCAGGCTGGAATACAGTGGCACAATCTCGGCTCACTGCAACCTCTGCCTCCTGAGATCAAGTGATCATCCTACCTCAGCCTCCTTAGTATCTGGGATTACAGGTGTGCGCCACCACGCCTGGCTAATTTTTGTATTTTTAGTAGAGATGGGGTTTCACCATGTTGGCCAGGCTGGTCTTGAACTCCTGACCTCAGGTGATCCACCCATCTCGGCCTCCTGAAGTGCTGGGATTACAGGTGTGGGCTACCGCGCCTGGCCTGTTAAGACTCTTAAAGAAACCATTCAAAATACTGAATTGAAATCCATGAGAAAGAAGCAAGCCCCCAAAGCAAAAAGAAAAATTATATATAATTATTTGTGTATATATATAAATTTTTTCTTAAATCTCTATTGCACTGGTAATGATTAAAAGTAGTTCAGGCTAGATGTGGTGGCTTACACCTGTAATCCCAGCACTTTGGGAGGTTGAGGCAGGAGGATCAAATTTTTTTTTTTTTTTTTTTTGACACAGAGTCTCACTCTGTTGCCCAGGCTGGAGTGCAGTGGCGTGATCTCAGCTCACTGCAAGCTCCCCTCTCCGGTTCAAGCCATTCTCTTGCCTCAGCCTCCGGTGTAGCTGGGACTACAGGCACCCGCCACCATGCCCGGCTAATTTTTTGCATCTTCAGTGGAGACGGGGTTTCACCATGTTAGCCAGGATGGTCTTGATCTCCTGACCTCATGATCTGCCCACCTCAGCCTCCCAAAGTGTTGGGATTACAGGCGTGAGCCACCGCACCCCGTCAGAAGGATCAAATTTTTTAATTAGCCAGGGCTGGGCACAGTGGCTCATGCTTGTAGTTCCCAGCACTTTGAGAGGATGAGGCAGGAGGATGCCTTGAGCCCATAAGTTCAAGACCAGACTGGGCAACAGGGGAAGACCCAGTCTCTATAAAAATAAAATTAAAAAATAAAATTAGCTGGGCGTGGTGGCACACAACTGTGGTCTCAGCTACTTAGCACTGTTTATTGGAAAGACATCCCAAAATTAAATTGACAGCTAACAGAGTTTTGTTTTGTTTTGCTTTGGTTTTTGAGATAGGGTCCCGCTCTGTTTCACAGGCTGGAGTGCAGTGGCACAGTCTTGGCTCACTGCAGCCTCAACATGACAGGCTCAAGCGATCTTCCCATCTTGTCTTTCCCAGTATCTGGGACTATAGGCACAAGCCACCATGCCTGGCTAACTTTAAAAAAACTTCTTTTGAGGGCCAGGCGCGGTGGCTCAAGCCTGTAATCCCAGCACTTTGGGAGGCCGAGGCGGGCGGATCACGAGGTCAGGAGATCGAGACCATCCTGGCTAACCCGGTGAAACTCCGTCTCTACTAAAAAAAATACAAAAAACTAGCCGGGCGAGGTGGCGGGCCTGTAGTCCCAGCTACTCGGGAGGCTGAGGCAGGAGAATGGCGTGAACCCGGGAGGCGGAGCTTGCAGTGAGCTGAGATCCGGCCACTGCACTCCAGCCTGGGCGACAGAGATACTCCGTCTCAAAAAAAAAACTTCTTTTGTAGAGATGAGGTCTCACTATGTTGCTCAGGCTGGTCTGAAACTCCTAGGCTCAAGCAATCCTCCTGCCTCAGCCTTTCAAAGTGCTAGGATTACAGGCGAGAGCCACGTGTCCAGCCCTAGAATTTTAACAAAGTATCAGAAAGACCCCAAGTAGTGGCCTATGATTGCGTAGGTCCTAAAGAAAACACCAGACCAAGGTTAATAATGATAATAACAAATAATTTACCTTGAGTGCTAACTGTGGGCAAGTCAGGAAATGAAGTGGTTTATATATGATATATTTAATACTTACTACCTCCATATCAGTTAGGTATTATTCTTACTGCTATCTTGCAGATGAGGAAACTGAAGCATAATGTTGAAATCTGCCTTCACGAAGAATGTCCACTGAGAGCCCAGTGTTTCTGGTGCCTCTGGAATGACTGGCTGGTATATTAGAAAGAAGTGATTGTTTCTTACCTTTCATCATTACCCCTGTCTTTGGCTGACCATCAGTTGCTAAGTCAGCGAAATGGACATTACCACACCAAAGGAGTTAGGACATTACCACACTCAGGCCAGAGAAGCATATTTTACATTCCCAGGCCTCTTGCTCTCCAAGTGTAGGCATGCTCCCTGGTTCCATTTCAGCCCTCCACTTTCTCCCTACACCACTCCCTGCTTCTGCTTGCAAGCCAGACCCTGGGACTGCTTCTATCTCAGTAGGAAATACTCAGGGAACTTTTGGATAAGACAGAATTACCACCAGAATCAGGATCTCTTTCTTTCTAGTCATGTTTTTTTGTCTGTAATTCTTGACTGTCCTTGATTCCTGTGGGCTTCTGCTCAATCTCAATCACTGCTTTGCCCCAGCTTGTGGAATTCTTCTGTTTTCTCACTGGGACTGTTTACGTGTCTAGCTCTAGTTTCCTATGATCACGACTTCCTAGGAAATCCCAGATCCATCTGCTCCTCAAACCAGCATATTTTTATTTCCTACTTCTGCCTTGGCACCCTTCATCCTGGTCTGTCACCCTGTGTACTTGACCTATTGCCACTTATGGTCCTGGCATCAACAGCCCCCTCATGACTTTCCCCAATACGGCAAATGGTATCATTCTCCTCCCATTTACCGAAGCTCACACCTTGGAATTCTGCTTGACTCTCTTTTCTAAGCCTCTTAGCTTTTCTTCCTTGTTTTCACATGTTCTAGACCATCTTACCTTGATCTGGATTATAGATACAGCTTCCTGCTTTTGTTACCAGAAAGGGTTCCCAAAGCAGCCCCCAGGAGAGGGTTCTTAGGTCTCATGCAAGAGAGAATTCAAGGCAAATCCATAAAGTGAAAGCAAGTTTGTTAAGAAAGTAAAGAAACAAAAGAATGTCTACTCCATAGGCTGAGCAGTGGCATGGGCTGCTCAGCTGCTTATACTTATTATTACTTCTTTATTGTATACTAAACAAGAGGTGGATTATTCATGAATTTTCTGGAAAAGGGGTGGGCAATTCCCAGAACTGAGGGTTTTTCCCCTTTTTAGACCATGTAGGATAACTTCCTGATATTGCTATGGCGTTTGTAAACTGTCATGGCACTGGTGGGTGTGTCTTTTAGCATGCTAATATATGCTATATTATAATTAGCACACAATGAGCAGTGAGAACCACCAGAGGTCACTTGCATCACCATCTTGGTTTTGGTGGGATTTGGTCGACTTCTTTACTGCATGCTGTTTTATCAGCAAGGTCTTTGTGACCTGTATCTAAATCTCATCCTGGGACTAAGAATTCCTACCCTCCTGGGAATGCAGCCAAGTGTGTCCCAGCCTTATTTTACCCAGCCCCTATTCAAGATGGAGTTGCTGTGGTTCTAATGTCCCTGACACTTTGAATCTCTTCTCACTCCAGAACACCCCAATTGGAGGCTCTAGGATAAGAAATCTCAGTTCACACTGTCATTATGCCAGTCGCTTTCTTAAGCTCCTGTTGAATCAGAGCTAAACTCTTCAGGATTCAAGGCAATATGTTAACTGGTTTCCCTTTTCCTCAACCTTAGCTAACTCTTCTTCCCAGGTGTAGCTGTCTCCTGGCGATCTCTTGGCAAGTCTCCAGGCTCCCGTTCATCTTGGAGCTCAAACTTAACTGTTCAACAAAGTCTTTCTTGATAAGACTCCTCTCTTCCTACCACTTCATACATCCCCTAATTTCCAGCAAAGAAACCCATTATTTTGCATTACCTTGAACATGTTTATGTTATCTAGATGTCATAAACACACACACACACACACACACACACATATTTTAAATCTTTCAGACTAGTTTATAAGTTCTAGCTGTAGAATAATGTGCTTTACAGTGTGGTTCACATCCATCTGCATTTGAATCATCTAAAGTACTTTATGAGAATGCAGATTATTAGCCTCGCCCTCAGCATTTATATGGTAAGCCCAAGAAGTATGCCTTTTTTTGAGATGGAGTCTTGCTCTGTTGCCCAGGCTGGAGTGCTGTGGTGCAATGTTGGCTCACTGCAACCTCTGCCTCCCAGGTTCAAGTGATTCTCCTGCCTCAGCCTCTCGAGTAGCTGGGATTACAGATGTGAGTCACCACACCTGGCTGATTTTTGTATTTTCAGTAGAGATAGGGTTTCACCGTTTTGGCCAAGCTGGTCTCAAATTCCTGACCTCAGGTGATCTCTGAGATCATGTTGGCCTCATCTTGGCCTCCCAAAGTGCTGGAATTACAGGGATTAGCCAACACCCGGCCAGAAGTATGCATTTTTTAAAAGTTACCTAGGTAGTTCTTGTGCATGCAGAGTTTGGGACCCGTTGTCCTGGAAGAATGGGTACTAGAATGGTAGTGTTGTGGGTTTTTTTTTAACACTCCAGATACTTTCAGTTCTATGCTTGGCACATGGAAGATTCTCACTAATTGCTTGTTGGATTAAGGAATGAATAGATCTAACTTTGGAAGGAAATCCAGTCACGGGAAATCTTTCCTACTATGTAGAAATATTTGCAATTTTCACTAAACGTGCCCCTAATACCAACTTCAATTACTATAATCCACATACCTTCATGAGTTAAACTGCATAAATCTCCTTTGTATTTTCCTTCTTCCTACAATAATATAATTTTAATTTACTTTGGTTGTGATGAACTATCATATCACATTGGTTCAAAACTCTCAAGGTGTTTGTTCTTTAATGCATTTTAGACCTCTTCTTGGGTGGAAGCTAGAAAAATTTTCTCAAGTTATACCTGGAAAGAAATACTGAAATGATTTTATAAGCCAAGTAAATATTGTTATAGGGACACCTAAAGAGATTTAGTGTTCTAACGTATTGTTAATTCAACAAATATTTACTGTAAACATTCAGGTTATTATTGCCAGCAGTACAAAGAACATGCCAGTAATTCTCTGTTTCTCCCTGGGAATATTAATATCTTGACTTCTTTATTCACTTAGGTTTGGAGGGGCTTTTTGCTCCCTAGCCTTGACCCATTTAAGGGTGGTCAAATCCAGGTAGACACTTTTGATTGCTGACTTTCTTCCCCCCCCGCCCCCCGCTTTGAGACTGAGTCTCACTCTGTCACCCAGGCTGGAGTGCAACGGCATGATCTTGGCTCACTGCAACCTCCCCCTCTGGGTTCAAGCAATTCTTCTGCCTCAGCCTCCCAAGTAGCTGGGATTACAGGCACCCGCCATCTTGCCCAGCTAGTTTTTGTATTTTTAATAAAGATGGGATTTCACCATGTTGGCCAGGCTGGTCTCGAACTCCTGACCTCAAGTGATCCGCCCACCTCGGCCTCCCAACATGCTGGCATTACAGTCATGAGCCACTGTGCCCAGCCTGATTGCTGACTTTAGAAGACCTCTAATTCACAGAGCTTCTATCAGTGTAACTCACTAACACTTAAGCTTCACTCCAATTTATGTCTTTCTGACAGATGTTACCTTGATCTCTTTGCTAACCTTACTTTGACTTTGAGCATGTGAAAAGGGCAATAGAACAAAGGTGATATGACTGTGAGCTTTAAATATAGTACATTATTGCTTTTAATTTCTACACTGACTTTATGAGGCAGACAATTTTTCTCCCCATATTATAGAAGAGATATTCGAGGCCAATAATAGTGGAATAATTTCACCAAGTCATACATCCAAGAAGAAGTGGCAGAATCAGGACTCAATTTCCCATTTCTTTGGCCCCTAGACTCATCTGCTTTGTACTGCACTATGTTGCTTCATCACTATATTTTGCCATCTATTGAATACTTTTCCACCCTTTCCCTGGGATGTGGGTCTTGCCCTTGGCCATGTGTTGATCTCCCTATTCGGAACTGGTCTCACTGGGAGGTTTCTAGCAATCAGAATCTCTGTTTGTGTCACTCAGCAACCCTCCCTTCCAGCCCCTGCCAACTACCCTTTCCTAGTCAGTCTTACCCAAGCTTAGGCACCAGAACACCACTTGCAGAACCAAAGCAACAATATGATCTTCTTTGATGACTTCCACATGTCTTATTGTGGAAATGACAGGGGTATTTGTTGAAAACAATGTGGCTGCATTTAACATAAAACCCAACTACAGTGGCTTAAACAAAATGGGGTTTATTTTTCTCATATAGCGAGATGTCTAGAGGTAGATATTTGCTAACGACACTGCAGTGATTTTACAGCTAATGTCTCTGCAATTCTCCTAGTCTTTTCCTCCCTCATAATGGCAAGACAGCTGCTGTATCTCTAGCGATTGTATCCACATTCAAGACCAAATTAAAGAGGGAGGCCAAGTGCTAGTTGTATTCCTTCCTGTTTATCAAGAGAGTGAAATATTTCCCAGAACATATCCACGTACACATACCCAGTGGACTTTATTTAAGACCTTGTTGAATAGACTGGGTCACAAGGCCCACACTCAGTCATTAAAAATGCAGAGAAAGCATGTGAAAATCAATTAATGTAATCCATCGTATCAACAGGCTAAAGAAGAAAAATCACAATGATGTAAAACATTTGACAAAATCTAACACCCACTCATGATAAAAACTCTCAGCAAACTAAGAATCAAGGAAAGCTTCCCAACTGGACAAATAACATTAACCCTACAGCTAACATAACCCTACAGCTACAAATAACCCTACAGCTAACATCATTCGTAATAATGAGATATTAGAAGGTTTCCTGATAAGATCAGGAACAAGACAAAAATATATGTTTCACCACTCCTTTTCAACACTGGAAGTCCTACCTAATGCAGTAAGACAAGAAGGAGCAATAAAAGATATACATATTGGGAAAAAAATAACGCTGTCTTTGTTTGCAAATGATATAATCATCTATGTGGAAAATCTGAGAGAATTGACAAAAATACTCCTGGAACTAATAAGCAATTATATCAAGGTTACAAGATACAAAGTTTATATGCAAAAGTCAATTGTTTTCCTATACATGAAATGAATATAGGAGATGAACAAGTAACTCAATAGTAATGAACAAGTAGAATTTGAAGTTAAAAACACAATATCATTTACATTAGCAACACAAAAAATGAAGTACTTCGGTATAAATCTAACAAAATGCACACAGTATTACGAGGAAAATTATAAAACTCTGATGAAAGAGATCAAAGAAGATCTAAATAGAGAGATATTCCATTTTCATGGATAAAAGGACTCCAGAGATGTCAGTTCTTTCCAACTTGATTTATAGGTACCATGCATGCCTAATCAAAATCCCAACAAATTATTTTATGACTATTGATAAACTGATTGTAAAGTTCATACAGAGAGGCAAAAGACCCAGAATAGCCAACACAATATTAAAGGAGAAGAACAGTCAGTGGATTGACATTAACCAATTTCAATACTTACTATACAGCTATCACAATCAAGACAGCGTGATATTAGTGAAAGAATAGACAAACAGATCATGGAACAGAATTGAGACCCTGTAAATAGCCCCATGTAAATATAGTCAACTGATTTTTGACAAAGAAGGAAAGGCAATACAATAAAGAGCAGATAGTCTTTTCAACAAATGGTGCTGGAACAACTGGACATCTATATGAAACAGATAAATAAATATAGACACAGACCTTATACCCTTTACAATAGTTAACTCAAAATTGCCCACATACCTAGATGTGAAACAAAAAAGTATCAAGCTCCTAGAAGATAACACAAGAAAAAATATAGATGACCTTAGGTATGGTGGTGATTTTTTAGAAGCAACACTAATGACATGATCCATGAAAGAAATAATTGATAAGCTGAACTTCATTCAAATTAAAAACTGCTTTGTCAAAGCAAAGAGAATGAGAAGAGAAGCCATAGGCTGGGAGAAAATATTTGCAAAAGATGTATCTGATAAAGGAGGAACATAACTTGTATATGTTATCCAAGATATACAAAAAACCTGTAAAACTCAACAATAAGAAAATGAACAACTTGATTTTTAAACTGGGAAAAGACTTGAATAGACACCTCACGAAAGAAGGTATACAGATGGCAAGTAAGCATATGAAAAGATAAACGTCATATATCATTAGGGATATGCCAATTAGAACAATAAGATGTCCCTACCCTTCTATTTAAACAATCAAAACCCAAAACACTAACAATACCAAATGCCAGCAAGGATATGGAACAACAGGAACTCTCATTCACAGCTGATGGGAATGCAAAATGGTACAGTCACTTTGGAAGACAGTTTGGCAATTTCTTAAAAGCTGAGTCATCCAATTCAGCGACCACACTCCTTGGCATTTATTCAAATAAACTGAAATCTTTTGTCTACACAAACACCTGCATGCAAATGTGTATAGCAGCTTTATTCATAATTGCCAAAACTTGGAAGCAATTAAGATGTCCTTTAGTAGGTAAATGGATAAATAAATAAACTGTGGTACATCCAGACAATGGAATATTTATTATTCAGTGCCACACTAAATGAACTATTAAGTCATGAAAAGACATGGGAAAAACTTAAACACATATTACTAAGTGAAAGAAACCATTCTAAAAAGTCCACATCCTGTCTGTTACCAACTATATAACATTCTGGAAAAGGCAGAATCATGGAAATAGTAAAAAGATTAGTGATTGTCAGGGGTTATGAGGATGGAGGGTTAAATAAGCAGGACACAGAATTTTCAGGACAGTGAAATACTCTATATGATGCTGCAATGGTGGATACAAGACATTGTACATTTATCAAAACCTATAGAATTTATAACTGCAAGAGTGAACACTAATGTAAGCTATGGACTGTGGGTGATAAGGATGGGTCAGTATCGGTTCATCAATTGGAACAAATGCACCACTGTGGTGTGGGATGTGGTATGGTTGGGGAGAAGGAGTGTATAGGAATGCTCTCTACCTTTGCTCAGTTGTGCTGTGAACCTAAAACTGCTCTGAAAAGTAAAATCTATCTTTTAAAAGGCTGAGAAAGGATGATCGTGATTGACATTGACCAGTCATCATTATTTGGCCTAGCTTTGGGATCACTGAAGCCCTGAACTAAATTGGAATTTTGTTAGCAAGGAAGAAGAGGCATTTCCTCCTTGTTGTTATTTTCTAACTAAGACTTTTTTGGGATATAAATATGCTTCCTGACAATGCTATTGTAATCCCTGTTGTTTCACTGGATATTTTAGAGGCAACTAACAGCCTGTATCTGCTGTACAAATGCTTCCTAATGACTTCCAATTCTTAGTACCGAATGGAGAGCCAAGGGGTGCTATCCTGGCCTACCTGCCACCTGTTCTGACCCAGCCTCTCTCTGCTTCATTTTTGTGGACAGTCAGGGTATCAAGTACAGTCTGTAGTTGTGGGACCTCAGCCATAGGTGAGAGTAGGAGGGGTGGAGATTGAAAGGCCTTGATTTTAATAGCACTGGCACATAAAAACCTGTTTTTTTTTTTTTTTTTTTTTTTTGAGACGGAGTCTCACTCTGTCGCCCAGGCTGGAGTGCAGTGGCCGGATCTCAGCTCACTGCAAGCTCCACCTCCCGGGTTTACGCCATTCTCCTGCCTCAGCCTCCCGAGTAGCTGGGACTACAGGCGCCCGCCACCTCGCCCGGCTAGTTTTTTGTATTTTTTTTAGTAGAGACGGGGTTTCACCATGTTAGCCAGGATGGTCTCGATCTCCTGACCTCGTGATCCGCCCGCCTCGGCCTCCCAAAGTGCTGGGATTACAGGCTTGAGCCACCGCGCCCGGCCTTATAAAAACCTGTTTTTATCTTTGTTGAATGAAATCTTACAAGGAAGTTTAAACAAATCAGATACCATCAGAGCTGCTTGCCCGAATCTAGGGTGAGGGATGAGTAGAGCAGCTCCCCTAAACTGTTCTAGAACAGTTAAAACACCTGGCTGGAAACAAAGGCTTGCCAGAGCTGACTTTTCATAAGTCTGAGAAAGTCAAAATGGACTGAGTGCGGTGGCTCATGCCTGTAATTCCAGCATTTTGGGAACCAAGGTGGGTGGGTCACTTGAGGTCAGGAGTTCGAGACCAGCCTGGCCAACATGGTGAAACCTCATCTCTACTAAAAATACAAAAATTAGCCGTACATGGTGGCAAGCACCTGTAGTCCCAGCTATTCGGGAGGCTGAGTCAGGAGAATCGCTTGAACCTGGGAGACAGAGGTTGCAGATCATGCCATTGCACGCCAGCCTGGGCAACAGGAGCGAAACTTCATCTCAAAAAAAAAAAAAAAAAAAAGAGAGAGAGAGAGTTAAAATATATGTTATTCCTACTCGCTGGTAGTTATGGAATGACAAGCAATGTTGCTGGAAATAGAAATATATATGGAGATTAAATTAAAATTTTCATGTATGTGGGTTATGTTTGGTTGAAGTTAGAACTTAAGCCAATATCCTTTAAAAGGAAAGAACAGCATTACATTAATTAATGAGAATTTATGCATACACTCTTATTATATAACAAGGCCTGACTGCTTGTCTAAACCAGTCTCATAGGTTTATTACAGTGATCAGAGTAATGTGTTGGAATTTCACATATGAGTGTGTGAATAACACAAGTTTTTTTTTTGTTTTTTTTTTGTTTTTTTTGTTTTTTTTTTTGAGATGGAGTCTTGCTCTGCCGCCCAGGCTGGAGTGCAGTGGCCGGATCTCAGCTCACTGTAAGCTCCGTCTCCCGCGTTCATGCCATTCTCCTGCCTCAGCCTCCCGAGTAGCTGGGACTACAGGCGCCCACCTCGTCGCCCGGCTAGTTTTTTGTATTTTTTAGTAGAGATGGGGTTTCACCCTATTAGCCAGGATGGTCTCGAACTCCTGACCTCATGATCCGCCCATCTCGGCCTCCCAAAGTGCTGGGATTACAGGCTTGAGCCACCGCGCCAAGTTTTAACATTCCTTAGCAGAGTCCTGTTCTTGAATAATACTTTAACAGAATGGCAGTTTACACAAAGGCATAGCATTTCTTTCAACAGAGAAACATAAATTGAGCTAGAATCTTTGGCAGACCTAATATTCCTTCTTTATTTGACATTAGTCTAAGTTCATGCTTTTTTGTCAATTTTTTTATCAGGCAGCCCCCTGAATCACAGCAGATTCAGAGACTCCATAAGTTCATGCTTTAATCTATATGTTTTAATTACATTTAAACCAACTTGTAAACCTGATATTGCTCATCTCTGTGGTAGATAATGGACCATCACAAACTGTAAACTAGAGTATTATATTCTCTCTATGTCCCATTTCTGTTTCCCATTTTCCTACTTTCTTCATTTCCTCGTGTCTCTAAAATGATCCAAATAGAATTAAAGCCATGTAAGAAACTTTTTCCTTGGTGACTTTTCCTAATTACGACTGTTTCTTCTGGATATAAATATGCTTCATCACGATATTATTGTAATCTCTCTCTTTTTTTTTTTTTTAGATGGAGTCTCACTCTGCAGACCAGGCTGGAGTGCAGTGGCATGATCTCGGCTCACTGCAACCTCTGCCTCCTGGGTTCAAGTGATTCTCGTGCCTCAGCCTCCAGAGTAGCTAGGACTACAGGTGCGTGCCACCCCGTCTGGCTAATTTTTGTGTTTTCAGTAGAGACAGGGTTTCACCATGTTGACCAGGCTAGTCTCAAATTCCTGACCTCAAGTGATCTGCCCTCCTTGGCCTCCCAAAGTGCTGGGATTACAGGCATGAGTTGCCACACCCAGCCAGTAATCTCTATTATAAGTATTGTTTCTAATAAAGATGTAGTTCTTAAAACAAGAACAACAAAAAACTTACATATGGGCTGCTGGCAGAGGAGTCCTTTGCAGTGCATGGTTAATTTTTTCAGTTATCCACAGGCATTGGGTTGAATGTTCACTAAGTTCCAGGCACTCTGGGAGCTCAACTGTTATCCTTAGAAGTTCACAAGACAACAGAAGACACAGATTGTAAATTACACGCAAAGCCCTATCTCCTAGCTTGGATTTAGGAGCAGAGTTTCAGTTCTTGGGTAGTAGAAGAGCTCACTTGAGTTCCAGTCCTAGGGTGAAGGTGAGATGCCAAACTTAGAGAAACAAAAACTCAGAATGGGGCATAGATAGTATCTCTATATAACACTATTTAGCCATCAAAATATATGTCCTCTAATCATTCATTTAAGAAATATTTATTGTTTATTGTTTTCTATTTTTATAAACTATATATTTATAAACTATGTAGTTCATAAACTATATTTTTGAAACTATAAATAACCATTATTTATAGTTAACAGTGTTGTTTATTGAACACTGCAGCAGTGTTCTATGTGCCAGGAATACAGCATTGAACAAAATAGATATAAATCCTCACCCTAGTGGAACTTAAAATAAGGAGGAAAATAGTATTAAATACTTGAGAAAATGTCATGTGAAAAAGAGCTGGCTATACAATAGTATATAGATTCATCAGTCACTGGCTGTGGAATAAAAAAAGAATAGTAGATACAGTATAATGTTGATTTTGCTATGTATAAAAAGACTAAAGGATTTTTGTATCAAGTAGCTTTTGCTACATAAAAGCTTAGTGGGGGCCAGGCATGTGGTGGCTTAAGCCCATAATCCCAGCACTTTGGGAGGCTGAGGCGGGCAGATCACCTGAGGTTGGGAGTTTGAGACCAGCCTGGCCAACACGGTGAAACCCCGTCTCTACTAAAAATACAAAACTTAGGCCAGGCACAGTGGCTCACGCCTGTAATCCCAGCAATTTGGGAAGCCGAGGTGGACGGATCACCTGAGGTCAGGAATTCGAGACCAGCCTGGCCAACATAGTGAAACCCAGTCTCTACTAAAAATGCAAAAAATTAGCCGGGTGTGGTGGTGGGCACCTGTAATCCCAGCTACTCAGGAGGCTGAGGCAGGAGAATCTCTTGAATCTGGGAGGCAGAGATTGCAGTGAGCTGAGATCACTCCATTGCATTCCAGTCTGGGTGACAGTGCAAGACTCCATCTCAAAAAACAAAACAAAACAAAAATTAGCTGGATGTGGTGGCACACGCCTGTAGTCCCAGCTACTTGGGAGGCTGAGGCAGGAGAATCGCTTGAACCTGGGAGGCAGAGGTTGAAGTGAGCCAAGATTGCACCACTGCACTCCAGCCTGGGTGACAGAGCAAGACTCCTTCTCAAAAAAAAAAAAAAAAAAAAAAAAAGAGAAAGCTTAGTGGTATAAGCAAGACCACGTATTTAGCTTAGTGGTTTAAACAATACCATTTACTTAGCTCAGGATTCAGTGGGTTGGCATTCTGCATTGGGCTTAGCTGTGGTTCTGCTGGTCTTGATTAGGTTCACTCACATGTCTGTGTTCAGCTACCATCGCCTGAGGCTTTGCCTGATCACCTCGGATGATCACCTGAGCTGCCATCACCTGAGGGGTTGGCTGATGTGATGGGGCCGCGTATCTCTCATCATTCAACAGGCTCTCAGAGGCTTGTTTACATGGTGGCAGTATGTTCCAAGAGCAGCAAGAAAGGGCAAGCCCAATCATAACCATTTTAAAAGTCTGCTGTGATATCTTTGCTATTGTCCCATTGGGCAAACCCAGAGGCAGAGAGAGAAGAATATTCCAGGATATGGCTGCAGGGAGGTGCTGCAACAATTTATCACAGATGTACCCAAAAAGTTTAAGGTGGTTGTCTGGGTAGTAGAATTATTATATATTGTTTCTTCTCTATTTCTTAATTTTCAAATCTCCTTTCATGATCGTGTAGAACTTTAATAATAAGAACATTGAACAATATGTAGGAAGAAGCCTGAAGCCCAGTGGTTTGGCCTAGGGTAGAGAAGAGGAGCCAGGAGAAGAAATTTAAGAGCCAGTTATCAGAGCATGAGAATATGGAGGGACCTGCAACTTGGAGCATAGCAAAGCATCCAGTGCTTGGCACAGGGCACTACATCCTAGCTCCTAAGGAGTGTGTCATACTTCCTCAAGTCTGACTGAATTGGAGATGAGGGGTTTTTGCAACTTGCTTCTTGGCTCAGAAATAAACCAGATTATGATATAATCTGTATATATAAGAAATTAGAAGAGCCAGTTTGGTGTGCAGGAGCAAGGATAGCAGGACCGTAATGATGAAGGGAGCCCTCTTAGGGAAATGCAAACCTTCTACTAGAGTGGGATGAGCTAGAGAAAGATAGAAAGAAACTATAAGCCTCTTTAGTAATCCTGGGATTATATACTAGAATATTGTATGCTGGCAGAAACTCAAACACCATTTTATTCAAGCTCTTCATTACATCAAACAGAGTCTCAGAGAAGTCCCAAGGCTTGACAGGGTCACCAACATCTTGTGGCAGTGGTAGAACGAGAACCCAGGTCTTCTTAGAGCAAGTCTGGTTTCTTTCACCTTGCTCACAGCTGCTGTGAAGGCAGCTGGTCCATTGATGAACAATGGAATGTTGGCGTGGTGGCACGTCTCTCTCTCTCTCTCTCTGTCTGTCTCAGACACACACACACACACACACACAGTCCCCTTATGTGTTAAGATGATCCAGGTGTTACCATTATTAATGGCCACCGTTTCTCTTGCTGTGCCCTTAAGCCTATGCCTGCAAGTTATCAGCCAAAATGCACTAAGCAAGCAATTTTTAAAAAGGCATACAATTAATGAGCACTTGAAACATTAGTCAAGTGTTTTGCCAAGTCAACACTGGTGTGAGACCTGGGATTTTGCCAGGGGGATAATTATCTGCCTCATTGTTGGAACTTCCTTGGCTTTACTTGACTTGAGCCTATTAGTATGCCCAAAACTCTTACCTTAAAAGAAGCATTGAGAGTAAAATTTACTGTTGATTAGATGGGTGTTTTATTATTTATCAAGACCATGATGTTCCTTTTTATCATAGTCAAAACTAGATATTTTATTATTAAAGGAATATATACAATTACTTCACAACAATAAGCCCAGTCATTGCTTCTATCTAAATATATTTAGGCTAAGGGGGCAAATTCAACAATGAGGCATAAGGGAACAAAAAAAAGTGAGAGAGAGAGATGGACGAGTCACTGTCTGTACTCCAGGGGTTACAGAATTCCAAGAAGGGGTTATGATTTGTATCTCATTAAAATAGGTACACATAGGAATCAGAGTTTCCTGCAAAGTGTCAGGATTTACCCATTTCTACCACACATAGATGGGGGAATTCATTTGTTTTGCTGTTGTTGTTGTTTTAGGCAGAATTTTGCTTTGTCACCCAGGCTGGAGTGCAGTGGCAGTGGCATGATCTCAGCTCACTCCCAAGCAGCTGGGACTACAGGTGTGCACCACCACATCTGGCTAATTTTTGTATTTTTTTGTAGAGATGAGGTTTTGCCATGTTGTTCATACTGGTTTTGAATTATTGGACTCAAGTGGTCCGCCTGCCTCAGCCTCCCAAAGTTCTGGGATTACAGGCATGAACCACCCTGCCTAGCCCAATTATTTCTGTGTCAAGTCAAAAATGATTTAGGCTGAATGACTTGGTTTTTTGACTGACTGACTTGGATCATAACTTTCTTTTCTCTTAGATGTGAACTTGATGGTTTTCCTAATCCCATCCCTTTCCTCTCATTCTCACTGAGAGCTCATTCAGCTCTTATCCTTGCCACCATGGGTTTAGGCTATCTGGAAAGCATATCATCTATATCAGCGGTCCCCAACCTTTTTGGCACCAGGGACTGGTTTCATGGAAGACAATTTTTCCATGGATAGTGGTGGGGTGGGGGGTGAGGAGATGGTTTTAGAATAAAACTGTTCCACCTCAGATCATCAGGCATTTGATTCTCATAAGGGATGCGCAACCTAGATTCCTCGCATGGTAGTTCACAATAGGGTTTGTGCTCCTGTGAGAATCTAACACTGCCACTGATCTGACAAGAGGCAAAGCTCAGGTGGTAATTCTTGCTTACTCCTCACCTCCCTTTGTGCCACCTGGTTCCTAACAGGCCACAGACTGATGCCAGTCCAAGGCCCTGGGGTTGGGGACCCCTGATCTATTTGGTGAAAATACATTCAAGAAATTTCTACTCAATTATTGTTGAGTCCAAAAGTCCTAAAACTGGCCAGGCAAGGTGGTTCACACCTGTAATGCCAGCACTTTGGGAGGCCAATGCAGGTGGATCGCCTGAGGTCAGGAGTTCGAGACCAGCTTGGCCAACATGGTGAAACCCTGTCTCTACTAAAATACAAAAATTAGTCAAGCATGGTGGTGCACACTGTAGTCCCAGCTACTCGGGAGGTGGAGAGAGGAGAATTGCTTGAACCCAGGAGGCAGGGATTGCAGTGAGCCAAGATCATGCTACTGCACTCCAGTCTGAGTGACAAAGCGAGACTCTGTCTCAAAACAAAAACAACAACAACAAAAAACAACCAAAAAAAAAGTCCTAAAATCTCTTCAAGAGGTGAGGGCATGGTGACTGCTCTCAGCAGTCCTAGGATTGCTCTGCATTGGCTTTGTCTCCATTGCTATTTGCATTTTCCCATGTAGGTCATACAATGTGCATAATTCATCTAAGTTTGTTGCAGCCAACGAACCTTTAATCAATGAGCATCTCCAAATGTAGGGCATTTAGTTGAAGTAGGTTTGGCTCTCAACTCAATGTTGCATGGGGCTTAAGGGTCACTAAATAACAAATGACCCTCTGTTTTATATACAGTGCAATCTAGAAGGCCGGTCACCGGAATCACTCTACCTTTAGGCCCCTGAGCCATAACTAAAACTCTCACACATGGGTATAATCATGATGCACAAGCTCTTGCTTTTCTACTTGACTCTTCTCTGATTGTAAGCAGTGCCACAGAGTGAGAAGAACCCAGGGTTCAGAGACATTAAGAACTCAAATCCCAACTCCAACACTTCCTTTGGTATTGTGCCTATCCAGAGGTCTTCTAAAAGAAATGGACAGATAATTTAGGGGAAAATTAATCTATTCTTGGACATTTCTGAAGCTTTTCTATTCACAAGGAATTTAAAGGTAATTTGAATAGCTTATTTATTGATTTTTTTTTCAGTTATTTATTTATTTGTTTTTGAGACAGGGGTTTGCTTTGTCACCCAGGCTGGAGTGCAGTGGCACAAACACAGTTCACTGCAGCCTCAACCTCCTGGGCTCAAGTGATCCTCCCACCTCAGCCTCTCAAATATCTGGGACCACAGGTGTGCATCACCACACATGGGTAATTTTTTTTTTTGTAGAGGCAGGTCTCACCATGTTGCCCAGTCTGATCTTGAACTCCTGGGCTTAAGGAATCCTCCTGCCTTGGTCTCCCAAAGTGCTAGGATTATAGGTGTGAGCCACCATGCCTGACCAATTTGAATGATTTATTAACAAATATTTATTAAATATCTACTCCGAGCCAGGCTTGTGATGCCCACAGGCTAAAAGGGGAGCTACATTTATAAACAGATTGACCATAACATGTTGTGCGAAGCACAACAGTAAAATTGAGTGGAGGGCATAGCAGCAGAACAGAGGGATAGTGATAAACTTTACTTGGGGCAGAGATGCTCAGAGAAGGCCTCTAACATTTTACTCAGTAAAGCGGCTTAGCCGATCTTTTAAGGATCCATGAGACCTATGCAAGGTACATGCGATTGGAGAATATTTGGACCAAAACGCATCTTTAGAAACCACAATAGTCTATCTTTCTACATTTAGTTAAGACCACATTTATAGGCCGGGCACAGTGGCTCACACCTGTAATCCCAGCACTTTTGGAAGACTGAGATGGGTGAATCACATGAGGCCAGGAGTTCAAGACCAGCTTGGCCAACATGGTGAGAACCCCATCCCTACAAAAAATACAAAAATCAGCTGCTCGTGATGGTACACACCTGTAATCCCAGCTATTCAGGAGGCTGAGGCAAGAGAAGTGCTTGAATCCTGGAGGCGGAGGTTGCAGTGAGCTGAGATCACGCCACTGCACTCCAGCCTGGGCAGCAGAGTAAGACTCTGCCTCAAAACAAACACACAAACAACCCCACCCACATTTATAGACCATTTCTGCAAACAGGGCAGGTTACATAATTTGTGGAATGCTTTGTTCAAAAAGCAGGGAATAAAACGGTGTAAAAAGCACTAAAATATAAAGGATTATCCCTTTCTTCTGTGATCTCTCTTTTGACTTGTGATGGTTTTTATTTGCAATTTAATGTTGTTCTAAGTAAAATTCTTTTTTAATTATTAGCGTGAATCTTACTGTTCATTTTTACATTTTTCAATGACAATGTTAAGTGCAAACACAAAAGCATTAACTTGTATGTAGAATCTGAAATGACACAACTTTTATTTTGTAGCTTGTACACACACATTGTTCTTACCAGAACAATGGAAAAGCTGCACAAAACTAACTCAATCTTTTTATTTCACTTCTTGATACGAGTACCTTCTACCAACACTCTCTATCTTTGGCTTACTGATGAGAAAGGAAGATCAAAAAGTAAAAGGAACTGTGGGTTGCCCTATCTTGCCATTCCTTCTGTCCTTTTCAATGTAAATGGCTGGCTAATCCAGTGAAGTAGCATGAGTTTGAAGGGGTATAAAAGGTTCTTTGGTCTTCATGTTTCTTAGAATGACACTGCCTTCTTTCTGCATTCTAAACAAGTTCTGGTTCAAGGAGAAAGGCCCTCTTGGGGCCTGTCAGCACCTCCACTTAGGCTACGATGTAACACTTAGCATCCACTTGTTTTGAGTCTCACTGCAGGTTCGCCAGCATTCTGTGTTCATTTGGTATTGGGAACACCATATGCAAACGGGGCATCAAGAAACAATGAACGCCAGATGCGGTGGCTCACGCCTGTAATCTCAGCACTTTGGGAGGCCGAGGCGGGCAGATCACCTGAGGTCAGGAGTTCGAGATCAGCCTGGCCAACTTGGTGAGACCCTGACTCTACTAAAAATTAGCCAGGAGTGGTGGCAGGCACCTGTAATCCCAGCTACTTGGGAGGCTGAGACAGGAGAATCACTTGAACCCAGGAGGCAGAGGTTGCAGTGAGCCACACCATTGTACTCCAACCTCTGCAACAGAGCGAGATTTTGTCTCAAAAAAAAAAAGGAAAGAAAGAAAGAGTGAACACATGTGTTGTGCATTTCTCCTCTGCTCATGTGTATGCCCCACTGTCAGATCAGACTTCACTTTACGCAACACAAGTTCAAAGACACAGTAATTAAAACTTTCATGACAAACATTTAACTAAGCACAGGGCCCATGAAGTTAGTTCTGTACACAAGTAAAGGCTAAACCTGTATTGGGGCTCAAAAAATATACGTTGAATTATTGCCTTTTATGGCTTTATAATATACCACCGTTGCAGCTTCTAGATAAAATTCCCATATGTAACAAATTTATATATTTATGAACTTGGTTCATGTTCCTCAAAAATACTACAACGTTACTACCATCATTTTTATACCAAAATACTTCGTTCAGCTACAGAAAAGAGCAATTTAGGCTGGGCACAGTGACTCATGTCTGTAATTGGGAGGCTGAGGTGGGCAGATCTCTTGAGGCCAGGAGTTTGAGACCAGCCTGAGCAACATGGTGAAACCCCATTTCTACTAAAAATACAAAAATTAGACAGGTGTGGTGGTGCACACCTGTAATCGCAGTCACTTGGGAAGCTGAGGCAAGAGGATTGTTTGAACCCAGGAGGCAGAGGTTGCAGTGAGTTGAGATTGTGCCAGTGCACTCCAGCCTGGGCAATAGAGACTCTGTCTCATAAAAGAAAAGAAAAGAGCAACTTCATCAGCTAGGTCTTCTCCCCTTCAAGGGTTTACAATCTACTATAGGCCACATTGACAGGGATAAATGTATAAAGTACACAAGACAATAGTATAATACTGAACAAAATTCCTCATTAATAAATTACTTACCTTATATGACCTCAGTGGATAAGTAAGTTTTCAGTTGTATAATAAAAGGCGAGACACTAAGATCACATATTTAGAGGTCAAAACGCACAACTTGTCACCATTCACATAATTTTGCAGTAGAGAGTACTGTAAGTTTTCTGTGCCTGTACCATTTTTTACTTTATTTTTGTTTTTTGTTGGTTTTTAAATAGACTTTATTTTTAGAGCAGTTTTAAGTTCATAGCAAAATTGATTAGAAATACAGAAAATACTCCCTGCCCACCCCACTATTCATTTTTATTAATTATTTTTCACAGCATCCTTAGAAAATAGATGAGCCTCTTAATCTTTATAATGCTTTTAGAGAAACCATAGCACAAAATTTTACTACTTTGAGCAAAGGAATCTTAAAGATCACGTTGATATTCCCTAAGTTTCAGCCAGTTGGGTTCTACCTAACAGATTCAGTGATATACGTATGTCATTACCTACTTCATAATTTCAGTGTTTTTTTTTTCAGACTAATCCACCTTTCTACTTAAATACATTTACTTAAAAAAGAAACTTTGTCTACTGCATAACTAAGAAGGCAATTGTAGAAATAATGCGGAAGTATTACAATTTAAAATGTCTGAGGCCAGGTGCGGTGGCTCATGCCTGTAATCCAAGCACTTTAGGAGGCTGAGGCAGAAGGATCACTGGAGCTCAGGAGTTCGAGACCAGCCTGGCCAACATGACAAACCCCCACCTCTCTACAAAAAATAAAAAAAAAATTAGCCAAGAGTGCTGGCATGTGCCTGTGGTTCCAGCTGCTTGGGGGGATGTGGTGAGAGGATCACTTGAGCCTAGGAGGTTGAGGCTGCAGTGAGCCGTGATTATACCACACCACTGCACTCCAGCCTAGGTGACAAAGCAAGGCCCTGTCTTGAAAAATAAAAGCAATAAATTAAATAAAATGTTTGCATATGTCTAACACCTCAAATCAATTTGCAGAAGTATGCCTGTCACAGTTTAGGAAGAATTTTGTTCAGCATTCCCAGCAGTTTTTCGGCTACAATAACAAGAGAGGTGGTGTTCCCAGTGTGGCACTTTGCCGGGGTTATATGTAGCTGTTTTATAGGCTTTGACATAGATCAGGCGGAATATAGGTGAGGCCCAGTTTCTACATCCCTTATCTGTGATTTCACCTCTTTTTCTCCCACTAATCATGCTACCTGATTTATAGACAACACAACTGAAGCTGGGAAGGTTGAGCATCTGTTCAATTTATGCAACCTGAATTTATGTGGGCCTCCCCTACTTCTCTCCCAGTAGTTTTTGTGGTTTACCATAAGACATCTCCAACACTGAAACTGAGATAATCAAATAATATGTTCATTAAAGGGAACAGAAGATTAAAATTTAAAGTTGGAGTTCTCTCCTGCAAATGAGCACCAGCATACAAACTGATCAGTGCCTTCTCAAATGTCCGCCCCTGTGGACAGCAAGAACGTAGGCCCGTGATTCCCAGACTCTAGGCGATATACACGAGACAGCTTGGGGGAGTACACAGAGACAACCTTGAAAAGCATGGACAACTGTATGAGAAAGTCATTCCCTTTTTTACTCTATTTTAATCCTTCTGATTATGTCAGGGAGAAAAATCTCTTCAAGGCTTTTATGTTGTTGTTGTGTTGTTTTGCAGAGACTGGGTTTTGCCATGTCACCCAGGCTGGTCTCGAACTCCTGGACTCAAGCGATCCACCCACCTTGGCCTCCCAAAGTGCTGGGATTATAGGTGTGAGCCACCGTGCCCCAAGGCTCTATTTTTAAAAACCTTTCCAACAGTTGCTAATCTACTTTTTTTTAAAACAAAGTGAGAGCAGAAATCACCCTTAAGATAGGCATTTATCAGGTATTTCTCAAATTAGTATTTCATTAATAAATTGTTTTGTTATATATGTTTTGCAGTTTTTCCCTATTTAGACCAGTGACTCTCAAAGTTTTATTTGTGGTAGGTAAATACATTATAATGTTTTAATAAACCTACTTAGGGAAAAATAAAGGTGATTGAAAGAAAACTCGGAGGTAAATAATAGATCTAATGGATATAAATATGTGAAAATTATATGGGAGTGGCTGAAGTTTGAGAAACAGTGGCAAAATGAAACAGAACTGGTGTTTATTGGTAGAACTGGTATGTGTCAAGCTCTCTCCCATATATTTGGCATTTTTGATGCAAATGGGAAAAGACAATTAAAACCCAAATTAACCAGCAGTGCTTTTTCCTTCTGGTGGAGGTGTTGTAATTCACATCAGTGGAGAAAAGAATCTCTGCTCATTTCCACAAGCAGAATCTTGTGGGAGAGAGAAGAAAATGGAAAGAAGGGAACTTCAGTCCCTCTGGGCGGGAGGTAATTCGACCATTGTTGGGAGGAGCATGTTACAGGCTCTGGAAATGGAACAGTTGGCCAATGAGCGAACTGGGGGAGGAAAGATTAATTGCTTTCCAATTAATGAGAGGAGCCCCCAGAAAATGGGGAGAAAAGAGAAAAAAGGTGTGGCTGCATCTTCCTATTCCCCCCAGCATTAGTAATGACCATGTGCAAACACTTCGTATTTGCTGCTGTTAATCAGGATGGAGCATAGTTGTGGGAGGGAGGGGAGGCTAGAAGGCATTGAAGAATGCCTGTCATCTCCCACTTGTGCTGTTATTGACTGTTGTCGCCTATTATGTGCAAGGTGCAAGTGCCAGGTCCTGGGAACAGAAAGGGGCAAAGACATACAGTCCTGACAGCATAGAACTTGCAGTCAAATAGAGGAGTGGATATATAAATAAAATACTGATATAAATAAATATGTAATTACAAACTGTGATAAATGTTATGGGAAAAAAATAATTGGGTGCTGTGGACAGTCCAGGAGGGCTTTATCAGATTCCTGCCTGCCACTTAAAATCTCTCTGGCCTCTTTTCCTATTCCAGGGATGCTATGGCAACCAGATCTAGTGCCAGCTTCCACCAGTTTCCCACAAGTGCAATCTGACTTCACCTCAAGTCACCAGTTCCCAGGCTTCTATCCCAGGGGAAATCCACTTGCACACGTGCAACTCAGAGCATGGAAGAGCTAATACCCTATGGGAAGCCACTGCATGAATGCTTCCTTCTTTCTGAAGTCAGCTGGCCGAAGGTAGTGAGTTATCTCAATTGATAGTTCACTTTCAGTTACAGATCAAGCTCCTTTTTCTACTCTTTCTCGCCTTCTCGCTACTGCATTTGACTAGCCTTACAATAAATAAATAAAATTCATAAATTATATTAAAACAACAGTAACAAATGCTTAAGATTCATCGCTTCCTAATTCTCTTACTCCATTATCTGTACCCTTGAAGCTATTTACATCTATTGTGTCTGTTTCATGGAAATGCTTTTTAATGGTGGGCTATGTTGCATCTCTTCCCAAGTCCACATTCAGTAACACCACATTAATAGCTTGACATTAGCCATGGTGGAAGCATTTACATCACAGAAATAGGCAAATGCTACAAATCAGCATCTAATTGTTTTGTGGATTGTCTAAGCTTAAGAAAATGATAGAGAAAATGTTAATAAAATAGATTAAACTTCAAGGTATGTTATATCTATAGCAGTTATGAATAGCACAAAAAGCAAGTCTAAACTATTATTTGACTCAGGAAAAAAACATGGATCATTGATGAATGAGTAAAGTCAACACACATCATGCTATTTTCACTTTCATCTTATTAGTGTAGATGAATCAACATTCATATTCTAATTGTACTTGTTGTCAATAACAAACATAGGTTAGCTATGAATATAAGACAAGCAAAAAACAATGAAAGCATTCTGTGAACATCAATCAGCTATATAGAATTTACCATAAAAAGCAATATACATTTTGTTATTTGGAAATTATGCACTATACCTAATCTATGTCAGTAAAATTTATAACAAACTTTTGTACATGTACATAAATGCCTGCATTTTTTCTGAAGAATAGTTTGCTAAACATTCATCAACACCCCACTGCTTCTTACTCATATAAGTATTTGTTTCAGAGACTCTGCTTTGAGGTCAACCCAGGATGAGACCATTGTAATCAGGAGTGGCTGTAGAAAGTCGTCTCTCAGAATAGGAATTTGGAGCTAGATCACTCACCAATAAGATGGCAGTGGGGAGGGTGTTTATAAACCTTGGTGTGCAGTAGCATCACAATTACTAAGACTCTTACCTGAGTGACTGGGATGAGATACAAATGGAAGATGAAGCATTGGGTTATGTGCTGGGTGTAATGCCTGAACGGTAGGGGCTATGATAATTATACACATTATAAGGATTACTATGATAAATATAAGGACTATGGAGCTTTGCAGATCTTGGTTCTACACATTTGCTAGAGCTTTGGCTGTAGTTCAGGAGCTCAAAGGTGAGGGAGTGCCCAGAGATCAACAGCTTCATTTGTTTTCAAGGTTGTACTATATTTTTTAAAAAAGTGTGTCATCTAGAGAACTTTAAACCTCATATAACATTGAGCTGACAGCCAAACCTCTGTTAACCAAATGCCCTATAAGAGCAAATGGATAAATGGCCAAAAGGGCTCTGGGATACATTTCATAAGATTCTCAGAAGGTCCTGGGTGATCAAGCAACTAGTAGCCCATAGCAGAGGTCAACTCAATAATGTATCCTTATGTTGGCTCATCTTTCTTCCTCTTTTCACTCCCCTGTTCTCGCTCTTGCTATATAGTCACATGAAAGCCTTTATCTCAGGCTCTGCTTTGGGGAAACTTGACCTAAGTCAGACATAGGTCTTATTTGGATTGGGAAGCAGAGACATGTCAATGAAAACCTTAATAATCAGGGGAGGGAAACTGACTGGGTAAAGAAAGGGTCTGAGTTGAAAGGAGATTTTCTGTGAAAGTCCAGAAGTGGAGGAAGAATGTAATCCGCTCCAGGTATAGAAGAAGACTAGTGAGGCTGGAGTAGAAAAAGTGCATGGGGAGAATGGCATGAGACGAAGCTGAAGAGTGGGCAGCACTTTCTATTTCCTTCTCACTTAAATTTTCTTTGTCACTAGAAAAACATCATTACGTTGTTCACTAAGTCACCTCATTTTCGCCACTAGTCCTACTTGAAATGTCCTTAAAATTAGGATTGTGATGAGAAAAAACAGTGAAATTGAAGAAATCTTAGCTCATATTTTGGTTCTGCCATTGAGTTTAATGTGTTACTTAGACAAATGACAAAATCTCTATGTTAAAGTAATATGAGGACAATAAATATCACATCTAAATGCTCTATGTAAAATACATGATATTACTATTATCACCACAAGCTATGAAGCATGGGAGGGCATGACCGTAGTCCATGTTTTACAGATAGATGAAGACCTAGAAGCATTGTCCAAAGAAAAAAGAGAAGATAGCTGTCCAAAACTTCACCCTTTGCTTACAGCAAAATCACAGAATTAATGATGGGATTTGAAAGCAGTCATTCATGATAAAGCATCTGCTCAGAGCTGAAGGAACCCCAGCCCAAAGCCACAGAAAGGGAAAAGGCTTTGATTTCTTTATATTGATAAAGCCAGAACAGGTGATAAGAATTTTCCTTCAGAGAATTAAATTATCTCCCTGTTGTCAGTGATACTCTAAGTGGGATTAAAAAAAAAAAAATCAGATGCAGTGGCTCACTCCTGTAATCCCAGCACCTTGGGAGGCCAAAGCAGGAGGATCACTTGAGGCCAGGAGTTTGAGACCCACCTGGGCACCATAGCAAGACCCCATCTTTATTAAGAAAAAAAAATACCAGCATTTATAATGCTATCTTTAAGCAGTTCCCACCTACAAAATAAGCATTAAGCAATTGGTAATTAGGACCTCCTATACATATACCATGGTATGGTATAACTTTGTTATTTAAAAGGCTGTTTTTCTAGTTTATATTTCAATAGTAGAAACTAAATGTGGCTTGAAGTGTGATGCCAACTAGCACTTCCTAGAAGGTCTGTTTCAGAAGGTATTGTCATATGCAATGGGTTCATGTAATGCAATCAGGTCCATTCTCTTCCGCAGTCTTTGATTCCTTCTCCGGTGGGGTACAAATTATTGGAAGAGACTTTGAGAATTTGTCCCATCTAGGCTGCTCTGCCTATAGAGTAGCCATTCTTTTATTTCTTTACTTCCTTAATTAAAAATAAAAATAAAAAGAATTTGTTCCATCTAGACATAGTCTTGTTTCTAAGCAAGTGCTCACCTATGATGAACAGTTCTACTTGTCATATCTCTATCCCATGCCTGGAGACTATATTAGAAACTTGGAATGAAAATGTGGAGATTTATATAAAGGTTCCCAAAGCATTATTCTTCCACAATTTTCCTTCTGGGTTAGAAGTGTATCAAAATTATCTTGTAGTCCTATACTCCACCAGATATTGCAAGTTTTTGTTTTTGTTTTCTCTTTACTTTTTGGAAGTTTGACTCTACTGTGTTTTGGTGTGGATGTCTTTGGGTTTATCCTGTTTGGGGTTCATTTGGCTTCTTGAATCTGTGGGTGTTTCTTTTGTCAAATGTGGGGAGTTTTCAACCATATTTCTTTGAGTCCTTTTTCAGCCTGTCCTCCTTCTCCTCTCTCTGAATCATCAATGGCATGAGTCTTGAATCTTTTGTTATACTTCCACAGGTTCCTGAAACTCACTTTTCTTTTAGTCTATTTTCTCTCTGTTGTTCAGTTTGGGTAATTTCTATTGTTCTGTCTTCAAGTTCACTGATTCTTTCCTCTGTCCCTTCTATTCTGCTGTTAAGCCCGTTCATTGAGTTTTTAATTGTGGTTATTATATTGTTTAGTTCAAATGTTTCAAATGATTCTTCTTTATGTCTTCTATTTCTTTGCTGAGACTTTCTAATTTTTGGTTGAGATGCTATTTTTTCACTTGTTTCAAGCATATTTATAATCACTTGTTAAGGCATTTTTATGATGGCTACTATAAAATATTTGCCAGATAATTCTAATATCCTGTCATCTTTAGATGGTAGTTACTGATTTTTTAAAAAAATCAGTTTGAGATCTTCCTGTTTCTTCTTTTTACTAGAAAAATGAGGAAATATAAATATATAAGACTCTAGGTCTTATTTAAACTGTCTCTTTAGCTGACTTCCTCTCACACCATTTCATCAGGGGAGGAAATGGCTAATGCCTTGTTACTGGCAAATATAGATAGAAGTACATGTTCTCCATTCAGCCTCATTACTGCTGGGCAGGGGTGAGAGTTCTGGCCCATAACTGTGGCCTCCACAGACATCATGAGAGAGGGGTCTCTTTTAGCACTGGGATATGGCAAACATCCTAACTCTCCACCAGACATTCTCTGATATAACAGTGGAAGGGGAGAGGGACACTTCGTTACTGCTGTGTGGAGGTAAACATTCAGGCTCCCCAAGTGATCTCTGTTGATATTCCAGGGGAAAAGGTGACTTCTTTCTACCTCAGTGGGGATGAAGGTCCCAGCTCTGCACTTGGCCTGTGGTATCACCCCAGCAGGGCATTGGGGCACTGCACTACAATCTGGCAAGGGTACAAGCCTAGGCTTTCCATGCAGCCTTTGTTGGCAGGAGTGGGGGTAGGGCCACAGTTTTAGTATTTTGTTTGTTTGTTTGTTTGTTTGTTTTGTGGCATTTGGCTGCAATAGAGCAGTTATTGCCTAAAAATTTTCTGTCTTAGAAAGATTCCCCCTTCCTGATCCTTTTGCAAGTACGTTAGTCACGGTTCTTCAGGGAAACCGAACCAGTGGGATACACAGAGATACATAGAAAGAAATGTATTATGAGGGATTGGCTCATGCGATTATGGAGGCTAAGAAGTCCCATAGCCTGATATTTGCAAGCTGGAGACCCAGGAAAGCCAGTGTTACAGTTCCAGGCCAAGCCCAAAGCCTGAGAACTAGTGGAGCCAATGTGGAAAGACTTGGGTCTGAGTCTGAATGCCCAAGAACTGCAGAAGCTGTTGGCGAACATCCTGGTCCAAGTCCAAAGGCCCAAGAACCAAGAGTGCTAATGTCCAAAGACTGAGAAGACGGCTATCCCAGTTCGGGCAGAGAGAGTGAATTCACCATTCTTCTCCCTTTTTGTTGTTCTGTTCAGGCCCTCAATGGATGTGGTGGTCCTCACTCACTTTGGTGAGGGCAGATCTTTACTCAGTCTACTGATTCAAATGCTCATCTCTCCCAGAAACACTCCCACAGATACACCCAGAAATAATGTTTTACCAGCTATCTGGGCATCCTTAGCCCACTCAAGTTGACACATAAAATTAACCATCATGGCTAGTGAGAAAAAGCTTTTCTTAAGGCTTTTTAAAATCTGCACGTATTGTCATTTCTGTATTACTGGCTTCTCCAGTATCCAATCTGGAATATATAAAGCAATTTTTAAAACCCCGGGAAACTCACTGCCACATCAGACCCAAGGTCTTTAGTCAGTCTGTCTCCTTCCCACCTTTCAGAGTCTTTTCATGTTTGTTCTAAATGCATTGTTCAGGGAGGTTTGCTGAACAAAAATGGGAAGAATAGAGGGAAAAAAAAGCCTACTATCTCTTCTGACTAGAATGACTTTTTAGGAAATTGTCAAGCTTCTTTCCGAAGTGGTGACTATACATTCCAGTAGCATGTGGGACTTTCGGTTACTCCAGAGCCTTACAATGTTTGGTATCATCAGCTTTTTAATTATGGACATCATAAACTTTGTGTAGTGGTTCCTCATTGTGGTGTTAACTCACATTACCCCCATGAAAAATTATGTTGGGCATCTTTCCATGTGCTTATTTACTATCCACATATATCATTTGGTGAAGCTTTTATTCAATCTTTTAGTCAGTTAAAAAAATGGGTTTTTGTTGTTGTTGTTGTTCTTAAAATAGTTTTAGCCAGACACGGTGGCTCATGCCTGTAATCCCACTTTGGGAAGCCAAGGCAGGAGGATCACTTGAACCCAGGAGTTTGAGACCAGCCTGAGCAACGTAGCAAGACCCCATCACTACAAAAGAATTAAAAACTAGCCAGCATGGTGGTGATGCCTGTGGTCTCACTTGCTCTGGAGGCTGAGGCAGGAGAATCACTTGAGCACAGGAGGTTGAAGCTGCAGTGAGTTATGATTGCACCACTGTACTCCAGCCTGGGCGACAGAGCAAGATCATCTCTGAAAATATAATTCTGAGAGCTTTTTTTACATTCTGGATTCAAGTCTTTTTCAAAATTTGTGATTTGCAACTGTTTTTTACCAGTCTGTGGCTTGTCTTTTCACTCTCTCAAGAGCGTCTTTCAAAAAGCAGAATTTTTTAAGTTTTGGTAAAATCTAATTTATCATTTTTTCCTTTGTGAATCATGCTTTAGAGCACAGTTTGCCTAACTCAAGATTACAAACATTTTCTGTGTATTTCATTAAAAATTTTATAGTTTTAAGTTTTACCTCTGGGCCTCTTATCCATTTTGGATTAATTTTCATATATGGTATAAAGTATGAATTAAAATTCATTGTTTTGCATATGGATGTTCAGTTGTTCCAGTACCATTTGTTGAAAAGACTTTTGTTTTCTTAAATATGCCTTTGCGTCTTTGTCAAAAGTCAATTGACCACACATATATAATCAGTCTATTTCTAAACTCTATATTCTGTTCCATTGATTTATTAAAAATATCTTTATGTCAATATTGCATGTCTTGATTGCTGTAACTTTACAATAAATCTTACTATCAGGTATTGCAAGTCATTCAACTTTGTTCCTTTTCTTCAAAGGTTTTTTGGTTGGTTTGTTTGGGCTATTATTGGTCCTTTGCATTTCTTTTTTCAATTTTTGCTTCTATTTAATTAAACCGTTTTTAAAATGTTGCTTTACTGTGGTAAGAACACAGTGTGAGATATACCCTCAGAACAAAGTTTTAAATGTATTGTTGACTGTAGATATAATATTATATAGATCTCTAAGCCTTATTCTTTTGCTTAATGTATTCTTTTGCATTATACCTAATGATCAGTAACTCCTCATTTCTCCCTCTCCTTAGCCCCTAACCACCATCATTCTATTCTTTGATTCTATGAATTTGACTATTTTAGATAGCTCATATAAGTGGAAATATGCAGTATTTGTCTTTCTTTGACTGAGTTAGTTATTTCATTTAACATAACATCCTCAAGGTTCACTGATATTATCACATATTGCAGAATTTCCTTCATTTTTTAAGGCTAAATAGTATGCTATTGTATGTGTATAGCACATTATCTTTTTCTTTCTTTTTTGGAGACAGGGTCTCACTCTGTTATACAGGCTGGAGTGCCGTGGCACAATTACAGCTCACTGCAGCCTCCATCTAATGGGCTCAAACAATCCTCCCACCTCAGCCCCTGCAAGTAGCTGGCACTACAGGCTTATGCCATCACACCCAACTGATTTTTGTATTTTTTGTAGAGATAGGGTTTCACCATGTTGCCCAGGCTGATCTCAAACTGCTTGGTTCAAGTGATCTCCCTGCCTTGGCCTCCCAAAGTGCTGGGATTACAGGTGTGAGCCACTGCACCCAGCCTATAACACATTATCTTCATCCATGTATCTGTCAGTGAATATTTAGGTTGTGCCCATATCTTGGTTATTGTGGATAGTGCTGCAATAAATATGAACGTGTTTTTCTCTCGTGTTTGGCCACAATAAAGCATATCTCTTCAAGACCCTCATTTCATTTCTTTTGGATTAATACCCAGAAGTGGGGTTATTGGATGATGTAGCAATTCTATTTTTTAATTTTTTAAGGAATCTACATACTGTTTTCTACAGGGGCTGCACCATTTTGCATTCCCGCCAACAATGTGCAAGAGTTCCAATGTCTCCACATCCTTGCCAGCACTTATAGTCTTTTGTTTGTTTGTTTGTTTGTTTGTTTGTTTGTTTAATAGAGATGGGGTCTCACTATGTTGCCCAGGCTGTTCTCAAACTCCTGAGCTCAAGTGACCCTCAACCTTGGCCTCCCAAAGTGGAGGATTACAGGTATGAGATACCATGCTCGGCCGTTGTATTTTTTTTTCAGAATAGCCATCTTGACAAGTGTGAGTTAATATCTCATTATGGTTTTGACTTGCATTTCCCTGATGACTTGTGACCTTGAGCACTTTTTCATATACCTGTTGGCCATTTGTATGCCTTCTTTGGATAAGTGTCTGTTGAAGTCCTTTGCCCATCTTTAAAATCAAACTATTTTTTTACTACTCAGTTGCATGAATTCTTTACATATTTTGGAGATAAACTCCTTATCAGATATATGGTTAGCAAATATTTTCTCCTATTCTGAAGGTTGCCTTTTCACTATGTTGATAGTTTCTTTGCTGCACAGAAACTAGTTTGATTTAGTCCTATTTGTTTACTTTTGCTTGTGTTGTCTGTGCTTTGGTATTGTTTCTATGAAATCATTGCCAAGACCAATGTCATGAAGCTTTTCTGCTATTCTTCTATTTTTTTTCTAGTAGTTTTGCAGTTTCAAGTCTTACGTTTATATCTTTCATCCATTTGCAGTAGATTTTTGTGTATGGAGTAAGAGTCCAATTTCATTCCTTTGCATGTGAACACCCAGTTTTTAAAACAACATTCACTGAATAGACTATTCTTTCTCCATTGTGTGTTCTTGGCACCCTTGCTGAAAACCAGTTTACTGTATATGTGGGTTTATTTGGGGACTCTCTTTTCTGTTCCATTGGTCTATATGTTTGTCTTTATGCGAGTCATACTGTTGTGGTGACAATAGATTTGTAATGTATTTTGAAATCAGGAAGTCTGATGCCTCCAGCTTTGTTTTTCCTCAAAATTGATTTGACTGTTCGTGGTCTTTTGTGGTTCCATATGAATTATAAATACTTTTTTTCTAATTTTGCAAATAATGCCGATGGGATTTTAACAGGAACTTCATTGAATCTGTAGATCACTTTGCATAGTATGAACATTTTAACAATATTGTCTTCCAAGCCATAAACACAGGATGTCTTTTGCTTTGTTAATGTTTTCCTTAATGTCTTTAATTAGTGTTTTGTAGTTTTCAGTATACAAATCTTTCAGTTCCTTAGTTGAGTTTATTCATTAATATTTTATTCTTTTTGGTGCTTTATAAATGAGATTGTTTTCCTAATTTCCTTTTCAGATAGCTCGTTGTTAGTGTATTAAAGTGCATCTGATTTTTCTATGTTGATTTTGTATTGGGCAACTTTACTTAATTAGGTTATTTGTTTTAGTCATTTTTGTTTACAGGGTGTTAGGGGTTTTCTCTCCTTCTCTTTCTCTGTGTATGTAAAATATTATGTTCTGCAAGCAGGAACAATCTTAATTCTTTTTTTTCCAATTTGGATGCCTTTTATTTCTTTTTCTTGTCTGATTGCTCTGGCTAGGACTTCAAGGACCATGTTGAAAAGAACTAGGCCAAGAGCAGTCGCTTGTGCCTGTAATCCAGCACTTTGGGAGGCTGAGGTGGGCAGATCACTTGAGGTCAAGTGTTCAAGACCAACCTGACCAACAAGGTGAAACCCCGTCTCTACTAAAAATACAAAAATTAACCAGGCATGGCAGTGCACACCTGTAATTTCAGCTACTTGGGAGTCTGGGGCAGAAGAATTGCTTGAAGCTGGGAGGCAGAGGTTGCAGTGAGCCAAGATCATGCCATTGCACTCCAGCCTGGGCAAGAGAGTGAGATTCCATCTCAATTAAATAAAAAAAAAGAAAGAAAGAAAGAAAAAAAAAAAGAAAAGAACTAGGCCAACCACGGTGGCTCATGCCTATAATCCCAGCACTTTGGGAGGCTGAGGAGGGCAGATGGCTTGAGCCCAGACGTTTGAGACCAGCCTGGGCAACATGGTGAAACCTTGCCTCTACAAAAATTACAAAAATTAGCCAGATGTGATGACATGCACCTGTAGTCCCAGCTACTCAGGAGGCTGTGGTGGGAAAACTGCTTGAGCCTGTAAGGCAGAGGTTACAGTGAGCCATGATTGTGCCACTGCACTCCAGCCTGAGTGACAGAGCGATACCCTGTCTCGGAAAAAAAAAAAAAGAAAAAGAAAAAGAAAGAAAAGAAGTGATAAGAACAGGCATCCTTGTTTTGTTCTTGATCTTAGAGGAAAAGATTTTAGCTTTCATCATTAAGATAATCTTAGCTGTGGGCTTTTAATACATGGCCTTTATTATGTTCAGATACTTTCCTTCTATTCCTAGTTTGTTAAGAGTTTTGATCAAGAAAGAGTGCTTAATTTTGTCAAATGATCTTTGTGCATCTATTGAGATACTCATGGAATTTTTACCCTTTACTCTGTTCATGTGGTATATCACTGTATTAGTCCATTTTCATTCATGCTTCTGATAAAGACATACCCAAGACCGGGCAATTTACAAAAGAAAGAAGTTTAATGGACTTACAGTTCTACGTGGCTGGGGAAGCCTCATATTATGGCGGAAGGCAAAAGACACATCTCAAATGGCGGCAGACAAGAGAAGAGAATGAGACCCAAGCGAAAGGGGTTTCCCCTTATAACACCATCAGATCTCATGAGACTTATTCACTACCGTGAGAACAGTGTGGGTGAAACCACCCTCATGATTCAGTTATCTCTCACTGGGTTGCTCTCACAACATAAGGGAATTATGGGAGCTACAATTCAAGATGAGATTTGGGTGGGGACATAGCCAACCATATCAATCACATTAGTTGATTTTTGTATGTTAAACCATCCTTTCATCCCAGGGATAAATCCCACTTGGTCATGGAATATGATACCTTGAATGTACTGTTGGAGTTGGTTTGCTATTTTGTTGAAAATTTTTGCATTGCTATTTATCAAGGATATTGGCCTGTATTTTTCCTGTACTGTCTTGTATGGCTTTAGTATCGGGCTTTGTTTCATGGCCTCATGAAACAAGTTTTAAAGTGTTTCTTCTTATTCAATTTTGTGTAAGAATTTAAGAAGTATTGCCATTAATGCTCCTTTAAATATTTGGTATTTAAATATTTGGTATCAGTTAAGCCAGCTGTTCTCTCTCTCTCTATCTCTCTCTGTGTGTGTGTGTGTGTGTGTGTGTATTCTTTAAATATTTGGTATCAGTGAAGTCATCTGTTCCTGGTTGGGGGGGAGGTTTATGATTATTGATTCAATTTTCATACTAGTTATTTATCTGTTGAGATTTTCTGTGTCATTTTATGTCTTCTAGTCTTTCTCTGTCTTTCCATATCTTCTAGTTTTAGTAGGCTATATGTTTCCAGAAATTTATCTGTTTCCTCTAGGTTATTCAGTTTGTTGGTATATAATTGTTTATAGTAGTCTCTTATGATCCTTTTTATTTCTGAGGTATCGATTGTAATGTCTACTCTTTCATTTCTGATTTACTTGAGTCTCCTCTCCTTTTTTCTTAATTGGTCTAGCTAAGGGTTTATCAATTTTGTTTATCTTTTCAAAAACCAACTCAGTGGTTTTGTTGATTTGTTTTTGTTTTTGTTTTTGTTTTTCCAATTTTCAATTCCGGCCAGTCATGGTGGCTCACACCTGTAATCCCAGCACTTTGGGAGGCCAAGGCAGGCAGATCACCTGAGGTCAGGAGTTTAAGACCAGCCTGGCCAACATGGTGAAACCCGTCTCTACCAAAAATACAAAAATTAGCCAGGCGTGGTGGTGCATGGCTGTAATCCCAGCTACTTGGGAGGCTGAGGGAGGAGAATCACTTGAACCTGGGAGCTGGAGGTTGTAGTGAGTGAGATGGTACCACTGCACTCTAGCTTGGGCGACAGAGCAAGGCTCCGTCTCAAAAAAAAAAAATTCAATTATGTTTAATTCTGCCCTAATCATTGCTATTTTCTTCTTTCTGCTAACTTTGGCCTTGGTTTGTTCATTTTCTAACTCCCTGAGGTGGAAAAATAGGTTTTTTATTTGACATCTTTATTTGAGCTCTTTCTTCTTTCATTAAATGTCGGCATTTATCACAATAAACTTTGCTCTTAGTATTGCTTTTGCTGTATCCCATAAGTTTTGGTATGTTGTGTTTTCATTTTCACTTATCTTAAGGTATTTTCTAATTTCCTTTTGGATTTCTTCTTTGACCCAGTGGTTATTTAAGAGTATATTTTTTAATGTCCACATATTAGTAAATTTTTCAGTTTTCCTCCTGTTATTGATTTCTAGTTTCATACCATTGTGGTCACAAAAGGTATTTGATATCTCAGTCTTCCTAAGTTTGTGAAGACATTTTTTTGTGACCTAATGTGATCTTTCCTGGAGGAAATTCTGTGTGCACTTGAGAAGAATGTATATTCTGTTGCTGTTGGGTGGAATGTCTATATATGCCTGTTAGGCCCCTTTGGTCTATAATGTTGTTCAAGTTCTCTGTTTTCTTAATGATCTTCTATCTGAATGTCCTATCCATTACTGCAAATAAAGTATTAAGGTGTCCTACTATTATTATATTGTTGTCTATCTCTCCTTTCAGTTCTGTCAATATTTGCTTTACGTATTTAGGTACTCTGATGTTGGGTGTACACGTATTTATATTATTTATATCTTGCTGGTGGACTATCATTGTATCATTATATAATGTCCTTCTTTGTCTCTTGTGACAGAATTTGATTTAGCCTATTTTGTGTAAGTATAGTCACCTACTCTCTATTTGTTACAATTTACATGGAATATCTTTTTCTGTCCCTTCACTTGCTGCTTATATGTATCCTTAAATCCAAAGTGAGTTCCTTGTAGATAGCATAGAGTTGGGTTTTTTTTTTTTTAAATCCATTCGGCCACTTTATGTCTTTTGATTGGGAAGTTATTCCATTGATATTTAAAGTAGTCATTGACAGGGAAGGATTTACTATTGTCATTTTGTTAATTGTTTCCTGTTAGTCTTGTAGGTTTTTTTTTTTTTGTCTGTCTTTTCCTCTCTTGCTGTCATCCTTTTGTGTTTTGTTGATTTTTTGTATCGATATGCTTTGATTCCTTTCTCCTTTTCTCTTGTGTTACTTTTATAGATATGCTTTTGGGGGTTAACTTGGGATTTACATAAAATATCTTATAGTTATAACAGTCTAATTTAAGCTGATAACAACTTAAGTTGAATTGCACACAAAAACTTTTAACTTCTCCTCCCCACTGCCCTCAGTACCTTGTGTTACTGTTGTCTGCATTTCCTTTAGAATTTTATTTTATTTTTAAAGACATGCTCTCACTCTGTTGCCCAGGCTGGAGTGCAGTGGCATGATCATTGCTTACTGCAGCCTCTAACTTCTGGGCTCAGCGATCCTCTTGCCTCAGTCTGCTGAGTAGCAAGGACTACAGGCATGAGCCACCATGCCTTGCTAATTTTTAAAAATTTTTATTTATTTGAGGGGATGGGTCTTGCTATGTTGTCCAGGCTCATCCCATTCTCCTAGGCTCAAACAATCCTCCTGCCTCAGCCTCCCAATGTGCTGGGGTTATAGATGTGACCCACAATGTCCAGCCTCCTTTAGAATTTTGGAACTGACTTGTCAACTTCTGTAAAAACTGCTGCCGAGATTTTGATTGAGATTGCTTTGAATCTATAGGTCAAACTCGGGACAATTAATGTCTTTTCAATATTGACTTTTGATACATGAGTATCGTATATCTCTCTATTTTTTTTCTTTATCTTACAACATTCTGTAATTTGCAGATTTATTCTTATGCATTGTATATTTTTGATGCTATTATAAGTTATATCATTTTCGTTTATTTCCGTTTCCGATTTTCTTTTTTTTCTTTTCTTTTTTTTTGAGATGGAGTCTTGCTCAGTTGCCCAGGCTGGAGTGCAGTGGCATGACTCGGCTCACTGCAAGCTCTGCCTCCCTGGTTCACGCCATTCTCCTGCCTCAGCCTCTGGAGTGGCTGGGACTACGGGCGCCCGACACCACGCCCTGCTAATTTTTTTGTATTTTTGGTAGAGACAGGGTTTCACCGTGTTAGCTAGTATGGTCTCAATCTCCTGACCTCGTGATCCGCCCACATTGGCCTCTCAAAGTGCTGGGATTACAGGCGTGAGCCACTACGCGCGGTCCCCATTTCTGATTTTCAATGCTAGTGTATAGAAGTATAATTGTTATGTACTAATCTCACACCCTGCAATCTTTATTGCTTATTTTATACATATTAAGATGATCATATTATTTTTCTTTTGTCTGTTGTTATGGTCAATAACACTGATTGAATTTGAATGTTAAATATAGCCTGCATTCATAATAATAGATAATAATTATGATTTCTCTATGGTAGATGTCTGAAGTGCATTTTTTCAGAGCATTAGCTCTGTGACATGTTAATGGATATTATGCAAAAAGAGCAAATAAAATTAATTTGGCAAATAGTAGGTTAATTAAGTTTCTTTACTTCAGGACTTCTGAGGCTTGAATATCCTGAAGTGAATTGCAAACATAAATTTCCACATACTTATTTGACTATGCAGTTATCTTTTCTTAGATAATTCCTCAAGGCTAGAGTTTCCATGGAACACATTCTCAGAAACTCAACGTTATATTAGGTAGATAACATATGTCTAATCTTCTGGTTAAACTGTGAGCTTGTCAGTGGCAGCCATCATATTGAAATAATAACATCTAGAACCTGCCTGGCATCTTTTATTTCTTCATTCTTTTTTATTTCAATAAATATTATTTGACCCCTTAGTATACTGGATTTCATATGTGGGGAGAGAGAGATGAAAGGTATTTTTTTCTGCTCTTAAGGAGCTTAAATTCAAAAAGAGTCTTCAATAAACATTAGTCGAAGCAATGTGCAAATGAAAGAACATTTAGTCAGTTCACTATCAACATAACTGTAAGCTATATAGCACTCTATGGGGAAAATAAAAAGATATTAATAATTCTTAAATGAAATCCCATTGCCTATGACTTTTTCCAAAACAAAGACCATCTTCCCCAATGTATCCCCTACACTAGCAGAGTTTGACACTTAGACTTAGTAAGTGGCCAATAAATACAAATGGAATCTAACCGAATTAATGACACAGGAGTCCTTATTCTCCCCACCAAGTTCCTGAGACATTTCAGCCAAATAATTGACATAAAAGGTCAGTATTTTTTGTACAAAACATTTATTCAGCATTAAGTTGTGCTGTTGGGAGGACTGAGCACCCTTGGGAAAGATAATGACTAATATCTTGGACTGTGCTTTCCATCCAATACGGTAGTCAATACCTACGTGTGACTATTTAAAATTTAAATCAAAATTAATTAAATTTAAATAAAATCAAGTTATTCAGTCACCGCAGCTACATTTCAACTGCTTAGTAGTCACATGTGGCTAATGGCTATTGTGTAGATAGCTCAGAATTAACATTTCTTTTTCTTTTTTTTCAGACAGAGTCTCGCTCTGTCACCCAGGCTGGAGTGCAACGGCGCTATCTCAGCTCACTGCAACCTCCACCTCCTGGGTTCAAGTGATTCTCCCGCCTCAGCCTCCTGAGTAGCTGGGATTACAGGTGCACACCACTGTGCCCGGCTAATTATTATATTTTCAGTAGAGATGGGGTTTCACCATGTTGGTCAGGCTGGTCTCAAACTCCTGACCTTGTGATCTGCCCGTCTCGGCCTCCCAAAGTGCTGGGATTACAGGCGTGAACTACCATGCCTGGCCCAGAATGAACATTTCCATCAGTTCAAAATGTTATTTTGGGCAGCATTTGTCCAGAGCATAGGAAATAAAACTCACAACCTTTCAGTAATTAAAAAATAATTCAAGGTTGTTTTGTAAACCTAATACCCACACTGCTTTTCAGAGGTATTTTAGAAAGTCAGTTTCCGGCTTCATATAAAGCCCAGGTGCTAAAGCTAGTTTCAGAAAACAATAAAAAGGCCAAGCACTATGTTTCTAGAACATTGAACCAAGTTGATTGTGAGACCACTTTAAATTATCCCATAATCTGACAACTAAGTGTCATTAAAGGCACCCATCCATATCTTTGCTGCTAATGTCTAAAATTTGAAACCCCATCATCATAAGAAACATTTTCCAAATTCCATGAGTTTCTTAATACGCCTGACACATAGAAGATACTTCAATACACGTTGGTTGAATGAAGAGCTTCTTTGGGAAAAATCTTAACTCTTACATCCAGATATCCCTTGAATTAAACACAAGGATGTTTGACATGTGACGACTCTTTGATTGCCTTTGGAAATTCTTTCCTGCTCAACTAGTTGTGAGACCAGGGCATTATTGAATTTGGCAAAGCTACAACTGCAAGCAGAGTCAGACTCCTCATCTATCTGACGCCATGTGGGAGGTCTTGGCTGCATGCTGTTCATGTCATGATAAAAATCAAAATCAAATATTTATCTGAATACCTTTATGTTCAAAGCATCAGTTTAGGAGGTGAGGATACAGGCAATAATGACATACAGTCTTATCCCAGAAAAGATGAAGTTTAACTGAGACAAAACAGAGGGAAAGAAAAGGGTTTAATAGTTTAGAGTTTTCTCACAGTAAATGCACCAGTACCTTCCCGAACAGCCGGTCTAATGTCTGTCTTTGCTCTGTCTCCCCTGCGTTTGTTTCCAAACGGTTTTCAAGTTCTATCAGGTCTTTCTCTTTTGTTTTTGTGTTTGTTGTTTTGTTTTGTTTGGTTTGGTTTGGTTTTCTGAGACAGAGTCTTATTCTGTCGCCAAGGCTGGAGTGCATGGCATGATCTTGGTTCACTGCAGCCTCCGCCTCCTGTGTTCAAGCAATTCAGGAGGCTGAGGCAGGAGATTAAGGATGGGATTACAGGTGCGTGCCTCCATGCCCAGCTAATTTTTGTATTTTTAGTAGAGATGGGGTTTCACCATGTTGACCAGGCTGGTCTCAAACTCCTGACCTTAAGAGGTCTGCCTGCCTCGGCCTCCAAAAGTGCTGGGATTACAGGCATGAGCCACCGCACCCGGCCAAGTCTCTTTCTATGGTGACATCTGCACTCAACCTGTCCTTTCCATGTATGATGCTTACAACCTGGTTCAAGTCCTCAGATCTTCCTTTTACTTCATTTGAGACAGACTCCTGATTGCTCAGCTCGTAGTTCCTGTTCCTTTAATCTTACATTCCTCTCCCACTACCACTTGTTTGATCTTGCAAAAGTGTACCTGCTCAAAAATCTTCAATGGCTCCCTATTTCTTTCTTTTTTTTTTTGAAACAGAGTTTTGCCCTGTCTCCCAGACTGGAGGGCAATGGCATGATCTTGGCTCACTGCAACATCCGCCTCCAGGGTTCAAACGATCCTCCTGCCTCAGCCTCCCAAGTTGCTGGGATTACAGGCACGTGCCACCACGCCCAGCTAATTTGTGTATTTTTAGTAGAGACGGGGTTTCACCATGTTGGCCAGGCTAGTCTCAAACTCCTGATGTCGTGATCTGCCTGCCTCACCCTCCCAAAGTGCTGAGATTACAGGTATGAGCCACCATGCCCGGCTGGCTCCCTATTTTTTATTGAATAGAATGCATATTCCTCAGTCACATTTTCAAGGCCTTATACAATTTATAACCTATTTTTCCAGGCTTTTTTCACATTATTGTCCATATTTTACCTGATACCCCAGCCAAACTAGAAAATTTGCTGTTCTTTGGGCCAGTACTGTATCTTTGTGCCTGCTATTCAAAGCATGTGCTTCAAGAATGCTCTCCTCTTGCCCTCTCCCAACTCACCCTTGTCCTTCCCAGGCAAACTAAATCTACTTTTCATGATGTCTTTCGTTCTGATATAGTCTGTTTATCACCAACTTGTCACTTGTGATCTTCTTATGGCAACAAGATTGGGCCTTTAAGGCCAAGACTTGGCCTTGTGCTCATCTTTTTTTCCTACAGTTTTGCTTTATAGAAGGCTATACTTTTGTCCATGACGATTCAACAATTTTTAAGGATGTTATTATTTCTATATACATACTACATGCATACATGTATATGACATGCACACTACATGTATACTATGTGCACACTATAGGTACACAACATACAAAAACATGCACACTACATGCATACAACATATACTATATACATGCAATAGACATGCCACATTGAACATACATGCTCCATACATACAACATACATAAGACATGTATGCAACACACATACAACATGCATACGGTTGCATAAAACATGCTTTCTATATACACACAACATACATCTGACATGCATGTGACAGAGGGAACATGCACATATGTACAGCATATGCATACAACATGCATGTGACATGCAAAATACATGAATGCAACGTGCATACAATATGTATGCTACATGCATAGAACACACATACTACATGCATACTACTCTTACATACAAGCACACTACATGACTACACGTATACATGTATACTGCATGCACACTACATGTATACCGTGTGCACACTACATGCATACAACATGTATGCAACATGCACACATGTTCAGTGCATGTGCACATGCATGCAACATATGCACTGCATGCAACATGCATACTATTCATGCGACATGCATATAACGTGTATACATGTATAACACATGCATGCCACACATGAAACACATGAAACGTATACTACATGCATGTGATGTGCACACTACATGCATGCTAGATGTATATCACAAGCTAACTACATGCATATAACATACACACTACATAGTACATGGTTAAAATATGTATTTTACATGTATACAAGTACACTACATGTGTACTGTATACAAAATGAATACTGCATGCATACATGCATAGTACACGCATATGACATACTACATACATACTACATGCACACTACATGCAACATGCATACTGCATGCACACTGCAAGTATACTACGTGCATACTAAATGCATACTGCATGCCATATACATGCTACATGTATAATACATACAAACAACATGCATACTACACACATGCCACATGCATGCAACATGAATATTGCATGCCATTGCATGTATACTACCACATGTACAGAATATGTATAACAGAGGCATAATACATGCATGATGCCTGTTTGCACACAACATGCATACTACATGTATATTACATGCAGCCTACATGAATACTAAATATTTGCAACATGCATTCATGCATACTACATGTACACAAAATGCATATTATGTGTAACATGCCTGCTACATTGATGCAACATACATACATGTGTACTACATGCACACTACATGTATAGAACATGCACCCTACAAGTATAGAGAAGCTCCTGGGCTGTGCCAGGGATGCAGGCGCGCAGAACACAGGGAGAGAAGACTCGGGGTGGTTGGGAAGCATGGTGAGGTAAAAGGGAAAGTCCGGGAAAGTGAGAAGCCAAGAGCTCACCGCCCTTGGTATTTTCAGGCGGTCTCCCATCAAGGCCCTGGCCAGGCCCGACTCCTTAGCTTCCGAATTCACGGTGGTATGGCCTTAGGCGCCCGCAGGGGGCGCCAGTCTGCCCCAAGGGCCCGCAGAGCTGCTGCCTCAGTCCCCCACAAGGAAACCCCAAGGTACAGCTACAGGCGGGTGGAAAAGGGATAGAGAAGTGCCAGAGGCGGTTGAGAAGCCCAGTGACTGAAGGGGAAAAGAGAGAGGGAGCGGAAGGCCAAAAACACACGGCTTACACTGCTTGAAGTATTCCCAGGTGGTCTCCCATCCAGGTCCTTGCCGGGCAGACCTTGCTTAGCTTCCAGAGTGAGGAGGGTATGGCCCTAGAAGTCAGCAAGGAGTGCCTGGCCGCCCCAAGGGCTCACGGAGCTGTTGTGATGGGCTTCTGGCAGTCCCAACACAGAGGTCCTAGATTGTGGTGGGGGCACAAGTGGGCAGAAAAGGGGAAGAAAGGATTAACTCTGTGAGATGAATCCACACATCATAAAGCATTCACAAACAGCTTGTTTCTAGTTTTTATCGCGGGATATTCAGTTTTTCCCTATCGGCCTCAATGGGCTCCGAAATGTTCCTTGTTCCTTCGTAGATTCTCCAAAAAGAGTGTTTCCAACCTGCTGAATCAAAAGAAAGGTTTAACTCTGAGATGAATCCACACATCACAAAGCGTTTTCAAAGACAGCTTCTTTCTAGTTTATATCGTGGGATATTCGGTTTTTCACCATAGGCCCCAATAAGCTCCGAAATGTCCCTTTGTAGCTTCTAAATAAAGAGTGTTTCCAACCCGCTAGATCAAAAGAAATATTTAACTCTGCGAGATGAATCCACACATCACAAAGCGGTTTCACAGATAGCTTATTTCTAGTTTTTATCACAGGATTTTCGGTTTTTCCCTATCGGCCTCAGTGGGCTCCGAAACGTCCCTTCGTAGATTCTACAAAAAGAGTATTTCCAACCTGCTGAATCAAAAAAAAAAAGTTTAACTCTGAGATGAATCCACATATTGCAAAGCTTTTTCACAGATAGCTTCTTTCTAGCTTTTATCGCGGGATATTTGGATTTTCACAATAGGCCTCAATGGGCTCCGAAATGTCCCTTCGCAGATTCTACAAAAAGAGTGTTTCCAAACTGCT